>NC_136061.1:1179847106-1180228121 GCF_964261635.1 Lissotriton helveticus
TAAAAAAAGGAGACACGCTTTTCTTCTGGCCAACGTGTCTCGGTGAGTAAACGATTAAAACTAGTGAGATAGGTCAATAAATCCTTGTTACCTTGTTTAAGATTTAAAAGCTCATTATCACTTGCCTGCATAAAAGTGTGTTTTGCAAAAAGGCTGGTCATAGTACGTTTAAATTGATTCCAATTATGGAGGATGGGATCACCTCTATCCACGAAAGGAATTGACCAATTGGCTGCTGTACCGCCCAAATAAGACAAGACGAATTCCACTTTCGTAGCATCAGTAGGGAACTGTTGTGGTTTACAAACGAAGTGTAATTGACATTGATTGATAAAAACATGGAATTTGTTACTATCTCCTTGAAAACGTTCAGGTGCTGCTAAAGGCACAGCATTAGGAACATTAACAGTAACCTCAACTGGGGGAGGGAAAGTTGTCTGTTTTGCTCGCGCCCCTGTCTCTGAGGAGGTTTTAAACAAAGGCGTAAAAGCTGTGTTCCACTGGGATTCCCTAGGTTTATACCTGCTTAAATCCTGTTTTAAAATGGTGTTTTCCAACTTTAATTTCTCTATTTCCTCTTGCATATGTTGCAAGATGCAAGACACTGATTCATTATGGGCCAAGTCCTCGTTTAGGGCCTGCGCCATATCTGTGGCGTGAATGCCCTCTGTTTCTTCCCCGGCATTCATCGTCCAAGAGAACTGAATATTCTAAAGGCTTGTGCTTCTGTCAAAGCCAAGCTCACCTAAGTTTCTGTTCAGTTCTGATGGAGGTTGAAGACAGTCCGACTCCACCCTGAAACTGCTTGTTCCAGCACACTAGTTTTAAACAGTGCACTAAGAACCAGAAGCTCAAGCGAAGGGGGGAAGTGGATAAAATAAAAAAAAGAGAGACAACACCGTTCTTGCGTTTCCACTGTAGAAGTGCTGCTAAAATCTGCGGCCCTCTCTGACTTCTGTAGAAACTGGTGCCTAATGAAACATAAACAAAGAACAGAGAAGTGCAACCTATCCCTAAATGTGTCCCTGACTAACCCTTAATCTATTTAGAAATTCTCTTCTAAAAGTACCTCTTGGATCCTGGTCTTTAGCTTCCAGGTTTGGAATGTGTTACTGTTCTGTGATGTGCTTTCTATTACTGTAAAACTTCTGTAAAATCAAACGAATATCATTATCAGAATTACCAACATCTAACATTCACCTTAATATATCTAAAGCCTAACTTCTTAATAGTAAACTCACCTTTCACACATTTCCAGACTTTTTATAAAACAAATACTGTACTTTTACATCAAAATACAGCAGGTAATTTGTGCAAGTCCTTGATTTACTGTTTGCCTTGCTGTCAATGGTTTCCTCTATTCGATTCTTAAAAAGTTCCATGTAAAACAATGTTTATTTCACAAAGTTCCATAAAGTATTCTTGTAACAAAGGGTTTGAACCACAAAGTTTGTGGGAGATATCTTGTTCCAAATTGTCTTTACATGAATCCACAAATCGCAGACAAAGTTCTTTCAGGTAATAAAAAGTTTTGCACTTACTTGTTGCTGAAAAGGGATACTGATCAGTCTAACCTTGTCCTCTTTCTCTTTTGCAGGTCGATTGCAGTGGACAGAAGAGGGGCTGAGGCATTAAGGAGCCAGAAACCGGAAGAAGGAAGAGCCAGCAGCCACGCCCGTTGAAGCCAATGAAGGTCTGGAGAGAGCAGGAGTGCCAGCGCCGAAGGATCTGTTCTCAGGTAAGTGGGAGGTAGACGAGCACAAGCACTGGCTGAGGCTCAGGGGCTGCCTTTTATAGACAGGGCTGGGTGTGGTTCGAAGAGCTGGGTGTGGTTCAAAGAACTGGGTGTGGTTCTCACAAGCAGGTGTGCAGAGCTTCAGTTATTATGCTAATGAGTTGAAGTAACACATGGCCTAGGGAGGAGTGCTCTAAATAAGCCTTGGTAAAAGCAAGGTCCAATGTGCAAACAAGACAGCAATGTCCAAACTTGTGAATACATTGAGCAACATACACAGAAGTCTTAGGGAGGGGCTGCCAATACATGGGTGAAGACCCACATTTATAGTCATATAATGTCATGGGTGGGCCTACAGGCAAAAACTGAAAAAAGGTTACTGTATTGTTGTAAACTTTAGGGACAGGTCTTTAATGCATTGTCTTATGGATAGACTCCCCTGGAGAGTGGGGGGCCTTATTGAAGCTGTACCACTAGGATACTTTTACAAGCCAGTGACAAACAAAGGCATTGGTCCTGCCCCTTTACACACCAAAGCCCTCTCTCGGTTTACCGTTTACCAACTTTGAACTATTTCTCACCTTTAGATCAGGTGGACTGACGGAGTTATCAGCCCCGAGGGCACTTGAGGCCAGATGTAGGTATCCAAATACCCGTCGGTAACGGCCAAAAATACCGGTTTTCGGCCATTACCGACCGGTATTTGGATACTGAGATGTAGGGGATGTCAAAATAAAGATTCGGTAATTTTACCGAATCGGTAATTTTACCGAATCGGTAAATTTACCGATTCGGTAAAATTACCGAATCTGTATTTTGACATGTAGGTAGCACTTTAAACAGTGCTACAGGGCTTTAAGGATTCGTTATTTGCCACCAACTATTAGTTGGTGGTAAATAACGAATTCCTATGTAAATGCAAATATGTGCATTTACACCTGTGCCATGTGGCACACATACATGCCCTAAGGGCACAAGCACTAATCAGGGTTGCAAAAGGGAGTCAAGCACTAATCAGGGGTGCAAAAGGGAGTCAAAGTGACACCCTGCCACCCTTGAATTTTTCGGTAATTACCGAATCGGTATTTACCAATTCGGTAATTGACATTCATTCCTATGGGCCTCAAGGTCCATAGGCATGAATCGCAATTACCAAATCAGTAAATACCGATTCGGAAATGACCGAATCTTACAGATTCGGTAAGAAATACCGAAAATTTTCCTACATCAGATTTACCGATTCTAAAATACTGAATCAGTAAAATTCGGTATTTTAGAATCGGTAAAAATGATTTACCTACATCTAGCCCCTGGTGTTAAAAACTCAACTTTACCCTATTTTCTTTTTCAAACAGACAGCATTAATTATCATGCACCATTAGTGACCCCTCCATCATCTTTCAATACTAAATTGTTAAGAGAAATCACGCCGGCCAATTCGGGTGATTTACCGAATTTAATGCATCCTACAGTGTCCAACTTAGATAGCTCTATCTCTGATCTAATATCAGAGCCTTTGCCAGCATTGCTGGGTGAACCTTCTCTGGGGATGCTAGATCCCAATGTATTAATAGATACAGTGATAGAAGAAGGTGATGTTGCAGCTACTCGCTGCCTAGAGAGTGTGCACATTAGCCAGACTAGTAAAACAACATAAGGCAGTCTCTTTTGGAATATTGCAGGACTGTCAAATAAATTAGAAATGGAAGACTGGGTGGCTTTTATTGAGAAGTATAGTATATTCTGCTTGCAGGAAACCTGGATGTGTAACATAGCTCACATAAATGTTTTTTATTCTATTCACACACAGCCAGAGCCTCTGAAGATTGCCACGACAAAGGAGGACTACTAACTCTGGTCTCAACTACATTAAATCGCACAGTAAGGAAGATGTAGGCTATGATGGAGAAACACGCCTCCATGTAGCAGTAGGTGACCACACCCCCAGGCGGCAATCGCGGCGTTTTTCAACGGCTCTGGCGATCGCAGCAGTGTTCACAGTGGTAATAGCAGAGGATAACGCGGACCAGCCAAACCTTCCGTGATTTGAAAGGCAGAAGGCTTCAGATGCTTCTGTTGCATATTCTTTTAATCCTGGAAAAGCTCAGCAAAACAGTGGGAGCGGGAGCGGGAACGAGACACCATTGAAGCTGCAGCGGTACTTGAATTCGCAGCTTGGGGTAAAATGTGGTGACTGCTTGGCCGATTGTGAACTTTCGAAAGAAGTGGCACAGAGGTCGACACCGAATCTATTGTGCCAGCTGGCAGGCGGTGGGAAGAAGTATACTACGGCCAGAAAGAAAGAGAGGTGAGAGGTGAGGAGGTTGGGAAGGCAAGGAGTTGAGGAGCTGAGGTAGAGTAGTGAAAGTGGATGATAAGGGAGTAAGCAGCGGTGATAACCTATTCTAGGAGGGGGAGAAACTCTGGTTTAAGTTGTGCATGGTACTTCATCGTTGCATTACACTACAGGACTCAGCAATAGGGAGACATAATAAACAAAACAACCCAGTCTCTAAAGTCGATACAGCAGCTGTCCTTAAGGCAAAGACCCACCTGGCATTGGCAGAGGTGAAAACGTTATCTTCTGGGGCAGGAAGAGTAGGCCTTTTGGGGAACCGCCCTGACTCTAACTCCAGATTTGAGAGCGCAGAAGATGAAACTATGGATGAGCGCACCGAAACAAGCCAGGGAGTTGGAATCTCCACTACGCCACTTACAACAGCAACCGGCAAGACAGGTAAACCAAAAGTGGCTAACCCTGCAACTGTCGAAATTGGTGAAGAGGAGGCAAAGAGTCGTAAGGAGTTTCGCCTCTTTATGAAAAAGCTACTGCATTCGGTGCCTCCCCAGCCCAACTCATCTCAGACGCTGGTCACTGATCTTGTCAGCCCGTGCCAGTCCCCATTCGATCTAAGTTCATCTTCTTCGCCTGCCACCTCCTCCGCCTCTTTAGTGCCTCCTCAAGCTCTAAACCCGGCTGCTTTAACCATCATGTCACATGAATTGAATGTCGATTCCTCGAATCCCGCCCCATCGCCGGTTGTAGAATCTACACTGCAGTTATTCTCCCAGCCTGTCTTGAATCTTCTACTGGTAGCAATCCGGCATTTGCCTCAGGATCCCAGGAACAGCAACAACAGAAGGTTCCAACTCAGAAACTAAAGATATCAAACTCCCTACAATCGGCTCATAATCAGAAGGTCCAGAATATAGTAGACACTTCACAAAATACAGCTTTTGATGTAGCTTCAGATCCTGTAGATCCTGTAGAAATTCTGATGGACGATCCAACAGAAACAGTCTCCACAAAACAGTTAGACATTAAAACGATGCTCAATCTCATTCTTGACAAAATAGGAGACATGAAGAGGTCTCAGGAGAATGAAATTGCTTCTTTTCATCTCTGCCTAGGAAAGATAGAAGATGCAGTAGCCTGTCTTCCAGTACAAAATCCAGGAAGCGGAGTCCAGGATCTCTCAATTGGAGGACCGGATGACCGGATTGCTTGATAAAGTACGCAAAGCTACTAAGAACAGGAGTTCTCCAGAAAGTAAGCACAAGGAGCTGGAAAATCATTCACGGCGCTCTAACTTGTGCATAGTGGGAGTTCCCGAGAGACTGGAAGGAGCTCAGACACCGCAATGGGTGGAATCCTTTATTAAGGAAAAATTTCTCCCTGAGTTCAGCGGGGATCTCACAATCACTAGGACCCATCGAGTTCCATTTCATCCTTTGCCAAGCACGATCGACCCTCGTACCATTTTAGTCAACTTTGCTGACTATCGAATAAAGGAGAGGATCCTGTCCAAAGCCATACAACAGAGACAATTCCTGGTCAATGAAACCTCCAATTGTAGAATTTTCCCTGATATGTCTGCTGCTGCTGCTCGGAGATGTAAGCAATTTGTCAAGCTGCTTTTTTTGGTCAAAGCTCTAGGCACACAGGGATCAGTCTCCCAACAGTCGAAATTGTGTGTGCTTTTTAAGGGGAAGTTCCATATGTTTACTAATCTAGAAGATGCACAGCATTTCCTTAAGGAAATTTCGAGTCCACAATGAAGAAAAGAATTTATGAATGTGTTTTTCTTCTTTTTGCTACTTTGATTGCTGCCCCTTTTTTTCTTTTTTGAACCAAGGAATGTATGTTTTTTAGCCAGCATCCTTGTGCCAAGGAGGGGAGGGGGTTACCCTGGGTGCAGATTCATGGCACCCACAAAAGTAGCAGGGAGGTGTAAGAGGTGGTTAGCATGTTGGTACACCTCTTCTGGGAGGTTGGTTGAGAGGGTAGGGGAAGGGTGTAGGGGGCAAAAGAGAATAGCAGTAAGAAGAGCAGAAGCAGGGGCATTGGAGCAAAAGATTTTAAGAAAATGGGAATGTCTAAGTGTTTCAACTGCGGTAGGCCGTTGTTGATTTTCATGCATTTGAAACAGGACAAAAAAGATTAATACGTGTTGCACTATTTCTATTAATGTTGATGGGAAATGAAAAAAATCCAAATATGGAGCTTTAATAAGGTGGCTAGTATCTTGTTCGCCACAGGTACTATTTTCCGAGGAAAACCATTTCAAAACCAATTTTCCTAAATTATATCTTCCCAGGTTTTTCTCGCATGTGTTTTTTGCCACTGCTGGGCTGGCCAAAAGAGCAGTAGCTATGTATTTTTGCCATAGTCTTCCTTGGGAATTTGGGCAAATCTGGAGAGATCCCCTTGGGCGATGGCTCTGGGTTGAGGCCAAATTAAATGGGATGATATTAAATATTATCAACTATTACGGCCTGATCGTTGATGTTACCATAGCCCTACTGAAGATCACTGAGCTACTTAAATTGGCCCCGTGAAAAATACATTTTGGTGGGGATTTCAATTTTATTCTAGATCTGAAAAAATACACCTCAAATAAAAATAAAAAAGAACTGAAACCCCCAACAAAGAAAGTCTTGGAAGCCCTAAAACAGGAACATCTACTGGTGGATCAATGGCGTAAATCTAACCCGACCGTTGTGAAATTTACCTGTTACTCTAATCAATTCCACACGGCCTCTCGGATTAATTTTTTTCTTATACCACGATCTCTTAAAGTTTTAGACACCACTATAGGGGCCAACACATTTTCAGATCATTCTCTGATTACAGTAGAGTTTGAGATTGAAGGGAGAGCCAAGAATGAAGATATAGCAGAATTTTTTTGGGTATGGGGCTGATTTAAAGCAGCCATGAGAGGTCAGATGATTGCGCGCTCAGCCGCCCAGAGGAGAGGAAGGCGGGACAAGATTAACCAACTTCAACAGGCCGTAACCAATGCCATAAACTTGAGAGATACTCTACCTCAGGGGAGGGGAGATGCGGCTTTGCAGCTAGAAAGGGCGAAGGCAGCCTTAAAATAACTTTTTTTAATTGAAGAAATGAAGAGCTCCAAAACTTTTCAACAACAAGAATACGAGGAGAGCCACGTGGTGGGTAAAATGCTAGCAACAAACCTAAACAAGACAAAAACTAAACAAGAGAAAGCCTTAATAACAGAGAATTTTGATCCAAAAACCCAAAATATCATTAGAGATAAAGATGATATAGCTTAAGTATTTTTAGACCACTACTCACAGCTATATTCAACAAAATACGAGGTAGGGGTAGACCATATTCATAAATATTTTGATGAACTTCATCTTCCTGTCTTACCCGGCCCGTTAGCTGATCAACTTGAGAGTGAAATTTTGGCGACAGAAATTTTAGACACAGTGAAATTAATAGCTGGGGCAAAAGCCGATGGGCTCCCAATTGAATTCTATAAAATCTTTTCTAAAAAATTGACTCCTTTTTTTGTGAAATTATTTAATGCTGTTAGATCAGGAGGCATTGTTCTTCCGAGTTTCCAGGAGTCTATTATTGTTAGCTTTGGTAAAAAAGGGAAAAACCATAAGGACGTAAACTCTTATAGGCCGATCAGCCCCCGCAGCGCTGATTTCAAGATTTTAATGAAAATATGGGCCCAACATTTTACCCCGATTGCCCAGGCTTTAATTCACCCAGACCAGTCGGGTTTTGTGGCAGGGAGGTCCATGTCGTCAAATACCGGGTTTTTAATCCAGGCTCTTAATTTTGTTACTAACAATAAAATCCCAACTCTAGTTTCAATGGTCGATGCCGAAAAGGCTTTCGACCTGGTAAACTGGGATGCACTGTTCCTCGGTATGCAGAAATGTGGCTTTCCGGCCCAGATAATTAATATGTTGAATAACATTTATCAAGGTGCTCAAGCCAGGGTGGTAGTTAATGCCAATTCGATAAGGGCAATTAATATTAATTGGGGTACCAGACAAGGTTTTCCGATGTCCCCATCCTGTTTACTTTTTTCATCGAGCCGCTAGTAATAAGAATTCGTGGCAATCCTGAAATTAAACCACCAATAGAAGGAATGGCGAAAATAAAATTATTCGCCGACGATATAATTCTATATCTGCGACCCGATAAATTAAATCTTGACCAAGCTCTATATGAATTTAGTCAATTTGAACTGATTGGTGGATATAAAACTAACCAAAATAAAACTGAGGTTTTGGGGCCATATGTAGGTAGGTGTTTTGCGAATGCAAACCTTGTGATTCGCAGAATCCAGGGTGTTTGCGATCGCAAAAGTGAGTGTTGCTATGTAAGTAAGTAGTTTGCCTCGCAAAATTGGGAAGCCCAAATTCAGTAACTAGCAATTTTGCGTCGCAAGGAATCTGCGAATAAAATTGCAAATTCGCAAGCTGGTCCCAGTATTTGCGAAAATCGCAAAATGCGTCACGCAAATTGCAAATTCGCAATTTGGTATGTAGCAAAAAATTGCAATTTTGCACTTCTCAAATACCACCAATTCAGAACAGGTGGTAACCAGGTGCAACCTATTTAAAAAGGCCCACAATGCCACAAGGGCTTCTCACAATGGCTGGCCTGTATGGAATAGCCAGAAGACTGCGTATCCGAGAGGCTGAACAGAGAAGGAGAGGCCAGGAGAGGATCTACAGCACACGCATCACCCTCTTCGAGCGCACTGAGGAGGACATCCATGTGCACTACAGGCTGCACCCAGATAGTATCCTGGAGCTGATAGAGGAGCTGACACCAATACTTGAGCACCCCACATACAGGGCACACACCATTCCCACCCACATACAGGTCTTGTGCTCACTGCAACTCATAGCATCAGGGAGTTTTCAGGGGGTAATAGCGGCAGCTGCAGGGGTCTCCCAGAGTGCACTTTGGCGTTTTTTCACGCTTTCCTTGATGCTATGATGCAGAGGATGCATCACCACATACAATTCCCAAACACACAGCAGGCACTTTCCCAGACCAAACAAGATTTTTACCAAATAGCACAATTCCCCCACGTGATTGGCTGCGTAGACGGGACCCATGTCGCACTGTCACCTCCATCACACAATGAGTATGTGTTTAGAAACAGAAAATCCTATCATTCTTTAAACATTCAGGTAGTCTGCAATGCTAAACATGTAATCACAGATATAGTAGCAAAATTCCCAGGAAGCACACATGATTCCTTCATTTTCAAACACTGTGGTTATCATCGCAGACTCACAAATGGCGAGTTTGGAGAGGGATACCTGCTAGGTAATTGCATGGCACACACACACACACACTAGTAGGAAAGGTCTGAACTGGCAGGACATTACTTAACATCAACCTCCTTTTTTCCTGCAGGAGACAGTGCATATGCTGTGCGGGACTACATCCTCACACCCTACCTCAATCCAACCACAGCCACAGCAGCAGAGCGGAGGTATAACTGTGCCCACAGAGCCACAAGATGCACCATTGAGAGGACCTTTGGAATTCTCAAAAGCCATTTACGGTGCCTCCATAAGAGTGGAGGTACCCTACAGTACAGCCCTGAGATGTGTTGCAAAATTGTGGTGGCCTGCGCTATGCTACACAACATCGCTACCAAGAAGGGCACCCCAGTGGATCTGGCAGATGCAGACACATTATAAGAGGTAGATCCAGCTCCCCAACACAGACATGTAGGTGGAGCTGGGGCAGCTGCCGGGCGCCTGAGACGTGATTACATCACACAGTACTACTTCTAGGTGAGAAATGAGTACACAATGCCAAAAGATGATGTTCAAAAAATAGGGTTATTCCCTTAACACCGGGGTTACTAATGTCACACAGCGTGACTGTAAGTATGTTGGTAGCACATGTTGATGTCACAGTGCCATCATTGTTCTGAGTTAGCTGGTCCATATGGCATGTGCTGCCTCACAAGATGCCATAGGTGCATGCTGCCCCTTCATCTCCGGCGTGCACACCCTGTTGCCCCTCTTTCTGGCTGCGCACTGGCCTCACTGCTGTCTTCCACTGCTCTGGCCTGAGGCCCACTCTGGCGCCGTTCAGCAGGAATTGGAGGCGTTGGGGGGCTCCTGCTGGAATGGCCATCAGTGGTACAAAAGGGGGTGGTAATGGAAGGAGCATCTGAACCAATCAAACACTCACACCCAGTCAAAAGATTTGGGTTTAATCCATCACCGTTCTTTAGCCCACTCTGCCACCACAGTTCAGACAAGGCCATATGCAAATCAGTCTGACCCTGTGCCTCATGGGAACAGTCCAGCCCGGACTGGCCATCAGTGTCCAAGCTGCCCGGTGTCCCAATGCCACTTGTGACTATAGCACGCAGTTGATCAAGCGCATGCGTGACCTGCACCAGGCCCTTAGCCACATCCAGGCAGCAGTGTGACATTTCGTGTTGCATGCTAACGCAGCTTCTAGCTAGCATGGAGATTGCGGTAGATTGGCGGCTCACTGCCTGTCAAAGCCCAGCTCACCTGAGTTTCTGTTCAGTTCTGATGGAGGTTGAAGACAGTCCGACCCCACCCTGAAACTGCTTGTTCCAGCACAGTGGTTTCCAACAGTGCACTAAGAACCAGAAGCTCAAGGGAAGGGGGAAATGGATAAAATAAAAAAAAGAGAGACAACACCGTTCTTGCGTTTCCACTGTAGAAGTGCTGCTAAAATTGGCGGCCCTCTCTGACTTCTGTAGAAACTGGTGCCTAATGAAACATAAACAAAGAACAGATAAGTGCAACCTATCCCTAAATGTGTTCCTGACTAACCCTTAATCTATTTAGAAATTCTCTTCTAAAAGTACCTCTTGGATCCTGGTCTTTAGCTTCCAGGTTTGGAATGTGTTACTGTTCTGGGATGTGCTTTCTATTACTGTAAAACTTCTGTAAAATCAAACGAATATCATTATCAGAATTACCAACATCTAACATTCACCTTAATATAACTAAAGCCTAAGTTCTTAATAGCAAACTCACTTTTCACACATGCCCAGACTTTTTATAAAACAAATACTGTACTTTTACATCAAAATACAGCAGGTAATTTGTGCAAGTCCTTGATTTACTGTTTGCCTTGCTGTCAATGGTTTCCTCTGTTCGATTCTTAAAAAGTTCCATGTAAAACAATGTTTATTTCACAAAATTCCACAAAGTATTCTTGTAACAAAGGATTTGAACCACAAAGTTTGTGGGAGATATCTTGTTCCAAATTGTCTTTACATGAATCCAGAAATCGCCGACAAAGTTCTTTCAGGTAATAAAAAGTTTTACACTTACTTGTTGCTGAAAAGGGATATGGATCAGTCTAACCTTGTCTTCTTTCTCTTTTGCAGGTCGATTGCAGTGGACAGAAGAGGGGCTGAGGCAAGAAGGAGCCGGAAACCGAAAGAAGGAAGAGCCAGCAGCCGCGCCCGTTGAAGCCAATGAAGGTCTGGAGAGAGCAGGAGTGCCAGCGCCGAAGGATCTGTTCTCAGGTAAGTGGGAGGTAGACGAGCACAAGCACTGGCTGAGGCTCAGGGGCTGCCATTTATAGACAGGGCTGGTTGTGGTTCGAAGAGCTGGGTGTGGTTCAAAGAACTGGGTGTGGTTCTCACAAGCAGGTGTGCAGAGCTTCAGTTATTATGCTAATGAGTTGAAGTAACACATGGCCTAGGGAGGAGTGCTCTAAATAAGCCTTGGTAAAAGCAAGGTCCAATGTGCAAACAAGACAGCAAAGTCCAAACTTGTGAATACATTGAGCAACATACACAGAAGTCTTAGGGAGGGGCTGCGATAACAAGAAAGGATTTCAATAGTATGATTAAAGAGAGCTATTACAGAGACCAATGCATAGTATGTTTAAAGAGAGCTATTAAAGAGACCACTAGTGCAATGAGAGCGGACATGCTCTTTGCTGTGCACAAACCCTAACAGTCGCCCCCCTCAAAGGCCCTCCTACTGGACTGGCTTTCCCTGGATTTTTTAGATAAAACTGTCTAATCAAGCATGGGGCATGTACATAGGACGCTGGTTCCCATGAATTCTCAGTTGCGTCATATCCTTTCCATTCTACTAAATAAAACAGACGTCCATGAATTATTTTTGCGTCTTTTATGCTTTTCACTTCATATTCTAGATTTCCCTTAATTGGTATTGGTGGAGGTGGTGGTTCAGGTCGGGTATTTGGGCTGTACGGCTTAAGCAAGGACACATGGAATGTAGCATGTACTGGGTATTCTTTTGGTAAGTCCAATTTTACTGCTACCGGGTTTACTATGGCAGTTATACTAAAGGGTCCAATGAAACGTGGTTGCAGCTTTCGGGATCCCTCTATATTTAGGTTCTTTGTGGAGAGCCATACTTTGTCACCGATTTTATAGATTTGGGCCTCAGATCTGTGTTTGTCTGCCTGTCTTTTCATGCTTTCTTTGTACTTTAATAAATG
This sequence comes from Lissotriton helveticus, assembly GCF_964261635.1. Classification (NCBI taxonomy): domain Eukaryota; kingdom Metazoa; phylum Chordata; class Amphibia; order Caudata; family Salamandridae; genus Lissotriton; species Lissotriton helveticus. The sequence continues at coordinate 1,179,859,607 of NC_136061.1, forward strand.
TTTCCTGGCCTTGACTTGTATGTCACCTAATCTCGTTAGTCTATCTGTTACTGTAGGCAACAGGGAATCTTCTAATAAAATGGGTATAGCTCTCGGATGATACCCCTGCATGAAATAGAATGGTGAGCAAAGTAGAGCTGCATGCTCAGTATTATTATAAACAAACTCCGCTACAGGGAGAGCTTCCAACCATTCACTAGAATAATCAGCCAATAAACAACGTAGCATTTGAAGTAAGGTTTGGTTCAGTCGTTCAGTTTGTCCATCTGTTTCTGGATGGAAAGCAGTAGATAATGCCACATCTATTTTCAGTTTTTCGCATAATTGTTTCCAAAATCTAGAGTTGAACTGGCTACCTCGGTCTGACACCACTTTACTTGGCAAACCATGTAAACGCAAAATTTCTCTTATGAAAATATCGGCAAATTCTGCTGCAGTTGGCAATTTCCGTAATGGTACAAAATGTGCCATTTTAGACAAAAAATCCATTATCACTAACACTGTTGTGAAGGATTTTACTGGTGGTAAACCTACAATAAAGTCTACACTCACAGTGTACAAAGGTTGTTTGGGTGATGGCATTGGTATTAACAAACCGTCAGGGGCCTTATGATAAGATTTATATCTTGCACAAACTGGACAGGTGGAGACAAATTGCTTAATGTCCTTACTCATATTATCCCACCAAAAGTGTTTTCGCACATTTTCTAGGGTTTTTACCCAGCCAGGATGACCTGCCAACGGTGAGGCGTGATGCCAAATTATCACCTGTGTTTGTAATTCTGTGGTGGGCACTAACAGCATGTTGTCGTGATACAATAAACCTTGTTGTATTGAGTTATGGGAATCCTTTAACCAATCTTGAGGTGCTATTTGCATGTGTGCATTATATAGATCTGTGATGAAATCCTTCTGTTGTACTGGTGCCAAAAGTTTTTGGGGAGGAATAATGGGTTCTCCTATTTTGTCTTGTTTCATGTCTGAGGTATGTCCGTATCTAGATAACACATCAGATTGAATTTGTTGTGCACCTGGTCTATAGGTTATAACGAAGTCAAATGTACTAAAAAAATTTAACCAGCGCATCTGATGTGGAGTTAATGCCTTTAGTGATCCAAAAAACGGTAGGTTCTTATGGTCAGAAAAGATGGTAACAGGGTACTTGGCTCCCATTAAATGGTGCCTCCATTCAGAAAAGGCTACTTTGATAGCTAATAGTTCTCTTTCAGCCACAGTGTAATTTTGTTCAGCTGGTAATAACTTTTTGGAATAGAAGGCTGTAGGATTTAATTGGTCATCTACTACATCTCGTTGAGAGAGAACTCCTCCTAAAGCTACTTGTGAAGCATCCGCTTCAACAAAAAATGGCAAGTCAGGATCAGGATGTTTCAGAATTGGGGCTGAAGTGAACTTTTGTTTCAGAAGTTGAAAGGCGTGTGCCGCCTCATCAGACCAAAGAAATCGTTGCCCTTTCCGCAACAAGGTGGCTATTGGGGCTGCAATGTCTGCAAAATGAGAAATAAACCTCCTATAAAAATTGGCGAAACCCAGAAATTTCTGAACATCCTTCACGGATGATGGTTCTGGCCAATCAGTAATAGCACTCATTTTCTTTTCATCCATAATTATTCCTTGAAGTGACAGGCAGTATCCTAAAAAGTCCACTTTGCTGACATTAAAAGTACATTGTTCTAGTTTAGCAAAGAGATGATTTTCTTTTAACTTTGATAATACTGCACAAACATGTTGGGTATGTTCTTCCGGGTTCTTAGAGTAAATGGGGATGTCATCTATGTATACTATGACACAAACGTCCAGGAATTCGTGTAGGACCTCATTTATAAAGAATTGAAAGGCCGCAGGGGCATTACACAACCCAAAGGGCATTACTGTGTACTCAAATAGACCAAACTTTGTCTTGAAAGCTGTCTTCCACTCATCCCCCTCTTTTATTCGGACCAGGTGGTAAGCTCCCCACAGATCTAGTTTAGTGTATACAGTAGAATGTCTTAATTGATCCAACAACACAGGTATTAGAGGAAGAGGATATTTATTTTTTATTGTAGCCTTATTTAGTCCTCTATTGTCGATACACGCGTGCAGAGATTTATCCGGCTTCGGGATAATAAAAAGTGGAGATGACACCGGAGATGTGGAATGTTGGATGAACCCAGACTGTAGTTGGTCGTCTAGGTAGGTTCTTAAATATTTGGGGCCAGATGTAGGTCGGCAAATACCGGTCGGTAATGGCCGATTTCGGCCGTTACCGACCGGTATTTGCTAATGGAGATGTAGGGGCCTGAAAATATACAGGATCGGTATATATACTGATTAGGTAAATTTACCAATTCTGTAAAATACCGAATCGGTAAATTTACTGAATCGGTAAATCCAGATGTAGGTGGCACTGAAAACAGTGCCACAGGCCATTACCGATTTGTTATTTACCATGTAATTCTATTGCATGGTAAATAATGAATACCTGTGTACATGCACATCTATGCATGTACACCTGTGCCATGTGACACACATACATGCCCTGCCATGTGGCACACATACATGCCCTTAGGGCATGCCAAAATCAGGGGTGCAACAGGGTGTCAAAGTGATACCCTGTCACCCTTGCAAAATCGGTAATTTTACCGAATCGGTATTTACCGATTCGGTAATTGCCATTGATTCCTATGGGCCTTTAGGCCCATAGGAATCAATGGCAATTACCGAATCGGTAAATACCCATTCGGTAATTACCGAATCATACAGATTCGGTAAAAATTACCGAATTTTTACCTACATCTGATTTACCGAATCTAGAATACCAAATCGGTAAAATTCGGTATTCTAGAGTTGGTAAATCAGATTTACCTACATCTGGGCCCAGGTCTCTTCGTCAGTCAAAGCATATACTCTGTTATTAGGTAAAGGGGCCCCTGGGATAAGATCTATACGGCGGTCATATGACCGATGTGGGGGCAACACAATAGCCTTCACTGGATCAAAAACGTCTTTAAAGTCAGAATATTCAGGAGGGAGACTTGGTTCATCTTGTGTAACACTAGCACAGTGTATTACTGTGCTCTGTTCTGTACCTGCTTCTTGATAGCAATTGGTTCTACAGAATGAGGAATCCAAAGTAACTGTTCTGTTCACCCAATCAATTTTTGGGTTATGAGTTGTTAACCAGGGTACCCCGAGAATCAAGCCAAAATTAGCGGTATCTATCAGATCAAAGCTCATCATCTCTGTGTGCCCGTTTTGACAGACCATGACAAGAGGACTTGTTTGTTTTGTGAATAATCCAGAGGTCAATTCTGACCCATCCACTGCACTTACTGCTTCTGGACAAGGCTTTAGGCAAATAGGAAGACCTAATGTGTTAGCTAACTTATTATCCACAAAATTTCCTGTTGCTCCTGAATCCAGTAGGACAGGGAGAGAATGTCTAACTTGGGTAGTAACAATTAAAAAGATCTGAATTATGAAATGTCTAGGTATGTGCGGTACCATGAAGGCTGCAGAATTAGAGGTTTGATTAGGATGTTTTCTCGAACAAGTAACCTCCCCCTTTGTCGAGCTTAATCGTTTCCCGACTCAGTTGAGGAGATAGAGGAAACAGTACCCTTTCGTGAAGTTTTAGGTTTTACTGGAAATTCTCTGGCAAAATGTCCTGCCTTGCCACAATATAAACATAATTGAAGATTTCTCCTTCTTTCTTTTTCCTCTGATGTGAGTAGACCTCTGAGTGTTCCTATTTGCATATGCTCAGGTTCAGGGAGTTTATTTTCTGTGTCTTTCTTCTCATGTCTAATAAAAGTTAACCGCGATTCCAGTTTGGATTTATCTCCCTTTCTTTCTCCTAGTCTGTGTTCCAATTTCACGACTAAATCTACAAAGTCAGAATAGTCTTCTGGCAAATCAACAATATGAAGCGCGTCTTTTAACTCGTCTCTCAAACCTTTATAAAAAAAGGAGACACGCTTTTCTTCTGGCCAACGTGTCTCGGTGAGTAAACGATTAAAACTAGTGAGATAGGTCAATAAATCCTTGTTACCTTGTTTAAGATTTAAAAGCTCATTATCACTTGCCTGCATAAAAGTGTGTTTTGCAAAAAGGCTGGTCATAGTACGTTTAAATTGATTCCAATTATGGAGGATGGGATCACCTCTATCCACGAAAGGAATTGACCAATTGGCTGCTGTACCGCCCAAATAAGACAAGACGAATTCCACTTTCGTAGCATCAGTAGGGAACTGTTGTGGTTTACAAACGAAGTGTAATTGACATTGATTGATAAAAACATGGAATTTGTTACTATCTCCTTGAAAACGTTCAGGTGCTGCTAAAGGCACAGCATTAGGAACATTAACAGTAACCTCAACTGGGGGAGGGAAAGTTGTCTGTTTTGCTCGCGCCCCTGTCTCTGAGGAGGTTTTAAACAAAGGCGTAAAAGCTGTGTTCCACTGGGATTCCCTAGGTTTATACCTGCTTAAATCCTGTTTTAAAATGGTGTTTTCCAACTTTAATTTCTCTATTTCCTCTTGCATATGTTGCAAGATGCAAGACACTGATTCATTATGGGCCAAGTCCTCGTTTAGGGCCTGCGCCATATCTGTGGCGTGAATGCCCTCTGTTTCTTCCCCGGCATTCATCGTCCAAGAGAACTGAATATTTTAAAGGCTTGTGCTTCTGTCAAAGCCAAGCTCACCTAAGTTTCTGTTCAGTTCTGATGGAGGTTGAAGACAGTCCGACTCCACCCTGAAACTGCTTGTTCCAGCACACTAGTTTTAAACAGTGCACTAAGAACCAGAAGCTCAAGCGAAGGGGGGAAGTGGATAAAATAAAAAAAAGAGAGACAACACCGTTCTTGCGTTTCCACTGTAGAAGTGCTGCTAAAATCTGCGGCCCTCTCTGACTTCTGTAGAAACTGGTGCCTAATGAAACATAAACAAAGAACAGAGAAGTGCAACCTATCCCTAAATGTGTCCCTGACTAACCCTTAATCTATTTAGAAATTCTCTTCTAAAAGTACCTCTTGGATCCTGGTCTTTAGCTTCCAGGTTTGGAATGTGTTACTGTTCTGTGATGTGCTTTCTATTACTGTAAAACTTCTGTAAAATCAAACGAATATCATTATCAGAATTACCAACATCTAACATTCACCTTAATATATCTAAAGCCTAACTTCTTAATAGTAAACTCACCTTTCACACATTTCCAGACTTTTTATAAAACAAATACTGTACTTTTACATCAAAATACAGCAGGTAATTTGTGCAAGTCCTTGATTTACTGTTTGCCTTGCTGTCAATGGTTTCCTCTATTCGATTCTTAAAAAGTTCCATGTAAAACAATGTTTATTTCACAAAGTTCCATAAAGTATTCTTGTAACAAAGGGTTTGAACCACAAAGTTTGTGGGAGATATCTTGTTCCAAATTGTCTTTACATGAATCCACAAATCGCAGACAAAGTTCTTTCAGGTAATAAAAAGTTTTGCACTTACTTGTTGCTGAAAAGGGATACTGATCAGTCTAACCTTGTCCTCTTTCTCTTTTGCAGGTCGATTGCAGTGGACAGAAGAGGGGCTGAGGCATTAAGGAGCCAGAAACCGGAAGAAGGAAGAGCCAGCAGCCACGCCCGTTGAAGCCAATGAAGGTCTGGAGAGAGCAGGAGTGCCAGCGCCGAAGGATCTGTTCTCAGGTAAGTGGGAGGTAGACGAGCACAAGCACTGGCTGAGGCTCAGGGGCTGCCTTTTATAGACAGGGCTGGGTGTGGTTCGAAGAGCTGGGTGTGGTTCAACGAACTGGGTGTGGTTCTCACAAGCAGGTGTGCAGAGCTTCAGTTATTATGCTAATGAGTTGAAGTAACACATGGCCTAGGGAGGAGTGCTCTAAATAAGCCTTGGTAAAAGCAAGGTCCAATGTGCAAACAAGACAGCAATGTCCAAACTTGTGAATACATTGAGCAACATACACAGAAGTCTTAGGGAGGGGCTGCGATAACAAGAAAGGCTTTCAATAGTATGTTTAAAGAGAGCTATTACAGAGACCAATGCATAGTATGTTTAAAGAGAGCTATTACAGAGACCACTAGTGCAATGAGAGGGGGCATGCTCTTTGCTGTGCACAAACCCTAACACTGCCTTAGTAAAGAGGTCCATGCGGGTGTTTAGGCGATGTTGTTCCCTGCGCCTGGCCAGCCTGTCTCTTCTGTTCTACCTACAATGAGCCCCCAAAGCTGCAGACATGGCAGTCACCCCAAGCCTCAACTCTGACATATGGCGGTTATGAGTGGCTAGTTGGCGATGTATTGACAACATTCCTTTGCCTTGCAGGCGCTGTGCACGCAACATGCTGCCCTCCAGGCCTGCAAACACTGAGTCTGTTTCAGAGGAGGCATTGCTAGTGGTGGCCCATGCCCTGTGTCTTGCACCACTGCCGTTTGCGGTATGTGCGCTGGAATGCGGTGTGTTCTGCCTAGGGACTTGGGTTGGACCTGTATGTGAGTCCTTATTGGCATCTGTTGACTCTGATGCCATTGGTAGCAGTGGTGGAACGATTTTGCACCGTTTGGGTGGCGCTGGTTGTGTTTCCCTTGTTGCACTCTGCTCCTCCTGCCCTGCCACCTTCACATCTGTAGCTGTCTCCACCCCTTCAGCCACTGTATCCTGTGTAGTTGGTTGTCCTGTAAAATTAAATGCACACATTAGTTGTGTGTCATGTTTATTTTTTTCCAGCATTAAAGTTCTTTATGCAACTAATCACATGACTACTACTTGTCTGTTTTGCACATTGCAAGTATGACTCTTCCCTATGTACCCTTTTATGTGTCACAGGACCAAGTATCAGTGCATGGGACTACATTTCCCATAGTGCAATTCTAGATGGGCTTGTACACATGTACTGGATTTCTAATCAGGCATGGGTGTTTGGGGCTGTGAGTGGGATGAGTATGATTTTGGGATATTGGCATGCATCTTACCTTGTCTGGTGTCTGTATTTTCTGAGCTGTCAAGGTCAGCCACGCCCGTCACAGACTCAGGCATGAGTGTGCCCTCCACCAACTCCTCCAGGGGCGTCGGCTCTGGTGCCTTTGAGGTCCCACCTCCAGTCGCTTTTGCCTCTGCTACTCTGGTGGCCACCCTCTCCTTGGATCTTTACCTCATATCATACCACCGCTTGCATAAGTCCTCAATTGAGTGGTGGGTAACGCCAATCGCATTTACTTTTTCTTGTATGTCGTTCCAGGTTTTCCTCTTCCTGGCCTGTGGAACACGGAATGAGCTCTCTGTCAGCACCTCAATCTCCCTCTCAGAGAACTTTTGTTTCCTCTTTCTGCTGTGTTCCTCTGGCTGCTTGTCACCCCCCTGAGAATCCATTTCAGCTCCTTGGAGATGCAGAGTCAAAAGCACACTCCCTTTTCACAGTCTCTCAGGCAGCAAATGAGTCAGGAACAGGTGCAGGCAATCAGGTGCAGCATGGGCAGTCACAATTCCTGGTTGTGATGTCATCATTCTGCACCTGAATTGCTACTTTACTTTTTTGCGATTCCTTATTAGCGATTTCGCTATTAAGGAATCACTGTTTGAGTAATCGCCATTTAATTCTGCGCATTTTTGGTAATTGATATTTTTTAGCGATTTTTTACCTACATTGCGATTTGCGATTCCGAAAATGCGATTCGCAGAAAATCGCATTTCCAGAATCGCAAAATTGATTTTACCTACATATGCCCATTGGTATTGAATGCTGATTGTAATTTTGTACTCTCAAATCTAAAATCCCAAGCACTAAAAACAGAACCGATTAGATACTTGGGTATCTATATCTCCAATCAGTTTGAACAACTATTTAGTTTGAATAATTTAACAATGCGCAATAAAAATAAAACTTTGCATGATAGCTGGATTCTTTTACCATTAACTTTGATTGGCCGCGTAGGACTTATTAAAATGTCAATACTTCCCCTATTGGTTTATATTTTTATAAATGTACCGCTAAAGATTACTTCCCATTACTTTAGAGAGATTGAGTCAATGATCAGGGATTTTGTTTGGAATAAGAAAGTTTCTAGGGTTAAATTGCCTATATTACAGTTGGGAACCACTCAGGGGGGCTTAGCTCTACCGAATATTCGTACTTATTATATTGCAGCTATCATGGATCTCTCAGCACCTTTATTGGATCCCAACGGGCTGCTTGATATGTTTTTCTATGATAAAATGATACAAGAGGCAGGTTCACAATTTCCAATTTTCTTAAAAAGAGCTAAATTACCAAAAAGACCAGGCACAAGACTATCTGCGGTTTCTCCTATAGACTACAGTCTATTTTTAAACAGGTAGGGTTTGGTGGTTTTTATTATTTAAAATTAGAGGAGTGCAAGATCTTTGGGCTTCAAATCCATTCGAGTACACTGAAAAAGTGGAGAGATTCTGGTCTTGGTGATTTGGGTTCTTTTTTTACCTCTCAGAAACTCATCATCTGGCAAGAGGTCCTAGTTAGATCTCATAATCAATTAAAAACGGGATTTTGGGATTATCTGCAGATTATAAACTTTATAAATAAATATAATCTTACAGCATGTATAACACCACCACCTTTGGCTATTGCCCTTTATAAAGCGAAATTAAAAGTAGTGGGTAATTGGTACACCTCACTGAGAAAGGGAGAAGAGTCTCCTTTGGTCGAAGAAATTCTGGCTAAAATAACTCATGAAAACAATTGTTCCTTCTCAAAGCAGGAATGGGAGCAGATTGCCCAGTTAGGAGGCAAGGCCCTTGAGCAGCCAATTTTAAAAGTATGTATTTTTTATCCCGTTGGCTGGTCAACTTCACTCCAAAAGCTCTAAATAAACGCCTCCCAGGAGTAGAAAACAAATGCTTTCGATGTCAGCTTTGAGAGTGACTGGCTTCATATTTTTCATACATGCCCGAAACTCGAATTATTTTGGTGCAATATCTTTTCTTCAATAAGTCAGGCCATCGACAAGTCACTTGATCCTGAAGCCGAGGTCGCTCTTTTTGGCATTTCTATAAAAATACCTGATTTGTCTAATGCCGAAGAAACCTATACGGCGATCTGCTCTTTAGTTGCCCGTTCCTTAATCCTTCAAAATTGGAGATCAGAGAAGATACCATCTTACTCAAAATGGGTGAATAAAATGAGACGGACAAAAAAGTTTGAAGAGGCTGACGCTAAAAGAGTTGGGGCAATGAAAAAGTTCACCAAAAATTGGAAATTCTTTGATAGCGATCAATCCATGACTGCCACTTAGCATTTTAGCACTTGACACTTTATTTATATAAGAAGTGTAGGACAGGCACCTTAGCACTACTGTGCGGCAGGTTCCTTGCCCAAGTAGAATGTTTACCAATAAAGAAAATACATCTTTGTTGGGTGGGCAAAGGTAAATGATAACAATTATTACATAAGGGTGTCTGATTTTGCTATATTATAGCATATTGCACTACAAGCACTTTACTGAAACTGTGACTGTAGAAACGATTGAACTCAGCACTTTCTTGTTATTTATTTCCTGTTTTGTATCAAAACTAAGATCAATTATTATTGCTAAATGTTATCAGTTATACGATTTTACTAAATTTTGCTTGATGTTTTACAACTGTTTAAATCCTGCTCATTGATCATTGTATAATGTTTTAATGCCACCTATTCTGCTCAATAAAAAACATTTTTTTTAAAAAGGAAGATGTATTTAGAGTCACCGCATTTCCAGATTATCAATCTCTTATTTAGGAAAACTTGACTTTGGTGGCCATTAATTTTTATCACAATAATTTTAATAATACAAACATCATCATTGCTCAAGAATTGGAAACTGCATTAATGAAACACATAGAAGAGACAAAAACAGATTTTATAGTGCTCGGGGGAGCGATTTTAATTGCAAATTATGTGCCCTCTCCAAACATGCTGCATGCCATCAATTCACCGGAGACATGATGGGTGGTTATCACTTTGAACATTATTTATGTGGGAACATTTGTAATTCTTTATTATGGAAGCTTTCTTTATTTTTTACTTTAGATTTTATAGAATAGTTAAATTCTGATGTGGTAACATATGTTGGTAGAGGCCAAGGCACTTTGATCGATTTTATTGCTCTGTCTGATTATTTTAACTCACATTCCGTGATTTTTAACATTCCTAAAATTCATTTCAATGATCATTATCCACTAACTTTAGAACTGGTGGTGCCATCCGACGATTCATCTAAACAACTCAGAACACCTCCTTTGGCCTATGCCAAAAATATGGGGTTGACACGTAAATGGTCCAATCTGAACCCCAATTTTGTTCTGGGGGAGATTATAAAAAATAACATCAGGCAAGTTCTGGATTGTCTGGAAGATAATATAAATGTACAAGTCATGATTAAGTCGGTCATGGCAATAACTGAGATAATCAAGGCGCTTTTAACCAAGAACAATAATGATAGTTCGTATAGTAGTAAAAGGTGGTTCAACAGTGAATGTACCCACAAACACAATAAATGAATGAAGAATTTAAAAATTAAACCTCGTAATAAGGTGGAAGTGAGACAGACACGCATGGATTATAAGTGTGCGATTAAGGCACGTAAGATGGAAATCAAGCAAGAATCATGGGATCAACTACATGTGGCATGCCAGAGTAAAGACTCCAGACTCTTTTGTCAGACTGCAAACCATGAGTACTTTAGTTACACAAAAAATTGTAGTATTGTTGTAACAATTATGCATGAGACCTGGGTGACACATTATGCTGGTCTCTATGGCATTAGTACTGACTAACATGGCAGTGCCAACCTCCAATATGTCAAGAAACAGAACCAAGTGGTAGATCAGGAAAGTTAAAGACAGAGTACGTAACTACACAGCCAATGAGTACCGAGCAGCCAAGGGTTTAAATATTACCCAACAACTTACGTATTTTTTGAAAAAAACTTTTGTATTATTTCATAAGCAAAATGGCATCAAATAGACACTCCATCACAACAGTTAGTACAAAAACATGAAAGAATATATACAAATATATACAAAAATATTGCAGTAAAAGCAACATACACTTACAGAAATAGTGAACAAGCATATAATCAAATTATTATGATGACACCGACTATTGTCTGCGATATGAATTCAAAAGCACAAGGTTGCAAATTGAACACTTTTTTTACATACAGATCATTTGAAAAACAAAGCCAGTCCTTTGATAAAAAATGTGAACAGGGCGGAACTGGGATGGAATAGCCTGCCTGTCACACAACACCTGTGATTAGTGAATTATAAGAAATTGCAGAAAGGGCCCACGAGAGTGGTATGAATTAGTCCCTAGCTGCACCCTTAGTTCTTGACACAGGCTGGGGGTCAACGCGTTTCGAACCTTGTTTAGTCTGGGTTCTCCTCAGGACGAGGACTGGGTGAAGATGTACCTAAAAAGGAATTTGGGCAGGGTGTCAGCAACTGTATAAGCAGTATATATTTCTAACGAGATAGTGCTCAGACTAGCTACCCATGAATAAATAAGGTTACCTTCTCAGCCAAACATTGACTGCGTGGAGAGAAGGGGAAGGACCACTGGAATTATTCTGAAAAGACAAGAGTGGAGGCTATCAACATATGCGTGTCAAGAGGTACATCACGCATGGACGGGTTGAACAAATTGGCAAAATACCTGGATGTGGTGTCAAAGGTGCCGGAACCAGGGGCGCCAAAGGCGATCTGTGTTAATCTGCGAGGACTCACATTCTCTTTTCTGTGTATTAAGAAGGCTGGGAAGTAAAAGTATAGAGTTGACAAGTTCAAACTCCGAAGCGAGTACGTTAGCGCTTCAAGATTTAAAGCCAGAGTTTGACAACAGAAACTTTTCCTACCTGCACGAGCTGTGCGCTGTACGAAGGAAACGGGCCACAGTCTGTTTTGTAGCGTCTGGGCGGGAATCAATCTCTCGCTGTCAGCTAAGGACAAACAAAGTCCGTGAGCAGATTGATATTAGGCTCTGAATATGCCGCATTGGAAGTAAAGATTACAAAAGGCGGCAGTTAACTTACTTCAAACCTTCTGGGGTAGGAGTCCTCGGTTGTTAGAGTCTGCCGGTCAGGTCAGATTCGTGAGTCGGCGCCGCCCTGCTGAAGGCTACTTAAAGGCACGGTAACATTAGCAAGCGAGTATAGTGCAGAGGATCATGGTCCTTGCAGTCCATAGGGTTTAGGGGAATATCGATTTTGAAAAATGTAGGGAATATGGCGATGTTTGCATGTCTGAATGACTCAGGTGTCAAAGTGTGTATAAGTTACCCATGTGTGATTGGCTAACTGTGAAGAAATAATAATCCAGCAATTTATAGCAGAATAAAGCAAAATCGAAAAAAACAATAAAAATAACAATAAATATAAATGAATACATCCTATGTACATCATTTATCTTAATATGACATAGCTCAAACATTTTACAATCTAGCCCCATGATAGTTTCAGTGGAAAAAAGGGGTGCAACACAGGAATGACAGCAAAACGAGTGGAAACCATAATTAGAGACAGGTGCATGCGGGACCCGCATAAACAATAAGATTCTGACGGCACCCTTGGTGGCCCATTTCCTACAACAGAAACACACAGTGAATGATATGCGATGGACCGCAGTGATTCGAGGTGGCAGTGGTGACCCAGATGTACGTTTGTCACAAAAAGAAGCGTATCTCATTTTAAAATTTGACACTTCTAACACAGGATTAAACGAAATGTCTGAACTTGCTAACTTGGGACCTTAACCCTCCCGAATATCTCCTAGTCTGTATGTGCAACTTGAATGGACCTGCTGTGAGCTGTGACACTGTGGCTGCGGTCTATGCACCTGTCTCTAATTATGGTTTCCACTCGTTTTGCTGTCATTCCTGTGTTGCACCCCTTTTTTCCACTGAAACTATCATGGGGCTAGACGGGTATAGCAACACCTGCTCTTTGAATGATATTCTCTATAGGGTACAGGGCTATTATCCATCACTGTTTGGAATTTGTAAAATGTTTGAGCTATGTCATATTAAGATAAATGATGTACATAGGATGTATTCATTTATATTTATTGTTATTTTTATTGATTTTTTCGATTTTGCTTTATTCTGCTATGAGTTGCTGGATTATTATTTCTGCACAGTTAGCCAATCACACATGGGTAACTTATACACACTTTGACACCTGAGTCATTCAGACATGCAAACATCGCCATATTCCCTAAATTTTTCATAATCGATATTCCCCTAAACCCTATGGACTGCAAGGACCATGATCCTCTGCACTATACTCGCTTGCTAATGTTGCCGTGCCTTTAAGTAGCCTTCAGCAGGGCGGCGCCGACTCACGAATCTGACCTGACCGGCAGATTCTAACAACCGAGGACTCCTACCCCAGAAGGTTTGAAGTAAGTTAACTGCCGCCTTTTGTAATCTTTACTTCCAATGCGGCATATTCAGAGCCTAATATCAATCTGCTCACGGACTTTGTTTGTCCTTAGCTGACAGCGAGAGATTGATTCCCGCCCAGACGCTACAAAACAGACTGTGGCCCGTTTCCTTCGTACAGCGCACAGCTTGTGCAGGTAGGAAAAGTTTCTGTTGTCAAACTCTGGCTTTAATTCTTGAAGCGCTAACGTACTCGCTTCGGAGTTTGAACTTGTCAACTCTATACTTTTACTTCCCAGCCTTCTTAATACACAGAAAAGAGAATGTGAGTCCTCGCAGATTAACACAGATCGCCTTTGGCGCCCCTGGTTCCGGCACCTTTGACACCACATCCAGGTATTTTGCCAATTTGTTCAACCCGTCCATGCGTGATGTACCTCTTGACACGCATATGTTGATAGCCTCCACTCTTGTCTTTTCAGAATAATTCCAGTGGTCCTTCCCCTTCTCTCCACGCAGTCAATGTTTGGCTGAGAAGGTAACCTTATTTATTCATGGGTAGCTAGTCTGAGCACTATCTCGTTAGAAATATATACTGCTTATACAGTTGCTGACACCCTGCCCAAATTCCTTTTTAGGTACATCTTCACCCAGTCCTCGTCCTGAGGAGAACCTAGACTAAACAAGGTTCGAAACGCGTTGACCCCCAGCCTGTGTCAAGAACTAAGGGTGCAGCTAGGGACTAATTCATACCACTCTCGTGGGCCCTTTCTGCAATTTCTTATAATTCACCAATCACAGGTGTTGTGTGACAGGCAGGCTATTCCATCCCAGTTCCGCCCTGTTCACATTTTTTATCAAAGGACTGGCTTTGTTTTTCTAATGATCTGTATGTAAAAAAAGTGTTCAATTTGCAACCTTGTGCTTTTGAATTCATATCGCAGACAATAGTCGGTGTCATCATAATAATTTGATTATATGCTTGTTCACTATTTCTGTAAGTGTATGTTGCTTTTACTGCAATATTTTTGTATATATTTGTATATATTCTTTCATGTTTTTGTACTAACTGTTGTGATGGAGTGTCTATTTGATGCCATTTTGCTTATGAAATAATACAAAAGTTTTTTTCAAAAAATACGTAAGTTGTTGGGTAATATTTAAACCCTTGGCTGCTCGGTACTCATTGGCTGTGTAGTTACGTACTCTGTCTTTAACTTTCCTGATCTACCACTTGGTTCTGTTTCTTGACTATTGAGGTCCAGGTTGGTCAGTAGTAGGACCCCACACCTTTAATTGTGTATTGTAACCTCCAATATGTGGCATCCACTTTGGAACCTCCGACTCTAGATGAGGTACATAGGGCGCTATCCCAGACTGTAAAGAACAAAGCGCCGGGCCGGATGGGATACCTGCAGATCTGTTTTTAGCCAACATCACCCTGTGGCTTCCGTTGCTCACTAATATCTTGAGATGATATGCGGCTCAGGGTCCCCCGGACTCGTGGAGATCAGTGATAATAGTCCCCATATTTAAAAAGGGAGACAGGTCAGAATCTAAATGTTACCGACCGATATCTTTAATCGACTGCTCTTGCAAGATTATGGGACGAGTAATATTAGAGAGGTTGGAAACCTGGATAGCAGAGTTGTGGGCCCCAATTTTAACTAGAATATTGAACGCCGCAATAGCCACAGGGCTACTCCGGTCATGATCGTCGGCCACAATTGTGCCAATTTTTAAAAAGGGCAACAAAGATAATCCCCAATGCTATCGTCCGATTTCCCTTATAGATGTCGCGGCAAAAATTCTGGGTCGTGTAGTTCTTAACCGCCTGATGATCTGGGCAGAAGACCACCACATCATCTCTGACGTCCATTATGGATTCAGAGCTAATAGATCCACTTCAGACCAGTACCTGAATCTCTATTAATTGGTGTCCAAGTACACAATTGCAGGCACAGAAACGGTCTACCTGGCTTTCATGGACCTCACAGCAGCGTTCGACTGCGTGAACAGAGATAAGTTGTGGGACCTTCTAGACAGTTTAGGTGCAGACAAGAATCTTATAAACATCTTAAAAGCCCTGCACTGGAGTACTGTTGCCAATGTAAGATATAACATGGAGGGGGATGCACGGAGTCCTTTGCTTGCAGAAGTGGTGTGCGGCAAGGATGTACATTGGCGCCTTTTCTCTTCTCTGTATATATAAATGGATTGGAGAAAGCGCTATTAGAACTACAGGTGGATTCCCCAAGAATAGGTAAAAGAGCAATCCCGGTGTTACTTTACGCGAATGACGCGGTTCTGTTAGCCCGTACTCCGCGGGGCTTTCAAACCCTGATAGATGGCTTTGTGACTATCATGGGTAACCTAGACCTGTTAGCTAACTTATCCTAGTCCTATGTCATGGAAGTGGGGAAAAAACAGAGGGCAAGTTTTATTTACAGCATAGGAGAATCTAGAATCAAGAAGGTGCAATCCTTTTCTTACTTGGGAATAATGTTTGATGGGCGTTTAAATTTTAAAGTCTTAGTAAAGGAGTGTTGTACTAAATTGTTGTCAAGTACAGGGGCAATAATGAACTTTGGCCGCGGACTGGGTCGGTGGTCACCAGAACAAATGATGACTTTGTACAACTCGATCTGCTACTCTAAAGTGGCGTATGGAGCGGAGCTCTGGGGGTTCTCCGACATGGAAAAGTTGCAGGTTGAGGATAACAAGTTTATGAGAAGGCTCCTGCGGGTCCCCTAGGGTGTTCCTGCCTATATTGTTCATGAAGAGCTGGGGGCCTCTTTCTGGAAAATAGGATACAAGTTAGACCACTGTTCGCATGGCTTAAGATTTGGGAAAACCTAGAGGCTAATCTGACCAGGCAAATCATAGTGGATTGTCTTGGGAGGGATAAGGGACTGGACATACCCTGGTTCAAGTCGATCAAGGCAGCCTTTGAGAAAATTGACTGTAAGGACCTCTTCCAAGACCCGGCGAGGGGAATAGTCCGGGATAAGGCTAGTGTGAAGAAGAAGTTCCTTAATTACAAGATAGCCATTAGAGAGGAGATGGAATCGGGGAAACAGACAGTGAGAGCCTATAGTTTGGTCAGGTCTTGTGAAGAAATGGAACCATACTTAGTACTCACACATAACGCTCAGGATAGATTTTTAATAACACGTTTTAGACTCAACATTTTACATTATTTATTAGCTGAGCCAGCAGGTTTTATAAATTCTGGAGAGTCAAAGGGGCCCTTCGGCTGCGATCAGCGATCTCCGCAGGACACCCTTCATTTTGTATTACTTTGTCCTTATTATCAATTGCCAAGGCGTTTGTTTTTAAAAAATTGGTTAAAGAAAAAGAAATTTAGACACGCTAGGGTTGCCCTTCTATACTTACAATTAGCGCAGGACCCGGAATACCCTGCTTGCCATCACTAGTTTTCTTAGGTTAGCACTGAAATTAAGAGAGACAAGAGGCTTTAGGCCCATAGGAATGAATGGGGAGTTATTCCTTATTTGCGATTAGCAATTAGCTAATCGCAAATAAGGAATCAGTGGGAATCGCAATAAATATTGAGATTCCTACATGAATCCCGTTTTGCGAGTCTGTAATAGTGATTCCTTACGAATCGCTATTATAGACTCGCAAAACGGGTCTTTCATGAATCTAGCTGTAAGTGTTTAGCATATAGCAGTACATTCCAAAGAATAGGGCAAACAGGGAGGTCTGTACCTCTCTAAGTTCAGAGGGATCTACTTTAAACTCTAACAGTGCATACATTAATTAAAACATACAAACCCTTATCATAGGCCATGTCTCGCACCGCCCCTCTAAGAACCAATATTGTTGAACTTTATATTGTGATAGCAACATCTCCAGATTTTCTCATCACAACGACCTTGAGTGTCACACCGTTCCTGATATTTATGCAATGAACAAGAAGCTTCTTCAGCTCATTAGCTCTGCATATCTCTGTCAAAACTTTCTCTCCAAGGCCTCACTATCACTAATATATAATACTCCTTTCTCTAACTATTGAAGCTTTGGCACCGTATCTGGAGAGGGGAGAACATGCACGGTAAACAAAGAAATACATTTCAAAATTCAGGCCTAGTTGAATTAGCGTTGTTAAGCACTATAATGTGCACTTAGACTACATGATTATAGGTGCAAGTATACCTTCAAAATAAATGCAACAATATAAATGCAACTTAGGTAGATGAGTCATGGTTACATATGCAATGCACTTTTAAATAAATGCAGCATAACTTGAGATAAGTGTAAATATATATGAAAACAACATTTTTTCATGGTTAGGCTAAACATTAATGTGTACACGTTTATAAATCTCTAGTTTCTACAGTGAATACACTTCAGGAGTACAACTGAATGCTTCACTCCGTGTTAATAAACTTAAGGCACACAGAGTATATGATGCTAAGTGCATGTAAATGTTGCGCTTCTCCGATGTGTAAGGATGGAGATAAAATTGCACTGCTCCAATATTCCTGAGGTAGGTCTATTTGCGGCCCACTACAAATCGCTGTTTAGGGTATAGAGGCTAGATAACCCCTTTCTACATTAGTAATAGTAATTGCCAAAGCGCGATTCACAAAAAAATCGCTATTTAGTAATTGCTATTACTGCTGTTCATACATCAAGCCCTTAGTCTTAATACTACATATGGCCTGACACTGTTTTTCCACATGCATATATATAATATGTGAGATTGGCAGGGGGGCTCAGGGTGAATATATAGGTATACATTTATAAGGCTAAGTTTATGTAATATTACCTATGACAGGAACGCCACCCTGAGCTCCTCTGCCCATCTACCCATTCTGACTACCCTCTGCTAGAAGCATACAGCCAACCTCCTCCTGCGCTGCATGAAAAAAACACCTTAATGAGTTATGAGGTCTGTCTGGATAAGACTGCCGACGCTAGTACCGTTGTGGAGGTTTTTAGACACAACAGCGAGGAGATTAGTGCTGGGTTGACTACTAACCAGATTAGAGGGGTAATGAAAAAGCAAGGGTGGTTTACCTACGCATGTACTCTTGCACACAACAAGTTAAAGAGGGCCTTGAAGGAGTTACCTAGGAACAATATAGAAGTACAACATTGTAGACGGGCTTATAAACTAGCACTAAACCACGGCAAAAAGGTTCTTAAAGAGGAGGTTATGACCATCTGCAGGAAGCGAGCCAGAATAAAGATTCTAAGTTATTTTGGCGTGTTGTAAATTCTCCCTTTTGCTGTAATGATGATAAACCCAGAATAGAGGCAGCAATTACAGAACAAGAATGGGTGGCCCATTTTACGAAATTATATATGGGCTCAGCCGAAGAAGATCATAACAACACTTCACACTAAAGGAGGTGATTCGGACACTCGGAGCTAGCAAGGGAGGAAAGGCATCTGGCCCCGATGGGATCCCTAATTACATCTTTAAGGACAACACTGATCTCTGGGGCCCTCTCCTGACCCTGGTCCTTAAGTCTTTTCGGGAGGCTGCTTTTCCCGTGTCCTGGTCGGAATCACATATTGTGCCAATGTTTAAAGAGGGAGATCGCAACTGCCCCACACACTATAGACCCATCTCCTTGCTGGATTCGCTGGTCAAGGTGGTGGGTCGTATTCTGTCTGACTTTCAATATGGCTTCGGCCAGGGTGTTGGGACCATAGAGCAGGCCATCAACTTGAATTTGCTAGTGAGCAAGTACACACAAATTAAAAGGGGCAACCTGTCCCTGGCGTTTGTGGACTTGTCCTCTGCATTCGACTGTGTCGCCCATGATAAACTCTGGTCTATTATGACCTCAATGGGTGTTGACTGTGCCATTGTCAACTTTCTTCGATATTTGTACTCAAAGAGCACTGACAAGATTCAATATGGTATGAATGGAGAATGTGATCCAGCGGCCTATAGGAAATATATCATAACCAACGTTACCTAACTCTATAACCTACTTCATAATACACCACTCTAACTCACGGACCCATTAACCAAATATGACATATTTTGGCCTACTGAATCAGGTGGTCAAATTAAACCTAAACACCTTATTTACAAATTATACACATCTATATACATTCGCGGTAGAATGAAAACAACATATATACAAACCCTAGCTATTTAAATGACCACCATGGCGATGACATCTAGCTAATAGTAACCTGAGCTTCTGAATAATCAAGACCAGCTTGTGTTCAAAAGTAAGATTTTATTAACTAATTGTAGATAATTCAAAATATAGTTTCATAAATGTAATTTTATTAGCATTAAAGCAAAACATGAATAAAAGTATCATAAGAAAATGTAATTTAAGCAAGATAATAAAAGTTTAGCATTTCTAAAACCTAAGTCCCTAACTGTGCTAAATAAAATGGAAATAAAGTAAAGTTCTTTGAGGGTTCTTACGTGCTCCACGCAATGTCCGACAGCATGTCACCCTCATCAGAAAGTCAGAAAGCAGCAGCCAGCCCATCCCCAGGGCATGGACTTTTTATACCTTTCTATGCTAGCTAATCTAAGTAAAGGAAAGTTTTCTGCGAACCACGACGTCTAATTGGTCAGAGAGTGACAAGTGACATGTCACCCATATTACAAAAGTTCCATTAGGTCATATTCTTTAGGACCATTGTCTTTTCTGAAACGTGTTCCAACACATCCTTGGTTTGCAACATTTTAGAACGAAAGTTCATACTGACTCCATTGCACTTCCGCGGATGCCAAGTTAACACAGTTCTGTTTCTACCGGTTTCTGACCTTGGCCACGTCCGCCAAAATGATGACAGCACATCATCTTTGCTGAATGAATGCAACTTTGATAGAAAGCTTTTTCAAAAATGGACATCTCGTGATTCTTGCAGAAGTTATATTCATCGTTTAGCAAACTCGAGCAAACTAGGCCCAAAAGCAGGCAACTTATTTTTCTAGTATAAAACAAACACAAGAAAAGTATTAATGTAAGAACTGTCATTTATTCTGTATCCACCCTTTGTTTACTAATTGATTAACCCACCCAATTAGTCTAATGTTACCTAGCACCAAGCAACATAAAAGCAGCATTTTATATCTACCAGTCTTCATGAATCCATAAACCTTATGTGCACCTAGAATAGTAGAAATGACATCACATAGACAAGGAAAGCAAAATAAGCACATGCAACTTTTATATTTGCTGCAGTTAGTAATGACAAAACGAAAATGACAAATTATTTTATTATTTTGCACGAAAAAAAGATGCAACGTTTATGCACGTTTATGAGCACACGTTACCGTCCCCATGTAATGAGTTTAATCTAGGTTGTATTAGCAAAAACATCTCACAAATCATTAATATTATTATTTATGTTATGGAAGTATGACATCACGAGTTCAAACAGAATTCTGTTTTCTAACTCGCTCCATCAACTCCCTCATCTGGTGATTAACAAATCACCACACCACCACCCAAAATTTAGAAATTTAGTCCCCTTAGAAAATGATTCAAATTCATTTGTGTCAGTATTTCTAAAACCCTGTTTCTGCAAAATCTTTGCAATTGTCATAACGAGATCTGTGTAATTCTTGTAACTCAATCTCCCTCTCCTCTTCCTTTTTGAGTTTATAAATTCTTCTCTTTTCTCTCATTTGCTTCTTTCTCTTGTGCAATAAACAACCAATTTTTGTCAAAATGTAAATAAATATTATCACAATCAAAGGTGCCAAAATCTTGCCAAGAATTGAACTTCCAATACCATGGAACCAGTTTTTAATCGCTTGGAATCTTTTTGAAAGTTTTTCTGAAAAATCTTCTTCTTCTAATGGAATTATCTCTGAATGCATCTCTGTAATGTTTTTAATGTACATCTCAATGTTCTTACTCTCATCAGGTACATAGGTGCAACAATGCTGCACATGCAAAATGCCACAGACTCCTCCCTCTTTTGCTAGGATTATGTCTAAAGCAAGGCGATCTTGAATCACCATAGATCTGATTGCAATGACCTCAACATTCACTAATTGGAAACCATCAGCTGTATCTGTTGACAATCTGTCAACAATTGTGGGCAATTTTCTGATTCTCCCTGCATTTAAGGTTATACCCACAAAAGGTATTACTGCTTGAAAAATATCTCCCAACACTTCTGTGAAAGTTTCTCTTTTAGCCCTATTTACATAATTGTGAATTTTAAACAATCCTTCCGAATCTCTGTCAACATGGAACACTTTTGGAAAAACAATCCCAACATAACAAGTTCCATACCAATGGTCAGGAAGGTTATAATAAGCCTTATCACCACAGACAAAATAAACCCCAGGAAAGATTGGATCTTTTCCACCTTTGAATCCCCAACCTCCCAAGATCTGATAGGTATCCTCACAATTGCTTGCACCCACAAAGTAATTATCAAAAAGTGTATTGTCTCTTCTAATGCAAAGTTTACCACTAACTGGTTTGTCTATGTGAATTGCAACATTTTCAAACATTTTGCTATTAAGCTTCTCATCCTCTTTCTGCCAGAACCTGGACTTAGTCTGCTTAACTATTTCATTTCTCTTGTAAATTGCTCTCCTCTCTTCAACCAGGTTCAAAAACTTCTTTCCTTCAGCACTAAGTTTGCAAGTTAAATTATTCTTGTAAGCATACTCATAAGTGAGCTCATTAGTAACAAGGAAAAATTCCCTCATCTGTTTAGCCCTCTTATGCTTATTTAAAGCACCCTCAATCTTTAGATTAGCGAAAATCTCATCAAAATCTGAGTAATAATATTCTAAACGACCAGTTTGATAGAACAAACTAGCTAACACACTACAAGTCACACCATATGTAAGAGGAAGCATATTGTATGTCACTCCCTCAGAAACAGAAGCAGGTAACTTGACGCAGACATAGCAGTCTTTTGCATCCATTACCTTGACATATTCACTCAAAAGCTTTGTGAATGTATTGCTTGAAAAATCACTGATAGATTTATCCTGATTAATGTTAGGTTGATGATCAATAACTTTGCCAATTGTACTATGTTTGTTTTGACTAACTAAAGCTTTGCTTGTCATATTAACTTTATGAAAATCTTTGTGAAACTCAAATGGAATAATAACAGCTAAAACTACCCAGAGCAGAATTAAAATGAGCAAACACACCAGAGTCATCTTACAGCATCTTTTGAAAATGGAACATCTTGAAGTGTTCTGCTCCATAACATAAGGCATCTTTGATTAGTATTGCCTTAAAACTAAAAAAACTATTTTAAAACTAAATAATAATTTTATTTATACCCCCCTTTTAAAATATATATATATATTTTTTTTAAAACAAAACCCTAACAGTATTTCTTCGACCTTGTGTCACAAGTAAGTTTTCCTCAACTAAACAACTTTTCTTCGACCTTTTGTCACCTAACAAGATTTCTTCAGCCTTATGCCATATTTAAAAACTCAAAATCCAATTAGAATTCTATACTTCAATCATTGTCACTGATTTCCTCAATTTCTTCTTCTTCTTGACTACTATCATAAATGTCAATAACAGGTGGAATTACTAGATAAGTCCACTCAGGAGATTTGTATTTCTGATTCGGCCTTATAATCCTCTTTCCTTTTCTTGTTACTACTTCAATTTTTCTTCCAACTCCAACTTCTTTTCCAGAATCCTTTTGACTACTGATTTCTTCTACCTGGTCCTTCGGTTTTTTGATCAACCTGACTCTCAATCTTCCACCAGGCCAGTAATCTGCTTTTCTCACGAATTTTCTCTTTGGTTCTGAAGCATTTGTCTCCGACTTCCAAGATCTTTTCTTGGCACTTCCACTTTCACCATCCACGTCACTTTCTTCAGTTTCGCAGTCTGAAACTTCAATTATTGACCCAGGAACTTCTCTATTCGGCAGTTTCACTCCTTCAGGAACTATGCTTTGTCTTCCATCACTGGTACTCGGTAATTCGTCCTCCTCTTCCTCTTCAATTACCTCCAACTTCCCAGATTCTGGACTTCTGTTCCCTACTTCAGAGCTTAACTTCTGCTTTTCGATACTCTCCTGGTCAGAAATTTCTTTTGATTCAGCCTCTCTGTCTTCAATGGAACTTACTCCATTTACTTTCTTGACTGAGTCCTCAGTCGATTTTCCTTTTGATAGATTCTCTTCTTCACCTGAATCTATTTCAATTATCTCAAGATCTTTCCTTGTCAGATCTCCATTCACAGGCACAAGTTCCAGATGTCGACCCCCTTGTCGATCTTCAGAATCTGGATCTGTTTCACCTTCTACTTCAGAATCAGAATCATCTGTAGTGTCACTTTCAACATCAGAACTTTCTGGAGTTGGTATTGGAATAGTATGACTAGGATGTATCCACCTTTTCAATCCTCTGCACTTCACAGCATTTGTAGTAACCAGAATTACTTGCCTAGGTTTCTGCCACCTAGGAGCCAGACAATTTCTTCTCCGATGTACTTTTGTTCTGACCCAATCACCAGGCCTCAAATCATGTGTTAGAACTTTTTCGTTTGATTGTGCTTCAGTTCCCACCTGATTAGACACAGAAGTCACTATGTCAGACAACCTCTTACAGTAATCCAAAATAGCACTGTCATTTATGCTCAATAATTTGCCTACAGGTACAAAAGCTTGCCTCATGACTCTTCCCATTAGAACTTCGTGAGGACTCAAACCTGTTTTCTTATCAGGTGTACTTCTCAATGACATCAACACAAGTGGAAGAGCATCTGTCCACTTTACACCTGTTTCCAGACACATTTTTCCAATTCTGTTTTTAATCGTCCCATTAATTTGCTCAACCACCCCAGATGCCTCTGGTCTGTATGCACAGTGTATTTTCTGCTCAATGCTCAATGCCTCGCATATTAATTTCATCAGTTTGTTATCAAAATGGCTTCCTCCATCACTCTCAATAGTGACTGGAAAACCGTACCTTGGGATGATTTCTCTCAGTAACAGCTTCGCCACTGTGATTGAATCACAATGTCGTGTAGGGAAAGCTTCCACCCATCTTGAAAACAAACAAACAATCACAAGAACATATTTCAAACAATTGTGTAAAGGCATTTCAATGAAATCCATTTGCAACCTGGTAAAGGGACCACCCTCTCGACCAATTATCCCTGTACCCACAACTGATTTTCTATTTGGGTTCATTTGTTGGCATGACAAACACCTTTGACAAAAAGACTCTGCAATGGTTCTGAATTTGGTATTGAACCAAGTCTCTCGGAAAAGTCTAATCATAGAATCTCTTCCAAGGTGAGCTGGACCATGATACAATCTGGCCATATCAGCAATCAAGCAATTTGGTAAAACTACTCTGCCATCTTTATAGACCCACACTCCATCTTCATCACAAGGTCTACAGTCTGATCTTAACCACAGATCTTTTTCCTCATCAACTGCTTCATTTTGTAAATCCCTAATCTCATTCCATGTTTCTACAACTGTTGTTAGCATTAATGAATTTGAATCAGTTTCTTCACTCTTTTTCCGATTATATGCACAACCTTTTCTTGCACAGTATTTTGCTGTCTTATCTGCATAGGCATTGCCTTTTGAGATATAATCCACTCCTTTCGTGTGTGCTGCACACTTCACTATTGCGATTTCTTTTGGCAACTGTATGGCTTCAATTAATCTTTTGATAAAAACTGCATTTTTAATTGGTGATCCCGATGAGGTCATATAACCTCTCTGAGACCAGAGCTGTCCATAATCATGTACAACTCCATACCCATATTGACTATCAGTAATGATGGTAACCCTTATGTCTTTCGACACTTCACAGGCACGAATCAAAGCAATCAATTCAGCTACTTGAGCCGAACGAATTCCTTCAAGACATGATGCTTCTTTCACATCTGCAACTGTACATACTGAGTATGATGCTTTTAAAACACCTCCCTCTGTCCTCAGACAGGAGCCATCTACAAAGTAAACAACATCTGATTCAGGCAAAGGTACATCTTTAATGTCCTGCCTTGGTTTGGTGCAAAACTCCATGACATCCAAACATTCATGTTCCACCTCATTTTCATCAATAATTTCTGAATCAGGCAGCAATGTAGAAGGATTCAGATTCAAACATCTTGAAATGGAAACATTATCCGCTCCTAGTATGATTTTTTCATACTTGGTCAATCTGCTGCTTGTTAAATGTTGAGTCTTACCTCTTGTCAGTAATATCTCAACTGAATGAGGTACAAAAACCTTTACAGGAAATCCCATAATGATTCCTTCACTCTGCTCAAGACTGACACTTGTAGCCGCAACTGCTTTTAAACATCCTGGTAATGCTTTTGCAATGGGATCAAGAACTGCAGAGAAGTATGCAATAGGTTTCTTTAGATTCCCATGTCTCTGAATCAACACAGACAATGCACATCCTTCTCTCTCACTGCAATATAGTTCAAAATCTTTTTCATAGTTCGGCATACCCAAAGCAGGAGCTTGACATAAGCTCTTTTTCAGGTTTTCAAAAGATTCCATCTCAGCTTCATTGAGAACAATTGGATCTCTTACATCAGACTTTGTCAGTTTCTGCGGTGGTTTCGCAATTACCGAAAATCCACTTATCCATTGGCGACAGTACCCAACCATTCCCAAAAACATTCTAACCTGTCTCCGTGTTCTTGGAGGTTGCATTGCTTGAATCATTTTTATTCTCTCAACTGTCACCTGTCTTTTACCTTTTGCAATTCTGTGACCAAGATATTTTACTTCTTGTTTGCAAAACTGTAATTTTGCTGGAGACACTTTATGTCCCTCATCTGCAAGATGATTCAAAAGTGTAATTGTGTCTGACACACAGTTTTCTCTCGTTTTGGCAGCTATCAATAAATCATCGATATACTGCACCAACGTAGACCTACCAGGTAAGTCTAAATTCTCCAAAGATCTTTTTAACAGCTCATTAAAGATAGAAGGACTCTCTGTATACCCCTGAGGGATCCTACACCATGCGAGGGTCCTACTCTGGAATCTGAAAGCGAAGATTTCCTGGCTCTCTGGATGTAAAGGAACAGTAAAGAATGCATTGCAAAGATCAATGACTGTGTACCATTCCGCATCATGTGGAATCTGATACAAAATAACTGCTGGATTTGGAACCACAGGACAACATGGAACAACAATCTGATTAACTTTTCTCAAATCTTGAACAATCCTGTACGTTCCATTCGGCTTTTTAATTCCCATAATCGGTGAGTTACAAGGACTACTCTCAATTTCTTTTAAAACACCTTGTTTAATGAACTTCTCAATCACAGGTATGACTCCCTCAATAGTTTCTGCTTTCATTTTGTACTGAGGAATATTAGGACATTCTATTCCCTGCTTCAGTGTAATTTTTACTGGATCAACATGTTTCATTAGACCCATCTCACTCCCAGACAAATCCCAAATTTCAGTTTTCACTGTTTCCTTTAGCTCTTCAGGCAGATTTTCTTTTTCAAACGCAGGAAACAATTTAGTTTCCTCCATTTCCATTAACATCATTGTCATTCTATATAAGCCATCCTCTTCCATTGTTTGTAATTCAACTCCATCAGGAGAACAATATATTCTGCAATTCATCTTGCATAAAATGTCTCTGCCCAACAGATTTACTGGACTACTATTACAAACCACAAATCTGTGTTTATCTTTGAAATTTCCAATTTCAACTGGTACTGGATCAGTCAAATCAGTCCTGATTTGTTGATTACTAACTCCAACAACTTGGATGGTATCCCCAGAGAGAGGTAGGTTTTCAATTTCCACCGATCTAACAGTAGAACGGGTAGCACCAGTGTCCACTAGAAAAGTGATGTCTACATCATTAACTTTCCCATTTACAAATGGACCAGACTGGTCAACCTCAAGAGTGGCTCCAACAACACACTCTTCCTCCTCTCTCGGGCACCGTCAGTAATAATCATCTGAATCACTCTCTTGCCCTTCTGTTAACAAATATTGCTGTGCTGCATTTTGCATTTGCACTCTCTGCCTTTGTGGTTTTATCACCTGTTCATTTCCTTGGAATCCTACACCTGAATTATATTTCTGAGTTCCCCCACAATTTGGAAACGGTGCTTGTGGCAATTGATCCTGCTGATTATTATTCACCTGATTCACCTGTCGCTGTAGCTGTCGCTGAAGATTTAACTCGCTTAAACTCTACTGCATCTGTAGCTGTTGCTGCAGGTCAACATCATTCTGCATCTGTGGATTTAACAATGGACTTTTTAAATTCCTAGGCGGTTTCTTACACTCGTCTCTCCAGTGTCCAATCTCGCCACAATTAAAACAAGGTAATCTTTGTTTCATTTCCTCAATCTTTGGGTTAATTTTTCTAACAAAATTATTACCTTTAAATTTCCCTTGCCCTTGGTTTGGATTTGCAGTTTGAACAAAATTTGTGTTTTTATTACCAAGGCTTGCAATCTGGTGCTCAGCCACTTTTACCTGAGCCCACATAGCTTTCTCCTTGAGCTTCTTTTGTTTCACTTCTAACTCATCGCTGCAATATTTTGCCTTTCGCAAAATGTCATCAACAGAAAGTGCCTGCCATCCGACAATGCTATTCCTGATCATGTCTGCAATTTCTGGTTTTAAACCATAAACAAATCTATAGACAAAATGACTCATATCTTTCTCATCTAATTTTTCATAGCCACTGTATTGTTTAAAAATTAACAGTAACCTTTCGTAAAACGAATGAACTGATTCCTTTGTTTCCTGGTTTGTTCTCTCAATTTTAACCCAATCAACCTCTTTTGGTGGGATTTTGTTTTTCAACCAAATAATCACCTTTTCATAGAAATCCATTACAAGGGGATTTGGAGCACCTGTTTCTTTAACCCTTTCAGGTTCTGTTTTTGGCCAACTTATAGTTATTTTACATTCTGTCCAAAGATCTGATGGGACAACTATGTCAAAGAATCCATCCAGATCAATCCACAGAACTTTTGAGACTTTGATGAACCTATCCACCTGCCTATACCACTCCACTGGCTTTTCCCTTAATTTTGGAAAATCATTTGTGAACAGTAGAATGTCCTGTCTTGACCATGGGACATGAACATATTCTCCACCTGCAATCTCTCTCATTGGAAATTGTTTTGACAATTTTTCCAATTTCTCATCTTCCTTCTTTTTCGTCCATTTCACTCTCCACTTATTTGGTTCTCCCAATTTTTTAATGTAAACAATTAAGTCTTTTATGTGCAATATTCTTCCCATGGAGTTCAAGCTTTCAATATCACTTTCTGAAAAATCTAATCTGTAATGTTTTGCAAAATTCTTTTGCTTGCTCACATCGATTTCAAGTTCAGCTGCCAGTTCTTCCAACTGATCATATTTATTTTTTGTTTTCCATTGCATACTTTTGCAAATGAACAGTAGTTCATCATCTCGATAATAATTTAAACTGTCAGGACCAATTGTACCAATTATTAATTCCTCAATATTTGCTTTTAATTTTGCAACATCAAGTTTAGGTTTAGTCACCCTGACTTCAGGACTCTCTGCATCAGATTCTGCACCCATCGGTGTTTTTGGAGATAAATCCTCATTAAAAGTTAAATCAGGCATTCTCGATCTTGAAGAGTTTATTTCGGATATATCTGAGTAAAATTTTTCAGCAACCTTCTGGATTTCTGCATTTAAAGGAACAGTTAACCCTGTCCTATTAGATTCTCTTTGCTCAAAAACAGGCTGAACAGGACCAATAGTTACTGGAACTGTCACAGCTTCCATGCTCTTTGTTATTTGCCGAATTAATTCCTCCTTTGATCGTAAATACTCAGAAGAATCAACAGCAGCCTCAACATTTCTTGTCTCTCTCACATAATTTTTTGGAGCTTCTCTTGCTCTTGGAATAGCTGAAAAATATCTACCCTCATTACGAACATTCTCAAATTCTGGTCTTCTTGGAGTATCAACAATTTCACAATTATTAGGATAAAGTTTAGGAGCTTCATGAATTGGAGGTGCACTTGGTGAAGTTTCTGTAGAAACCACCGGAGTAGACCATGACCTAGGAGGTCTCAAAGGCTGATTCTTTTTACATGTAGTGTATATCTCCTCCAAGACTGCATCTTCAGATTCACTTTCTAAAGGAGCACTATTTCTCTTTTCAGTCCTTTTCCCACCAGGAGAACCTAAAACCATTTCTCTAATTACAAAAAGTCCCTCACTCATGTTTCCCTGTCTCCACATTCGCATCCTGTCCTCATGTGTCTCTCTTCTCCAACTTGGAGGTTTAGAAGTTCTTTTAATTCCACTTGCTTCTCTTTGTAACTGGTACATTTCATCTTCCCACTCAACTAGAGCCTCAAATTGAGTTGGTCTCGGCTTAGGTTTAAGAGCATTCATTTTCTCTCGCAAATTTCTCAAAATCTTTACATTAAATGAACCATCATCAGGCCAAGTTAAAACACCGTCATCCTTTGTGTAGTGTTTCCAGCTATCGAACCACAGAACAGTATGATAACCATATTCACCTTCCATATACGCTGCAGGGGTTTTGTACTTATGAAGTAATTTACCACCTCGCGTTTCAATTTTCTTGTCAGGTGAAATAAAATTTTTAAGCTTCTGTAACAACGTTGGCTTTTTCTCAACGTGTTTAAAATGATAACTCATTTTTAAAAGTTAAATTCAATTAATAAATTCGTTCGAAAAATATTTCCGGGATGTTCCGCAAAAGCAACCAATCCGTGCGCGAAACACACCAACAAGCCAATGAGAGTTAAGCTACGTCACTTTTCTTACTCAACCAATAAAAATGGAGATTTTCTGAAGAACCAATCAGCTTACAGTTCGACAGAAGCTCAAGAACCAATCAGAGCACAGCTTGTGACGTATGTCACCCAATCCCAGCGCGGCTCTGTGACGTACACAGCAGCTGCGGTTTCTCGCTTCTCACTCCTTGCGCTTACCCCTCCTTCACAAAATCTTTTCACAGCGCCATTTTAAGAACGTTTTCTCTTGTTAAAATTAATTTTTAACAATGACAATAAGGACTCATCTGACTGTTTCTCTAATTAGGATAGTTTACACACATTCAAGTATTCACGCTTCGGAATAGTCGGCGCTATTCTCATTAAGAATATTTTTCAATCGCCAGTAGAGCAACTCTTACTCTACCCTTCTAACGAGTAAAATATGAACTCATTTCCCTCTGAACGCACAACTAAGTGACTGTCCGAAAGTTCCACTCGAACATACCTTACAAAACAAACTCGCACTTTCACACTGAAAAAATCCCTAACTTCAATCACACATGAAATCCGTACAGGACTCTCACCTGTTTATAGATATCATGCACTGTTAGCAAAATAACAACGTTATCCGTACAGGACTCTCACCTGTTTATAGATATAAAACATGTACCCTACAGGACTCTCACCTGTTTATAGATAATCATGTACCGACATTACCCTACCCTTCACTCAAGCTCGGATATAACTAATACTCTTATCACAGTGAGTTTTATGGAAGGCGCTTTGTCCCTATTCTCATGCTGCTCTAATTTCTTAGAAAACCCTCACTATTACAAGATTCACACCTAGCCCTAAAACTGTGTTGCACAGCCACAACACTGTGTTGCCCGGCGACAACACCTCTGGTACACGGCGATACCAACAGTGATACTCGGCGATATCACAGAAACAGATCAGATATTCTGCATGACTACTTTCTCATCACACAGTTTTGTACCGGTACACACATAGCACAAGAACGAACTCAACATGTGTTAAACATCGACGATCCTATTTCTATACCATAATGCCCTAGCAACCACCATATCACCTTGGTTACCCTTAGCAACCATCAATTTCTGCTACCAGAATAATTGATCCAGCGGCCTATAGGAAATATATCATAACCAACGTTACCTAACTCTATAACCTACTTCATAATACACCACTCTAACTCACGGACCCATTAACCAAATATGACATATTTTGGCCTACTGAATCAGGTGGTCAAATTAAACCTAAACACCTTATTTACAAATTATACACATCTATATACATTCGCGGTAGAATGAAAACAACATATATACAAACCCTAGCTATTTAAATGACCACCATGGCGATGACATCTAGCTAATAGTAACCTGAGCTTCTGAATAATCAAGACCAGCTTGTGTTCAAAAGTAAGATTTTATTAACTAATTGTAGATAATTCAAAATATAGTTTCATAAATGTAATTTTATTAGCATTGAAGCAAAACATGAATAAAAGTATCATAAGAAAATGTAATTTAAGCAAGATAATAAAAGTTTAGCATTTCTAAAACCTAAGTCCCTAACTGTGCTAAATAAAATGGAAATAAAGTAAAGTTCTTTGAGGGTTCTTACGTGCTCCACGCAATGTCCGACAGCATGTCACCCTCATCAGAAAGTCAGAAAGCAGCAGCCAGCCCATCCCCAGGGCATGGACTTTTTATACCTTTCTATGCTAGCTAATCTAAGTAAAGGAAGGTTTTCTGCGAACCACGACGTCTAATTGGTCAGAGAGTGACAAGTGACATGTCACCCATATTCCAAAAGTTCCATTAGGTCATATTCTTTAGGACCATTGTCTTTTCTGAAACGTGTTCCAACACATCCTTGGTTTGCAACATTTTAGAACGAAAGTTCATACTGACTCCATTGCACTTCCGCGGATGCCAAGTTAACACAGTTCTGTTTCTACCGGTTTCTGACCTTGGCCACGTCCGCCAAAATGATGACAGCACATCATCTTTGCTGAATGAATGCAACTTTGATAGAAAGCTTTTTCAAAAATGGACATCTCGTGATTCTTGCAGAAGTTATATTCATCGTTTAGCAAACTCGAGCAAACTAGGCCCAAAAGCAGGCAACTTATTTTTCTAGTATAAAACAAACACAAGAAAAGTATTAATGTAAGAACTGTCATTTATTCTGTATCCACCCTTTGTTTACTAATTGATTAACCCACCCAATTAGTCTAATGTTACCTAGCACCAAGCAACATAAAAGCAGCATTTTATATCTACCAGTCTTCATGAATCCATAAACCTTATGTGCACCTAGAATAGTAGAAATGACATCACATAGACAAGGAAAGCAAAATAAGCACATGCAACTTTTATATTTGCTGCAGTTAGTAATGACAAAACGAAAATGACAAATTATTTTATTATTTTGCACGAACAAAAGATGCAACGTTTATGCACGTTTATGAGCACACATGTTACCGTCCCCATGTAATGAGTTTAATCTAGGTTGTATTAGCAAAAACATCTCACAAATCATTAATATTATTATTTATGTTATGGAAGTATGACATCACGAGTTCAAACAGAATTCTGTTTTCTAACTCGCTCCATCAAATGCACGAGCCCAGTTGACATTAAGAAGGGGGTCCGCCAGGGGTGCATACTCGTGCCATTTTTATTTAATTTATACATGAATGGCTTGGGCAGTACCCTTGTGGACTCCTGTATTGACCTGCCTCAAATCGGTAATAGGCCAGAACCAGTATTATTGTATGCGGATGAAGCAGTGCTTATGGCCCGCACTCCCAACGCCCTTCAGCATCTTTTAGATAAATTTGTAAATGTTATGGAGAATTTGGGTCTTTTAATTATCATAGGTAAAACGTACGTTATGAAAGCTGGTCAAAAATTAGCCAAGGGACGCAATATTTCAATAGGAAATAAGATTTTACCTCAAACATCGACTTTCTCCTATTTAGGAATTTTATTTGATAGCAATGGTAATTGGAAAAGTGCAGTAAAATGGAGCAGAATGTAGTTCCTAAGATCGATCTGAGTAACTTTTCTAGGAAACTGGAACGAAAATTTTCCAGGGATATGTTGAGCATTTATAATGCCAAATGCCAGTCAATAGCGATAAACGGTTCTGAGTTGTGGGGACAGGTAGATGTTGATTCCCTACAGCTTGTAGAAAATGGGTTTCTTAAAAACCTTTTAGGGCTTCCAATCAGCTGTTCTAAATTTGTGTGTCATGCGGAATTGGGCGTAACCTATTTGAAAGACTTGATAAGGGTGAAGCCAGTCCTCCTTTGGAACAAGCTATGGACATTGGATTACACAGACTTTAACAGAGCCATTGTACAGGCCTGCTATGTGGTGTATCATGCGCTGAAAATACCATGGCTGAAGTACATAAAAAAATTCATGCATGCTATTTGTCACTCATGAATATTACAAAAATCCTGAATCTTTTAACACTGGAACTTGTGAAGCCCACCGTACAACATAATCAAATGGTACTGACCTGTTACAAGATGCAACAGTATTTAATTGATATTTTAAATGCTAAACATAGATTTGTCATGAAACATTTTAGATTAGACATTTTTCATCATTTGACAAGTTTCCCCAATACCAATAACCAGTCTTGCAAACTAATAAGCTGTCCTTGCGACCAGATCTCTAAACAATCAACTATCCACGTACTGTTTTTCTGCAAAGTTTATACAGACTTAAGGGTTATTTTTATGAAGCCTTTAATGAAATCGTTAAATTTTAGACAATGCAGACCAGCCTACTTATTTTTAAAAATGTTACCGGACTTGTTTACATGTGTGGTAGTGGCGATTTTTGAGGTCTGTTATCACTAGAAGGAAGTTTATACCTGCTGCACCCTAAATCTGTAAATGTTTTTATTGCATTTGTTTTTAACGAACTGATTTACTTTTTCTTTTTTTAAAATTTGTATTGAATTGTAAGCTTTTATGATTCTTTGTCTGAATCGAATAAAGTTGAATTGAATTGAATTGACTTAAATTATTTTAGACTTTTGAGCCACCTGTGGAACGAGAGCATAGGTTTTAATTCTGCTTTGCATAATAACTTGTCCTTTGTTCTAAAAACCAGGACATGCATTTAAAATTAAGAAGAATGTTGGGACACCGGGACAGTTCTCTGAAAACTGGGACTGTCTGGGAAAATCTGGGACATCTGGGCACCCTAGGCTAAAGACAGAGCCAACGTTGGCATTGGCGGTGCCGGGTGCAACACTGCTTGTTGTTACCGTCACTATTCCACCCCTATGACCTCCTTTACAGATTCCCTCATTACCACCCTCCAATGGTGCCCCTCATCTCTCCTTAGGCCCTCTCTAACGTGTATTTATTTTATAGTGCTACTTATCCCAATATAGACTGCTTCGGTGCTTTAAATCACAAACATATCATACACAGACAATCAGTGATGCAAGTGTGTAAATCCCTGTGTAGGAAATGTTACATACAAATATATTGATGACTAAATGGTGAAGAAGACACAGCCCACACTGGCAGGGATTCTACATAAAATGTGGTTGGTCTGTAGAATCAAAGGGGCAGATTTACTATTTTTTCACACAGCGCAGTAACCAAAGTTGTTGTGTGGCTTTGCGTGAAAAGGAGAGAGCAAAACAGCACCATATCTACAATGATGTGGTGCTTATGCTCTCTCGTCTAGTGCTGGCTTAGCTTAAGCTGCCTTGCATCATTGCTAACACTCTTGCACCATAGTGTAAGGGTGTGTGCCTTGCATCATTGCTAACACTCTTGCACCATAGTGTAAGGGTGTGTGCATCATGTCAAGCAAAGGGTTTATACTGGGACACTACCCATCCAGCACAATATTCTATGATTGCACAAAGTTGGAAAGGTTTGGAGAAAATAAATCTTTTCTCCAACTTTATGCTTGCCTCCAAGAGGAGTAATTATTTTATGAAAATCCCTTTCTACCAAAGTGAGTAGATATGATTAGAGTCATCATATTCCCTTATTTCTATTTAATAAAACCATAAAAGGGATTTTATAAACATTAAAATTCCATGGGTGGCTGCATTAGAACGTCCATGACCCACCTAAAGTATACTTCCATGACGTAAAGTAGTGCATAGAGCTACTTTGTGTTACATGATAGCTACAGTCCAATGCAGTTCAGATTTTGCACTGAAAAGTCAGCCCCAAATCTATAAATTGCACCAGGTTTGCATCACTTTATATAAAGAGCAAATTGTAAGTAAATTAGCCCCATAAACTTAGGATGTGCAATGTAACATAATAATTGGGGGTGTCATACTAAAAAATGTTATATTACTACCGAAAGGAACCCTTTTAGCAGTCTTAGAAAACGGAAGATTGAGGGGAAAAAACAATAACATTCTCAGCCTCTGCCTTTCAATTTACATGCATTGCTGTGATGCAAGTTAATAGCTCGCTGTGCTATATTAGGATTGTAACTTATGAACTCTGAGTAACAAAAGAACTCTGTGATAAAAGCTGTAACCACTGAGCTTCATAGGAAAAATACTAACCTGTGATCTGCATGTCACACTTTGTGCTTTGCAGTGGAAGCATTAACCATCTACACTACTTTACCATGAGTCAAAACTGTGACTAGACAAATCACAGATGTCTCCATTAAGTGTTTTAACCACCAGAGTCGTGTTGCTACAGCACACAAAAAGTATCTCTGAAGGCTTATCTCGCTTCAGCATCTATTGTAAAGGGTGGCTCCTCGACTTAGGCACCTGTTGCGACTGCATCGGTTGAACTGCCCTAAAGTCAGCACTGGCTGAAGAAATTCGATTTTAGACAACAGCACCGAGTTCAAATGTCTCCATCTGTCTTAGAATGTAGCACAGAGGACGGGGTAACAAAAATGGGGAAAGTTGATGTTGAAAGGCTAAAAAACAGCATATTTTACTGAGGGGTTCCTTGAGCATTGCCAAAGCCAACAGATTTTACCTGGTTAAAAGTCATAAAGGCGCTATGACATGACCAACGTTTGATGTGTCATAGCGCTTTCTTTTTTCTTACTCTCAGCTATGCTGCACAGCCGCTGCTATAGAACATGGATAAAACAATATTGACAAATGCAATAAATCTCACACAGGAGAGACCTTTTTAGCTTTTCCAATGTTTGTTTAGTTGTTTTTTTTCCCAATGAGGCAGACGTTTTTTTAACGTTTTAGCGAGGAATCGTGTGTGAATCAAAGGCATATACATATGAATGTTTCCACACACACATACTCACTCGCAAACACATACAGATCCATAAAGGCAAACAATATAGTTGTTTAAAACAGCACAATTCACTGGCAAATCCAGTAGGTCAGGCTTTCATGTTGTACGGCAAGGAAGCATAGAAATGCGCAGATGACGTCTACATGCATTTGTACATTAAGGCCTGGCCTTTAAGCTTTGCCAATGGCTGTTAAAGGAAACCCCCTCTTCTATGGTTGTTATGGTGAATGTCATATATATCTAGTGCATTGCCAGCCGATTCAGCTTAATCAGTTAAATGCAATTTAAATGTCATCCTTTAGTAAACATGTAACTTTGGCGTGGATAGGCCCCGTGAATAATCGATCCCACCAGATTTGCCTGCCGGAAATGCTGCGGTTCTGTACTCCAGGAGGGAAGCCAATTGTTGTGGAAGGGGACTCGAGAGTAAAACAATGCCAAAAGGAAAGCTATCCAGAGGAGGTCACAGCCCAGTGGACTGGTCGCTGGTGCCCGAGGAAGGAGTGCTGAAGAATCCTAGTATTGTATTGTATTGTATTGTAATTGCATTTATATAGCTCTTACTACCCTTGACGAGGCCTCAAGGAGATTTTTCTGCTAGTTGCACACTACTCCGCAACCCATAAAGGATTAGTAGTGAATTAGTATAGTGAAATATGAAAGTAATTTGCGTGGTCTGAATCATAGGTGAGAGGCCCAGGGACCCACCTTATAAGGAACATACTTCATAAAGAACTATGATGATCCCCTCTGCTCTTGAGGCTCTCAGTATATGAAGAAAGCCTCATCCTTACAATGCTTGTCCTGTACCCTGTGGCTCTGTGGTATCCACAGTGTGCGGAGAAAAAAACAAATGCATTTGGTGGGTTTGAAAGGCAGTGGCATGAAATATTCCACCTAAGTTCACTAGTTCCTTTGACTCTTTTCCCCTCGGGAGGCTGGAGATTCCAGTGGGTGGGCACTGGACAAACAGGTTGATCCCCATAGAGGACCCCTGCTCATCCATGTTTCCTCCCTCCTTGAAAAGACTTGCTTGGACTCTAAATCAGGGCTGAGGAAAACAACTGTGCTTGAATGCACAACTGTGAACTCTGGGGCCATGAAGGATCCGTGAAAAGGAATCATAAGTGTTCATGCTGTCGTGCCCACATGATAGCACTAGGACCCTGGGGCTCAGGGTCAGGGGGACAGGGACACCGGACACCACATCCGGTCAGGGGGCGGGGGTCAGGGATCACTCGCCTGCAGGACCTCAGGGTGAGAGGTCAGGGGACCACGAGCGCGACATACAAATAAAGACCGATGCTGACCACCCTACCGTCTCCTGTGTGTTCCTGATCCTTGCGACGCGACAACTGGCGACGAAGGCGGCGACATCGACCTGCATGAACTTGTGCACCTCAGCGGAAAGGATCGTCTCCAGGAGACCGGTGACCAGGATCTCGGCGTGCCCAGAAGGAGAAATCGGCCGGAAAACGGAGCGCAGCGACGCGGGAGCCCACCCCGGCCGCTGCGAGGAAAGACTGCCTGCCCTGGTAAGCGCTGTGCAAGAAAGCACGAAGTTAAAGATTTGCCGCGAGCTCTTGCGAGAGTCTCGGCGGCCATTTCAGAGTCAGGCGAGAGGGACAATCAGCGAGCGAAAAAGGCTCGGCGGCCATTTTGGAGTCAGGCAGCACTTCTATTGGCTGGGAAGTCCCGCGAGACTATCGGCGGCCATCTTGAAACCAGGCAAATAAGCCAATCGGAAGCGAGATTGGCTCGGCGGCCATTTTAAGGCCAGGAAAAAATCGATCTGCCCAGGAAAGTGCCGATTTTCAAGGCAGGAAGGCAGAAGTGCACAACAAGCACAGGCAAAGGAATGACACAAAAGGACAGATAAAGGGCATCAAAGAAAGAAATAAAGAAAATAAAGGCAACAGAACAAAGGAAAACAAGGAGAAAATAAAGGGGCACAAATGAAAGAGAATTAAGGGCATAAACAAGGAGAAGACAAAAGGAGAACAAGGAAAGAGACAAAAGAAAAGAGAATAAAGGCACAAAGACAAGAAAAAAAAAAAAAGAAGCAATGGCAGACTCGAAACCAAGTGCGCAATACAGAAGACCACTGCCATTCAGCCTATCTGAACCGCAAACAGGGATAAGATGGGAGAAATGGCTCAGGCGTTTTGAAAACTATGTTGACGCAACAGATGTCACAGCGGCCATGAAACAAGGACTATTCCTAAATCTAGTGGGCGATGAGGTCGAGGATCTGTTGGTGACACTGCCAACTGCGGACATTGACACCTATGACAAGTTAACAAGGTGCCTGACGGACAAGTTTGATCCGCAAAGAAATATCGATTTTGAGAGGTATAGTTTCATGATCGCCTTCCAACAGGCTGAGGAATCACTAGACGATTTCGCAACGAAGTTGAGGAAACTAGTGACTCACTGTGAATTTGACAAGTTTGATAACGAGCAGGCCATAAGACTGCTAATCATCGCAGGCTGTCGGGACATAGAATTCCGAACAAGAATACTGAAAGAACCAATAGCGTTTGAGAACATCCTCGCACTAGGGAGGGCAGAAGCGCGAGCAACAGCACACGCGAAAGAAATGGAACATGGCAAAGGAAGAGGTGGAGAACAAATTCATCGGATGGCGAACAACAACAAAACAGGAAACTGGAGACAAGACAGAGGCGGCCAGGCAGGGAGGAAGCAGCAAGAAGGAACGTGCTACAGATGCGGACTCGAGTTCCCACACCGAGGCCCATGCCCAGCATTTGGCCAGACATGCCGAAAATGCAACGGACGAGACCATTACGCAAGTGTATGTCAAGGGGCACAGTTCAGGAATGACCGTGGAAGAACAAGTAGAGGAAGGATGCCGACACGCAGACACATCAGGCATGTCGAGACAGGAGTGAGGAGTTTGTCCGCAGAATCAGGGGAAGAGGAAGAAGAAGAGAAAGTGGAGCGGCTATACCTCATGACAGAGGTTAACACAGACTCAGAAGAAGATGAAGAAGAGTGCGACGAAATAATATACCTGGTGGACAAGAAGAAAATAAAGAAAACGGAGTCCGTAACAATAAAAGTGGGGCCACACGATACCACGTTTGTGTTGGACAGCGGCGCAACGTGCAATATCATGTGCGTCTCTGAATATGAGAAGATGAAATTGAAGCGGACTCTGAAGCCATCCCGAGTGAAAGTATTCACATGGGGGGCAAAGCGACCAGTGATCAACCTGGGGAAATTCAAAGAGGAATTACGATACAAGGATCAAAGGCTAACGGAGCAGATACATGTGCTCAAAGGAGACATCCCAGCGCCATGCTTGTTGAGCAACGTCACGGCAGATGGAAATGACGTATCAGATGTCAGAAAAAAAAACATTCTAAAAGAATTTCCCAAACTGATAGAAGGGTTAGGAAAGCTGAAAGGACGGCAGATAACGTTGCACATAGATGAAACAATAAGACCAGTTGCGCAACATCACAGAAGGGTGCCCATACACCTACAGCCACAAGTCGAGGAAGAGCTGGAGGCCCTACTAAAACAGAACATCATAGAACGAGCGGATGGACCGACACCATGGGTGTCACCCATCGTGGCCGTCCCAAAGAAGGACACATCGAAGGTAAGAATATGTGTGGACATGAGGATCTCGAACAAGGCAATTGAACGTGAGCGACACCCAGGCCCACATCTAGACGACATGATTAGCTGTCTCACAGGCACGAGAAGATTCTCGAAACTGGATCTATGCAAGGGGTACCACCAACTTGAAATAGACCCTCAGTTGCGATACATCACGACGTTCTCCACCCACCTCGGACTATTTAGGTACAAACGTTTGAGTTTCGGGATCTCATCGGCTGCAGAAATCTTTCAGGAGACAATTCGTCAAGTCATCAGGCCGGTCAAGAACAGCCTGAACTACAGTGACGATATCCTGGTGTTCGGCAAGTCGGACGAAGAACATGACACGGCCTTAAGGGAGGTATGCTCACATCTAGAAGAAGCAGGTCTAACGCTAAATGAAGAAAAATGCGAACTGGGGCGGAATGAGCTAGTGTTCTTCGGTCACATCTTTTCCAAAAAAGGAATGCGGGCAGACCGTAGCAAGGTAGAGACATTGGAAAAAGCAAAGAAGCCCACAGACGTGGCAGAAGTGAGATCGTTTCTGGGGCTGGCAAGTTACTGCGCGCGCTACATTAAGGATTTCGCCACCGTCAGCGCGCCACTGAGAGAGCTGACGATACAAGGACAAAATTTTCAGTGGACCAGCGAGTGTGACAAAGGGTTCGAAGAGATAAGAAGGGCAGTGACAGCAGTGGATCATTTGGCCTACTTCGACCCGAAGTTATGCACAGAGCTGACAGTGGATGCAAGCCCCGTGGGGCTGGGAGCAATTTTAGCACAACATCAGCCCGGGAGAGATTCCCCAAGGCACATCGTTGCGTACAGGAGCAAGAGTCTGACAGACGTTGAGAAAGGATATTCACAACCCGAGAAAGAGAGTCTGGCAGTGGTGTGGGCCAGTGAACATTACCACATGTTCGTATACGGAAAACCGTTCACGATCGTGACTTACCATCAGGCTTTGATAACAATCTATGGCAACCCGAATGCAAAGATACCGCCAAGAATAGAAAGGTGGGGAATCAGGCTCATGGACTACAATTTTAAAATTATTCACAAGCCAGGAAAAGAGCAAAACCCAGCAGACTATGTGTCAAGGCACCCCCTGCCACAAAACTCACAAGCGACCACAATGGCAGAAGAGTACCTGAACTTCGCACTGAAACTCAGTACACCGGCGACAATAACAGAGAGTAAACTAAATCAAGAAACGAAACAGGACGCCACCATGCAGGAGGCAATGAGGATCAACAGGGCGCAACGATGGAGACACGTAAACAACCACATGTGTGTAGGAAGAGGAATAGACAAAGAAGAACTGCTGGCATTTAAAAGAATAAATGAGGAGTTGTCAGAATGCGAAATCGGAACAATATTGAGAGGCACGAGAATAGTGATGCCCCAAACGCTAAGAAGAAGAACAGTGGAGTTGGCACATGAGTCACACCGGGGCATGGTAGCCACTAAAAAGATGCTGCGGGAAAAAGTGTGGTTCCCGGGACTTGACAGCATGGTGGAAGAGATGGTGACAAAGTGCCACGTATGTCAAATAACAGGACCACCGTCAAAACCAGAACCCCTGCAAATGTCCCCGCTACCACAGGCGGAATGGACCGAGC
The DNA here is from genome assembly GCF_964261635.1 of Lissotriton helveticus. Classification (NCBI taxonomy): domain Eukaryota; kingdom Metazoa; phylum Chordata; class Amphibia; order Caudata; family Salamandridae; genus Lissotriton; species Lissotriton helveticus. The sequence goes on from NC_136061.1 coordinate 1,179,901,258, forward strand.
TGGCAGCAGACTTCTATGGGCCGCTAGAAACAGGAAGCTATTTTCTGGTCATGATAGACGAGTACTCAAGATTCCCCCTAGTAAAGCCAGTGTCATCAACGTCGGCGAACGCTACGCTACCAGTGTTGGATGACATTTTTGCAGCATGGGGCTCGCCACAGACATTGAAAACAGACATTGGCCCACCATTCTCAGGCGAAGAATTCAAAAGGTTCAGGGCGTACCTAGGCATACATCACAGACGAATAATGCCACTGTGGCCACAAGCAAATGGGATGGCTGAGCGGTTCATGGGGACCATCAAAAAGGCAGTGCAAAGAGCAAAGCTGACCCAAATTTCGATCGGACAAGCCCTGTGCCAGGTACTTAGGGATTATCGGAACACACCACACAGTTCCACAGGGAAGTGCCCCGCTGAACTGGTACTAGGGCGAGTGAGCAGAACAAGACTGCCGCAGATGAAGGAAGGAGAAAAAGCGGAACAGAAAGACGTCGCCATCAGAGACAAGGGACAGAAAGCAAAAATGAAAGAATACGCCGTTCAAAGAAGGCATGCAACACCTCACAAACTAGAGGAAGGGGACATGGTGCTCATGAAACAGCGGCAGGTGAGGAAGTCAGACAGCGCGTTCGCAAAGGATCCGCTGAAGGTGGTGAAAGTGAACGGGCCCATGATCACAGCCGCTGCCGGCCAACACCAGATCACAAGAAACAGCTCCCACTTTAAGGAGGTGAAAAAGGAAGAAGAAGGAGACACGCCAAAGAAGGAACCGACCAGAGAGATTTGGCAGGAAGATCCATCACCAGTCTTCGGAGAACAGCGACCAAGGCGAGAATGTAAAAAGACCAAGAGAATGATCGAAGAGATGTGAGGGGACATCACTACACACATATCTCTCTCTCTCTCTCTCTCTCTCTCTCTCTTTCTCTCTCTCTCTCTCTCTATTCTCTATCTCTCTCTACGATCACTATCACGAGTCACGAGGACAAGTGGCAAGAAACTTTGTTTGCAACAAGGGGGGAGATGTCATGCCCACATGATGGCACTAGGACCCTGGGGCTCAGGGTCAGGGGGACAGGGACACCGGACACCACATCCGGTCAGGGGGCGGGGGTCAGGGATCACTCGCCTGCAGGACCTCAGGGTGAGAGGTCAGGGGACCACGAGCGCGACATACAAATAAAGACCGATGCTGACCACCCTACCGTCTCCTGTGTGTTCCTGATCCTTGCGACGCGACACATGCTTTAAAGATTTCAATGCAAGAATAAAGAAACGTTGTAACAGTGAGAGAACGGCAGAGAAGTGAATCTGATTGCCCTATAGAATCATCATACACCCCAGCACTATTTATTTGCAAGGTCAAAAGTAATTTGTTAAAAACATTCGGTAGTGATTTAATGATTGTGCACATCCTGTCAAAGCCAATAGGCAGGGTCTTGTTATGGTCAAAAAGCATGTTTTACCTTATCCTTTGATTCTTCATGGCATTCTTGTTTTCCCTTGTGGTAAAAATAATTTTCCTTTAAAAGACAAAGCACTGGATGAGCATTGATACATTAATATTGTGGTAAGTTGAGTTTTGACTTTTTAGTCTGTCACATGGCTGATAGGGACACTGTCGGCATCGCTAAGTTAGCATGAGCCCAGAAGCCATGATGCTGCTTTAGCGCGTGTTACTACATGTCTTTATTTTTGCAAGACTCTGTTTATGCCATTCACATGAGAACCATCTACTTTGTTTGTTTTGTGCCTGTTCCAGGAGTTTAGTCTGAACACTGTGAGCATGATCGATAAACAATGCCCCTTGTTATTCTGTTCTGGTCAGTCCCTAGCACCTAGACAAAACATGCTAACACAGCTGCTGATGGAAACTTGTGCGTTGATGTTATGGGGATGCATGTTTAGGTAAAACACACTTGGAGAGGGAGCTTTCCAGGGAGAAGAGCCATGCTGTTCTTTTGATGTAGATATACCATCTAGGCCATGGGTACTCACAAACTTTCTCTCGGGGGTCAAATTTACACTGTGGTTTGTGTCCAAGGGCCGCACCAGTGGGGGCGGGGGCAGTGGGGGAGAGGGCGGGGCTAGAGCAACAAAAAAAACTGACCATGAGGTTGATCACTGGTCCTTGCAGCTGACACCTTCCTCCACTGAGCCACCAGACCCGGCATACACACATCTCTCTCTCTCTCTCGCTCTCTTTCTCTCTCTGTCTCCCTCCCTCCCTCCCTCTCCCTCCCTCTCTCACTCTCCCTTACTCTGTCCCCCTCCCTCTGTCCCCCTCCCTCTGTCTCCCTCCCTCTGTCTCCCTTGCCCTCTCTCACTCCCTCAATCTGTCTCCCTTTCCCTCTCTCACTCCCTCACTCTGTCACTCCCTTTCCCTCCCTCCCTTTCCGTCTCTCACTCCCCCACTCTGTCTTCCTTTCCTTTCCTTACCTCACTCCCTCACTCTGTCTCCCTTTCCCTCCCTCACTCTGTCACTCCCTTTCTCTCCCTCCCTTTCCCTCCATCCCTTTCCCTCCCTCTCCCTCCCTTTCCCTGCATCCCTTTCCCTCTCTCACTCCCTCACTCTGTCTCCCTTTCCCTCCATCGCTCTGTCTCCCTTTCCCTCCCTCGCTCTGTCTCCCTTTCCCTACCTCACTCCCTCACTGTCTCCCTTTCCCTCCCTTACCCCCTCACTCTGTCACTCCCTTTCCCTCCCTCACTCTGTCTCCCTTTCCCTCCCTCACTCCCTCACTCTATCTCCCTTTCCCTCCCTCACTGTCACTCCGTTTCCCTCCCCTCCCCTTCCCTTTCTCCCTCGCTTTCCCTCTTTCCCTCCTTCCCTCCTTCCCTCCTTCCCTTTCCCTCTCTCACTCCCTCACTCGGTCTCCCTTTCCCTCCCTCCCCCTCCCTTTCCCTTCCTCCCCCCCTTTCCCTCCTTCCCTCTCTCACTCCCTCACCTTGTCTCCCTTTCCCTCCCTCACTTAGTCTCCCTTTCTTTCCCTCTCCCTCCCTTTCCCTTCCTCTCCCTCTGTCATCTCACCCTGCCTCTGTGTCAGCCCGGGCTGAGACAGCTTGGGGGCACACACACACACACACAGCCGCACCGAGAGGGTTAACAGGTCTTTAAAAGACCATTAGCATGTTAATGAGGCTGTGTTGTTCACCTCTTAGCGCCCCTGCAGCTCCATTCTAACTATGGCAGGAATCGCCCGGCCGGCCCCCACAGAGCAGCAGAGTCTCAGAGTCACGCTGCTGAAACTTGTGTTTGCAGACACTCTTTAAAAAAAAAACTTAAAACACTGGTATGATATGTGCAAGGCCCGCAGGCCGCCAGGGAAGGCTTGCCGGGCCGCTGGCGGCCCGCGGGCGGTACTATGAGTACCCGTGATCTAGGCACTAAGGTATGGGGTCTGCTGACAAAGCCCAGAGATCTTCTATTGTATAATAAAGCTTCTTCTTACTAAAGGGAGGGTGGTTAGGCCGTATAGCCCTTTATCCACTGTCTTTATATGATGACATCTCCCTTTATGATATATGGCCTTGCTGCAATGCTAACTGTGTTAGTCTTGTGCATTTTGCTGCTGGTTGTGGCTCGTATACTGCGTTTTAGAGCACCATAGTTAAAATAAACATTTTAAACTATATTCGTGTTTCAGTCCGTTCTTATTGTGGACATGTACAAGAGAGTGTGCAAAAAGGTGTGTCTTGTTACCGCGATTCATGAGAGATCTGGGAGTGTTGTGTTCTGAGGTGTCTAATCATTTGCTTCTTCATGATTGAGTAGGAGAACAAGTGAGACACTTTAGCTAGTCGGTCCTGAGTTTGTGGGTACTAAGGTAGTTGGAAGGCTTCGCCCCTATACACCCATATTCCTGCGCTTTGTTCTGCGTATGTGCAGAATCCCTGCAACATAGCACCAGCAACGTTTGGTCTGGTACTTATTTGCAAGCCCCCTGAGTAATGCTTGTGGTTGTCTACAATACCCAGGCCCTCGTCACCAGCCGACTGGACTACGGCAACGCCCTCTACGCCGGAACCACCGCCAAGCTCCAGAAGAGACTCCAACGGATCCAGAACGCCTCAGCCAGACTCATCCTCGACATCCCACGACACAGCCACATCTCCGGACACCTAAGAGACCTGCACTGGCTCCCGGTCAACAAGAGAATCACCTTCCGTCTCCTCACCCACGCACACAAAGCCCTACACGATCAAGGCCCGAGCTACCTCAACAACCGCATCAACTTCTACGCTCCCAAATGACACCTTCGATCAGCCAGTCACGCCCTCGCCGCCGTCCCCCGCATCCGAAGAACGACAACAGGAGGAAGGTCCTTCTCCTACCTGGCTGCCAAGACCTGGAACTCCCTCCCGACCGACCTGCGCCTGACCCAAGACCACCTCGCCTTCAGGAAGAAGCTCAAGACCTGGCTGTTCGGGCAGTAGCAGCACCCCCCCCCCTAGTGCCTTGAGACCCTCCGGGTAAGTAGAGCGCTCTATAAATGTCTATGATTGATTGATTGAATACCCTCTCACCAACTTCCGGAGACTTCCGTGGTGTGAGAGCTTAGCCTCCTATATTTGATGTTTATAGATTTTTCAAGCTTGGATTTTAAAAGGTTCTTCTTTATATATTGGCCTGCCTTTGCGCTACAGTTCATGAGTTCCTTATACTGCTTTTCTTATGGCAGTCTGTATTGCGGTGCTGAACCGGGCTGCGGTCCCCGCTTTTTTGTCTCAACATTGATTCCCTATTTGAGGGGCTGATTTTATTTTTGTAGTCGAGGCGGATGCAGCATACCTCTTCGTGGTTTTCTATTCTTGGGTTACCTTTCCGGCAGTGGATGGGAATGACAATTTATTTCACGAATATACTGCCTCCACTGTCCAGCGCAATTATCACCCTTATCGATCACTTGAAGTTCTGTTGACAGCATGGCAGCACACCATACGGTTTAATGGAGCCCTTCTTCACCTTGTTTCTGTGGTACGTTTAGACCCCTTGGGGCCACGTGGCCCGTCTTGGCTGGGTTTACACCGCATCCAAATTACCTTCATGTTCCTATCGTAGAGCTAAGATAATTGCATACATCGTTGATACATGTCCATAGGGCTGTAATACCGTTTATGTCATGTAATATTCAGGTGGCTCTGCCTGGAGCTGCTGCACACCTACTGGGATATGGTGGTGGTCTTGTTATTAGTCCCATTATGATTAATTCAGTAATGGGTAAACATCCTCAGAATAGGATTGATTTCCCTTAATGGCTTTCAGAAATATTTGAGCATCTCGGAGCTGTTTTTCCACATACTACGCCTTTGGAGAAACAGGATCCTCACCATGAGCTTACCTAAAGGACTTATTCCCAATTTGGCTGATTGCACCACCTCGGGAAAATGTTTGCGGTGGTATATTCGCTGTGCATTGGCACCCCCTCCAAGACCGCTCTTCAGTCCATACTTAAAAAGGTACTAGATGAACACAGGGCTGAGGCTGCCCCGGAGTTGGGTATAAGATTGGTGGGCGTGTTACCTATTGTTTCCTATATGATCCTTGATCCACGTCAAGGGGGAAGCAGTTAGCTTACAGGTGAGTCAGCGCCTAGAGGCAGTTGCTGACGTGGATAATCAACGTGAATTGCCAAAGATTATTGCTAAAGTATATAGATCCTTAGGATGCAACAACCTTGGTATTAAACCTTTTTCAAAAACACAACAAAAGACCCAACCTGAGAAGGATGGGCGTCCAGTCTTTCCTGAAAAGAATTGGAAAAGGGATCAATGGCAGCAACAGCAAAAGCAAGGTGCGCATGCTGGTTCACCGACACCTGAAACTTCTGGGCGTAGATACGATTTGCGTGCCCACTCAAAAATAAAGTCACTGGATAGGTTTCAAGTTCCTGAATCTTGCTCTCCTCGTTCATTACAGGACTCATGGGATTTACAGTTTGGTGGTAGAGAGCACCAGGACAGCATATAAGACCACTCAGCAAAAAGACGGGATCCGCCACACCAGGTTGACGTGAAAGCCAAACCGGAGGGACTGCCTCCTTTACAGGCTCGTTTCAAATGAAGAAAATTGCCGCTTTGACAGCAAAGTATGCCTCACACAGGTGAGAAACCTGCTCCTCTATTGGAGATGGGCGGCGACACTCCTCGACAGTGCAACGGAAGTTACCATAGTTCGGGAGTCACTCCATCCTTGTCTGAAGGTGAGAGCAACTGATACTTTCATCACAGTAGAAGCAGCAGACACACGAATTGCACCCCCTAATAGTCTTTATGAGATGGTCCTTAAAATTGAGGGTGCATTAAACGTATAATTAAGGGAATCTTTTGGGACAACCTTACCTCCTCCTATGACATTTTGTTGGCAGAGACAATTTGTCCGCCTCCATTTGTTTTGTCTTCTTCCCCAGGGGAAGACGTTTTACTCCATAGTTTTTCCAGTTACGTCTCTGAAGAGGCTAAACAAGCTTACGCTGCGGAATGGGCTTTGGCCCTAGTGTCAGCTGTGTATCGTAATCAGGTGGGCTGGGATAGAGATTCACCGGTGCATGAAATACCTTTACGTTCTATGCCACAGCCACAGGCTCAATATCTGATCAGACATGAATCAAAAGCATCCGTAAATGATATTTTGAGGCAGTTGGAATATCAGGTTTTCATTGAACTCTGTGTTTCATCCATGAATAATCAGATTTTTCCAATATCGAAACCAGACGGTTCATATCATATAGTTTTTGATTACAGACATTTAAACAGTCACGTTCGTACGGTTGCAGTACAAAAAACACACAGCTCTGTGTTAGTGAATAATATAGTTCATAAAAAATACAAAACAACGCTGGGTATTTCCAATGGTTTTTATAGTCACAATTTAGCTCCTGATAGCTGTGATTTGACCGCATTTACTACATTTGCCTATGGAATATGAGAGCAGTCCTGGGGCTTTTGCTGCGCGTGTTGTGTCTCTATTACATGTCATAGACCCAGATGTGTTCTCATACGTCGATAATATTTATTTAACAGATGACGAATTGATCCCGCATCTTGTGCGTGTGGATTGCATAATACTCTCTTTTGCCGACTTGGGTTACAAATTTAATTTTGCCAAGTCACACATTGCTTGTTTGGCGGTTCTCTTTTTTGGGCTATGAGCTCAATAATGAAAGTCGAGGTTGGCCCCCACTTCATGGAGAAGTGTGCACAATTGCAGCCTCCATCTACATTGAACAAATTACAATCTTTGCTGGGAATTTTGAATTTTGGGAGGACTTACATTCCTGATTATGTCCAGCAGATCAAACTGCTTTATGCGTTGATACAACCTTCTTTTTCATCTGCCAGCTGGCTTCCCGAACATACCTCGATTCTATGGTCATTGCAGTCTGATCTACTTGCGACCAACTTTTTGTTAACACCTGATAATTCTATCAACTTGGTCATGAGAATTGTGCCAGCTACAGTAGGTTTCACTTATTTGACATTCAATGAAGGTGACACAGTACCAATAGGATATAAATTGCATTTGTACACATTGGCTGAAATGCGATTTTCCACAGTTGAGAACATTTTGACTGCTGTCCAGATGGCGATTCTGAAGGAACGCTCCTGTCACAGGGAAAACTCATTCTTATTGTTTCGCCTGTACCTACTTTAGAAGCCGTGAATAAGGCAAGTGTACCGAATTCTAAAGCTTTGCATCTCTGTTGGATACAATGTGTGAGTTCTTTGACATCGGCTCATGTCACGTTTATTTTTAATCGCTCATTGCAGACACAGGAGTTTTTACAATCCGAACATGTTCATCCTCCAGCATTGCCGTTACTTCCCTTGGATCAGAACAGATGTATAATCTACACTGACGGATCTGCTCAACCAGCTGTCAGGTCAAAGCATGCTTATTCAGCGGCTTGTGCTATTGTGGCAGGCTCAATTGTAAATGGTGAATTTAAATCTTCTATAGTCCATACACAGGTACTTGGGGACTGAACTGCTCAATCGGCGAAGCTGCGTTCTTTGATTTTAGCTCTAGAATTCGCAGATCCAGATGTGAACACTCTTGTTGTGTGCAATTCTTACTACTGTGGGCAGGCATTCAGTGACAATTCATGCTTTTGGTCTCAGAATGATTATCGAGACTCTAAAGGCGGCACAATAAAGCATAAAAAGCTTTGGGTCCAAGTGGCGGAACTTAAAGTACGTTTGCCGCTCACACAGGTTATTCATACTCTTGGCCATCAGAGTGTGGGAGCACATGTTGCTGGTAATTCTTTGGCTGATGAGGCAGCCAAATCTGTAGTAGCCACATGTTCAGTAGCAGCAGTTACTAGGTCCATGACTAAGATTGATAATGATATTCTTGCCGCGATAGGTGATACAAGGGTGGGACATACTACCCACAAGGTTTCCCTTCTAAGTATTCTTATCATTTTCCACCTGAGCAAGTCCCATTTGCTACTATACCGTCCGCTGAGGATCGGCTGATTCTCAAGGAGGACTGCAGACTTCGTTTGATCATAGCCGCATATGAAGGCATGGCATCTGCACATGCCAGAGTTTCTGCAACTGTTTCTATTTTACAGCAATGTTATTGGTGGTGTGGTTTATACAAACAAACCCGTAATTATGTGCTGTCTTGTGACATTTGTCAACAGATTAAACCATCTACGGTTGCACGTCCACCACATACACACGTCTATATTTCAAATCAACCGTTTGGTTGCATTCATCTCGATCACTGCGGTACTTTGACTTCCGACACTTCACATTTACATATTTTGGTTGCAGTTGATTCATGCACTAGATTCCTTTGGGTTTGGCCACAAGGCAGTGCTGACTGTAGAAATGTCATTATAGATTTGCATGTCTTTGTCATGACTTTTGCCTGTGGCACCTTCCATTCGGACCAAGGTCCAGCGTTTGCCTCTAAGGCATACAAGGATGCAATGAGGTCTCTGGGGGTGCTGGTGCAGCTTTTGTCTCCATACAGGCCTGGGGGCAATTCTATAGTGGAGTGAATGAAGCGTGACTTTAAACAATCTTTGACAGCTAGAGTCTTAGGTACTGGCAGGGGTCGGCTGGCTCATATGTATGGGGTTCAGCGTGCATTATATAATCTCCCAAGAAGATTTCTGGGTGGGTGGACCCCGTACGAAATGCTTTTTGGCATTAAAATGTTTGTGCCAGAACTTGATGTTCTAGATATTGTGGCAGCTGCCGCAACATTTGACTTAGATAACCATTCTACTATGTTGCGGGAACCACAAAATACCTGTGACACCCTGGCTACAGATCATTCACCCTCGTCCACTGAAGCGGTGATGCCGATTCCTGTTACTGTCTGGCTTCCTAAAGTTGGTGATGGCGTACGAGAAAAGCTGCAGAACGAAAAAGAATTTGGCCCCTCTTATTGTGCACCTGTCCCAGTTCTTGGGTTGAAGGGTACCCGTACAGTAATGTTGCCTCCTTTGCCTGGTCTCAAGGAAAACAGATTTGTTTCAATTGACAATGTCAAGCTACACTAAATGGCCGATACTGAATAGTGTGACTCCCAGTATTCCAAGCCAAGCTGTTTCACTGAATCCGATGGCTTCAGCTTCTTCAACTAGTATGCCTGTAATGGAGTGGGAGTCGGATACTTCTATTGACTTCTTGCCTGTTGTCCCTTCATCTTCCTCCAATGCAGACATCGAGTATGATTCTCTCCTTAATGGGGTCCTCATTGACTTTCTTTACAGTACTATACATCATCTATCAGATGCTGCACAGCCTCCAATGTTGCGCTTGGGAGCAAGCAGTTATTACATGGATCGTACAAGTTTCTCATATGATTCATCATCTTCGTTCTTATCTGTGACAACTCTACCGACGCGTACCAGTCTTTTCATCACCTGGTTCAAAAAGACTTACCTGGTCCCACCCTGGACATACATCTGGATAGTGCTCACATTTATCTTCCTTTTCATGTGGATTGGGTTTGGGACAATGTTTTTCTTGCTCATCAATGGTCATTATTTGCTTTAACGCTCTGCTGTGAAGTTGGTTGATGGAATTCTTGCTCCCCATACATCGTCCCATATCATGAAACATGATCAAGCCCTTTTGAACATTTCGGCCATCCCTGTTGCTGATGACATAGTTTGGGATAAAGTTGCATTCGATATTTATTTATTTATTTATTTATTTATTAAAACATTTATATAGCGCGAACAAAGGCCCTAAGGCATCTCGGCACTAAGGTCTCTGCAGTGTTTAACCAGCAAGGGGAGCTGAAGTTTTATTGATTAAAAAGCCAGGTCTTAAGCTGTTTACGAAACGTCCAGAGGGAGGTACTCGTTTTAATAGCGAGTGGAAGCGTATTCCAGAGTTTCGGTGCAGCTACAAGGAATCTTCTGTCACCCCACGCGACCGATTTGGTACGAGGTACCAGCAGTTCATGTAAAGTGGATGAGCGTAACGTTCTGGCAGGACGGTAGGGAATGAGGTTTTGAGTGAAGAAAGAAGGTCCGATATTATGTAAAGCTTTATATACCAAGCAGAGGGACTTGAATTCGATCCTCTTTCTCACCGGTAACCAATGCAGCTGTCTTATGGTTGCTGACACTGATTGGTATTTTGGAATTAGCCCAAGTAGCCTGGCGGCAGCATTCTGAATGATTTGCATTTTTTGTAACACCTTCTCTTGGGCACCCAAAAACAGAGCGTTACAGTAGTCTAATGTAGACATAACCAGGGAACTAACCAAGGTTTTTCCAGCGTTCTCAGGTAAGAAAGGCAAGATTTTTTTTATGAGCCGTAGTTTATGAAAGGCTGAAGAGGAGATCTGATTTGCATGAGGTAGGAAATTCAGGCGATTGTCGAACACAACCCCTAGGTTCCTCACCTTGTCAATCGGATCTGGGGGCTGACCCATAGATGGAGGCCACCAGGGGGAGGGCCATTCCGGGGATAATTTGCCAAAAATGACAACTTCTGATTTATCGGAATTCAATTTCAGGCAATTGGAAGCCATCCAGCTCCCAATTGCCAGCATGCCTTGATTAAAGTTACTGGCAATCTTAGGACCATCATTCTTGACGGCCAGGACCAGCTGGGTGTCATCTGCGTAGGAGGTAAGGCTCATCCCATGTGCTTTGATGACTTTGGCAAGGTCCGGCACATAAATGTTAAATAGTGTCGGACTAAGGGATGAGCCTTGAGGAACTCTGCATGGCAGTGACAGAGGGGATGATTTGAAAGGTCAGATAGTAACCACCTGGGACCTGTTCGCAAGAAATGAGGCAATAAGTTCCCTGGCCTTACCTCGGATGCCCATGCTTTCGACACGATCGACCAGCGTGACATGGTCGACCGTGTCGAAGGCTGCAGACAAGTCCAACAGAACAAGAACTGCTGTTCCTCCTGCATCCCGGATGGATCTGATGTCGTCCGCCGCCTTGACCAGGGCGGTCTCTGTTCCATGGAATTGGCGGAAGCCGAACTGTGATTCATCGAGTAGCTTGTGTTCCTCGACAAAGGAGGATAGTTGAAGATTCATTATTTTTTCAACTACTTTGGCCAGGAGTGGAAGACTAGCGATTGGACGATAGCTTTTTAGTTCATCCTTGTCGAGGTTGGATTTTTTAAGGAGAGGTTTTATGAGGGTCTTTTTTAGAAACTCTGGGTAGATGCCCGAGTTGCAAATAGCGGTCATGGATGGAAGAACCGTTTCAATAATAGGGCGTAGGACTTTCAAAGGACATGGGTCCGAGGCAGAGCCCGATTTAATAGATGAAATGATGTTCCGTACCTGGGGGTAGGCTACTTCTGTGAACTGGAGGAAGGTGGGGCCATGATATGAAGAGGGTGGAATTGGTAGGATGATTGCATTGTTTGCGAAGACTCGATAGATGTCCTCAACTTTACTAAAGAAAAAATGCGATAGGTCGTCGCAAAGAGCTTGGGAAGGGGGGGGTTAGGTCGGTGGAGAACCCAGCTAGCTGTTTGGTGGTTTCATATAATAATTTATTAGAATTTTTGGCTAATTCTATTTTTTCACAGTAATATTTTTTCTTAGCCTCACAGATTAAGATTTTGTATTTAGTCATTGCATCCTTATACTTGAATTTGGCTTCGTCTGTATAATCTTTCCGCCAATGCCTCTCGCTGTTCCTGCACTGTTGCCTATGGGTACGTAGCTCCTCTGAGTACCAAGGGGCCGACGGGGCGGATCTATTGCGGGATCGTTGTTTGGTCTGAACCAGTTCTGTGGCTGCAGAACTTACCCAGTCGTAGAATTGGTGGATAGCGATGTTGGGATCAGTGGATAACAACGGGGTGGAGTCGGTTAGAATTGACTCCAGCCTGGAGGTATCTATATCGTCCCATGCCAAGTAGGGTTGGCGGGTGTTGGGGCATGATTTGCCAACAAGAGAGTCCTGCACTGACAATGATGTCAGAATAAGATGGTGATCGGACCAGGTAAGGGGAAGTATTTGGGTGACTTGCAGGCCCACTGCATTGGTGAAGATGCCATCCAAGGTGTGGCCACCTTCATGCGTGGGAGCATTAACCAGGGAGTGTAGGCCAAAAGTGGTCATGTCTGCTAGGAAGATGGCAGTGTCGGGATTGTCTGGTAAATCAAAATGAAAATTAAAGTCACCCATAATCGTGAGAGAATTATCAAGGGCGGATACTTCCAGTGTGGATCTAAGATCTGAAATGAAGTCGTTCCTAGGCCCCGGAGGGCGATAAAGGAGGATCCCTTTAAATGTGTAGGATGGGGACAGTTTAATGGCGAATTCTAGGGCTTCACAAGAGGTTCGAGTGATCATTTTGGTCCTTACGGAGAATGTATCGCGTGCAATAATGGCGATGCCACCGCCTTTTTTCTTGAGTTGTCTGTCCAATCTGTATATAACAAACCCGCTAGGTACAGCGATCACTAGGTCAGGGTTGGAAGCATCGTCCATCCAAGTTTCCGTCATAAAGAGTAGATCTATGTTATGATCATTGATCAGCTCGTGGATGTCCTGGCGGTGTTTAGTAATGAGCGGACATTGGAGAGGGCGACAGTGTAGGATTTCATATTACAGGGGGGTGGAATATGGATAGAAGGTATAGAGGCTTTACAGGCCGAACAGTGTGTGGCCGGGCTAGTAAGCAAGGAATAAGGGTTTGATATGATACAAGCCTGGGTGGTCGGGGGACGTAAGTGCCGAAGCTGGAAGGCAGAATAATAGCCTCCTGGTGGCAAAGGATGAGAGCCAGGGGGAGTGGCCCTAGGCCCGGGCCAGGCGCGGACGGGCGCAGACGGGCTTGACTTTGGCGCACCGCCGGCGCGCCGCCGGCGCGCCCGCTGCGCCCGCCCGCTGCGCCCGCCCGCTGCGCGGTCGGGCGGGCCGTTGTTTATATTCATGATTAATGAGGGCGGAGGAGGGTGGGAGGGGCGCAGAGCTATCCGGCCAGCCTTCCCTGTCCAAAATGGCGCCTAAAGTAGTGCTAAGGGGTTCCCAGCGCCTCGTAATAGCGGCGTGATGGGAATGAATGTAAATGAGCCTCGGCGATGTGATCTCGTCTCGAGGTAAGGACGGATATTTAAAAACGCACTATTAAAATATTATACACAATTTAAAACGCGATTATTACATCAATCACATTTAAGTAAGGAAAAGTGCAAGGGAGCTCAAAGTACCTCCGGCTTTCCGCCTCAGAGGAAAAACAACAACAGAATCTCGGGGGAATGAAGGCCTCGCCCTTAAGTATCCTGGGAGGGCGGGAGGGGCGCAGAGCTATCCGGCCAGCCTTCCCTGTCCAAAATGGCGCCTAAAGTAGTGCTAAGGGGTTCCCAGCGCCTCGTAATAGCGGCGTGATGGGAATGAATGTAAATGAGCCTCGGCGATGTAATCTCGTCTCGAGGTAAGGACGGATATTTTAAAACGCACTATTAAAATATTATACACAATTTAAAACGCGATTATTACATCAATCACATTTAAGTAAGGAAAAGTGCAAGGGAGCTCAAAGTACCTCCGGCTTTCCGCCTCAGAGGGAAAACAACAACAGAATCTCGGGGGAATGAAGGCCTCGCCCTTAAGTATCCTGGGAGGGCGGGAGGGGCGCAGAGCTATCCGGCCAGCCTTCCCTGTCCAAAAAGGTGCCTAAAGTAGTGCTAAGGGGTTCCCAGCGCCTCGTAATAGCGGCGTGATGGGAATGAATGTAAATGAGCCTCGGCGATGTAATCTCGTCTCGAGGTAAGGACGGATATTTAAAAACGCACTATTAAAATATTATACACAATTTAAAACGCGATTATTACATCAATCACATTTAAGTAAGGAAAAGTGCAAGGGAGCTCAAAGTACCTCCGGCTTTCCGCCTCAGAGGGAAAACAACAACAGATATCCATGGTCCAACGGAGGTCCTGAACATTCCATATGCGTTCCGCGTTTTACTTGGAGACGTGGTATCACAGGACATACACTCAGACGACTGAGATGTTCTGGCAGTTCATTCCTTATTTTCTGATTTGATATATTATGCTGCTTTTGATGCTGAAGATTTGTATTTGAATTCGGCCAATTATGTGGATATATTCTGTTACCAACATTGTGGCCATCGTTTCTTGCATAAGCAAACACATTAGGACCCCTTTTCAATAATTACGCAGTGGGAACATTGTCCGACTCCTTTACAGAGGAGTTCTGTTACTCTACGGAGTAAGTTCACATACTTTTCAGATTACAATTGCGATCTCGTCATTGACTGTACTCCCCCTAAGCCCCGTTCCACCGCGGCTTCACGTGCCGTTTGTTGTGGAGGGCTAGGTCGGCCGCCATCTTTGGTGTGGGTCGGACCCTGCCGGACCCGAGTTAGCGGTCCAGCGGAGGTTGGGGGTTCAGTCTATAATTAGACCTGATGCTCATTGGGCAGCGCGTTCTGTGTTGAGGTAGTGGCAGTACCTCGGCACAACGCTCGAGAAGGGCGAGCAGATTGCGAGGGCTCTCCTCTGCTGGTCACTACCATTGGATGCATTTGTATTGATGTACTTTTAAAAATCTTTTAATTCACGCTGCTGAACTTTTAAACACTGTTACATTTATTGTGTCCATATTATCTGCTCATTTTACTATCTTACCGTGATTTGACTGTCATTGACTGTACTCCCCCTAAGCCCCGTTCCACCGCGGCTTCACGTGCCGTTTGTTGTGGAGGGCTAGGTCGGCCGCCATCTTTGGTGTGGGTCGGACCCTGCCGGACCCGAGTTAGCGGTTCAGCGGAGGTTGGGGCTTCAGTCTATAATTAGCCATGCCCCTCAGGACGCGCAGCGGGCACACGCAGCGGGCGCGCCGTCTGCGCGCCGAAGGAGCGCCAAAGGAGGGCCCGTCTGTGCCCGTCCGTGTCCCGGACGCGGCCAGCGTCAGTCCCCCTGCTGGTGCTCCTCCATCCACTGATCAGTCCTGTGTTTCTTATTCCCGTGAGTATCTCATAGCACTTAGTGCTAACTCCTGCCTCTGCAGGAATCGTTGGGATCTGGCTGATACATCTCAGCGTACCTGCCAAAAATGCAATTTTTGCTTCCAGCCTACTCTAACTGCTTCTATCCAGCTTTCCATCGATGCGGCATGTCTTCGAGCCGGTTTGATCAATGCTAGATCATTGGTCAAACACTCCAATGACATATTTGAATTATTAAGTGACAATGAGTTTGATCTTCTCTTTGTCACAGAAACGTGGCTTAATGAGACATGCAACCCAGTGGTTGAATTGGCTATTCCACGTGGCTTTAAAATCATCAGACAAGATCGCCCCTTAGGCAGAGGAGGTGGCATAGCAGCCATTTTCAGAGACAAGTGGACTTTTTCCCTTGATTCTATGGGCCCCTCAGCTGATGCTGAGGTGCTCCATTTTTCTCTTACTCTGGGGGCACACTTTACCTTAGGTGGAACTCTGGTTTACCGGCCACCTGGCCACGCAGGTAAATTTCTAGAGGCACTGGAGGACATGATAGTCCCACGGGCCCTGAAATACTCCAGATATCTCCTATTGGGGGATTTCAATATCCATGTGGATCAGCTAGATCTACCTGATACCGTTCGGCTAAATGATGCCTTTGCGATGGCCCAGCTAAAACAGTGGGTTAAGGCTCCCACCCATTCAGGGGGTCACGTCCTTGACCTACTATGCACTAACTTTGATATAAATACGTCTGACCCTGAAATAGTAACCTGGTCTGACCATATGCTGATAAGATTTACCTGGCCCCTGTCCCGCTCTGTTGAGACCAATCATTCTACCGCTCACACACAGAAAATTAATATAGCCACGCTCTGTGATCAATTAGACACCTCTCGCCCCACACTTCCCTCTGAAATTGAACCAGCCGTTAGTTCATTTAATTCATGGATTGAATGTGGTGCTGCTTCTTCAACCAAAACAGGTCGTGTTTGCAGAGTGCGCTCTACCCCTTCTAAACCTTGGTTTTCCAATACTCTCCGCGATCTTAAATCAGGTTGCAAAAAACTTGAAAGACGTTGAGACAAGCCTATCTTCCTGAGGCTAAGAAAGAATTGAGAATGGCACAAAAGAGGTACTATGCAGCAATTAAGTCGGCAAAAAGTTTATACTATAACGAGCGCATAACCAAGGCCAATAACAACAGCAGGGAAATCTTTGCTGTTGTCAAAAGCTTTGTCTCTCCCTGTGCCGCTCAACCTCTTCTAACCTCTTCGGCAAAATGGTGTGAAGAACTTTCCGCGTTCTTCGTGGACAAAATTGCAAAAATCCAAGATGATTTGCTCACTGTATGCAACAGTTTTCCACCTTCAATGTCTATTCCCTCCCCCATTATGCCTGTCCCTATGGATCAGTTTGCCTTTTTTACTCCAGCGGATACAACAGATGTTGTTAAAATTCTTGCTACCTTACAATCAGGATCCCCTGCTGATCCCTGCCCTGCCAGAGTCCTTGCGGGCCTGGCTAACACAGTTGGCCAAGAGGTGACACATATTGTCAACCTCTCTTTTTCCACTGCCACTGTTCCTGCATGCTGGAAGCAGGCCAAACTGTTACCACTTCTTAAAAAAAATGGCCTAGATCCGAAGGTTCCCGCTAATTTCCGGCCCATATCATTGTTGCCGGCTCTGGCAAAGATATGTGAAAAAGTCGCTTTCACACAGCTGGACAAATTTGTTGAAAGCTCTCAGGCTCTTCACCCTGCGCAATCAGGCTTCAGAGCTACTTTCAGCACAGAGACGGCTCTAGTTGAGGTTTCTGAGGCCATTCGGGAATGTCTGGACGGAGGTGGCAGAGCGGCTCTGATTTTATTGGACCTCTCTGCCGCCTTCGATACGGTTCCTCACTCCCTCCTACTTACCAGACTAGCGGCCATAGGCATAACTGGTTCCGCTCTTGGCTGGTTGACATCCTTTTTAGACAACAGGTCCCAGCAAGTGTGGATGCCGCCTTTTTCCTCCTCTCCCAAAAAACTCTCAACTGGTGTCCCACAGGGCTCTACCCTTAGCCCCCTGCTTTTTAATATATATGTGACCCCTCTCATTTATCTTGCGGAACAGCTAGGAGCCAAAATTATGGCCTATGCTGATGATATTCAGCTTTTGTTCACATGGCCCAAAAACAACTTGGACACATCGAGAGCTCAATTCTGCTTATCATCGGTCTTCCGCTGGCTGGCTTGTGCCCAACTTAAATGTAATGAGAGCAAATCTGAAATCTTGCTGTATGGCTCCTTTCCAGATAACTTCAGTGACTCTCTCTGGCCCACTGATCTTTCATGTCCCAAATCCATCGGTGGACCTGCAAAAAATCTAGGAGTCTGGTTTAGTAACAATCTCAGATTTGAGCTCCATCTGAAAAAACTTACCGGAATTTGCTTTTCCACCCTCAAAACCCTACGCAGATTTCTCCCTTTGCTTCCGAGAGAGGCCAAGGAGACGGTCATTCGCGCTCTCATATTGTCCAGACTGGATTATGCGAATGCCCTCTTCTGTGGACTCCCGGCTTATCTGATTCATCGCCTCCAAGTCATCCAAAATGCTGCGGTTCGGCTGTTGTTTAACATACCCAGAAGATCCAGTGTCCGTCAACCTCTTAGATCCCTTCACTGGCTCCCAGTTGCTCAAAAGATTCTATTCAAGATCCTTGTGTTGGCATACCGAGCACTCCATCAAACGGGTCCTGCCTATTTGAGGAATAGATTTTCCCTCTATGTCCCCAACCGCCCTCTTAGGTCAAGCAATCTCCATCAAATGAATGTGCCAAAATTTAAATATAGCAGGCTCGGCGGCCAATCCATCTCCGTCAGAGCGGCGAGAGCTTGGAATACCCTTCCTCTTCATTTGAGAACATCCCCATCCATCATGGCGTTCAGGAAAGGCCTAAAAACCCACTTCTTTAACATCACTGCCTAACGGATGTTTCTCAAAAATGGACATAATGTGATCTGTTACCCTTTTCTCTCGCGCCAGGATACTATCTTGTTTAGTAGCAGAGCGCGCTACAAAAGCCTCTATAATAATAATAATAATAATAATCTCAGTCTAAATTCAGGTTGACTCACACAAAATTGATTTCTTCTAATTCCTTTCGAACTTATTTTCCTTACATGGTTCCGAACACTGGAAAGATACCATTGATTTGAAATCCATTTGGGGCACTAAAGATTGGCAAGTCTAAGGTGTTGAAGCTCTGCCTTGTCCGTGTCTAATTCCGACTCAAATTTTGTTTTTAAATTCCACGGTGCAGCAGACTACTTGTTTTGGTTTGGCTACAGCCATAAATTTGAATATTCCTTCCATTTCTTAATTTACTGAGTACGATACGGGGCGTAAACACAGCAATGAAACGGTTAATGTACTGCCTGCCCTGTTCAGAAATGGTAGTATAAATGTTTCGGACTTAGACCCTTTGGGATGGCTGTTGTGGCCAATGAGTTCCAATACATGTCAACTGCGTTTTCTTAATGCATCAACAGGTTTCACACAAACTAGACCTGATCGACGTTACCCACATTCTCATTCAGTCACCCCGTATTCGATGGGTAAATTGTGTCAACAATGGTTGGGGCACTCCACACTGTCATCAGTGAAACACCTGTCACTCTTATCGAGTGACATCAATTTGGCTGATTTTATCTTAGGTCCTAAACCACCGAGATCAAAGGGATTTATTTAAGAGGCATATAATGAATTATGGTAAACGTCGCAGATGGAAAGTGCGGTGTGTTTGCGACAAATTGACCAAGCTAATTTGGAAAAGGTTCTTGCAGAGGTAGAAAATAGCATTAATACATTATTGTTCCACATTTACACCCTCAATAATATTGTATCATCAGTTATTGATATTGTTCAGAATGATGTATCTGTGTTGTATCATGGTCAGAATCAATTGCGCTCTGTAATGTAATTGGTGTGGACCTTACAAACGCTCAAAATGGGAAAAGTTCCATGGGATTATTTGAATGATTCTGCACTGTTTTCACTGTTTAATTTGACTGATAGAGGTTTATGTCTATGAAAAATGCAATGTACACACTGTTACATATAGAACAATTAGAACAGTTACCTTTTTCTGTGGCAGAGACTAATTCTGCTGTGTGGCTAATGCACGGAGTTATTTAACTACCCTTCTCACTATTTCAGTTCACATTTTACATGAAACACTTCCCGGTTGGCCAATTTGAGCCCCTGGGAAGGGCTTTTATTCATAAATTGTGGTCCTTGTCTTTCACCTACAGATGCCAGTGCATGGATAATGTGGTTTTCCTAACAAGGGTGGATTGAGATTCCACGGTAGGACATTCCCTAGTTTGAAAACAAGTTAAATTGCACAGCACCTGTAATGTGTCAGCACCTAATCTGGCTTGTTTTTTTAAAGAAACATCCATCCCAGCAATTATTCCCACACTCACGTTGCTTTCAAATGGCAGTTATCTTATTTTGAATAACCATGACTGCTGTGGCATACGGGCTGGCATCCCATATATAGTAACAGTTTCAGAATGTGTTACTTGTTGCAGCAATGTCCTTTTTCCATCCCCGCATGGGATTATGGATGGTTCGCTTTGTCCTTCCATTCCAACTTTGAAGGCAGATTACAGTGGGCTAGGCAGACTCAGGGCGCTGTTGTTTCGGCAAGGGGTGTCTCTCACGTAGACCTTCAAGTTGCAGGTGGCGAGAACTGCATGTGAGATACACTCACTACTAAACACCAATCTCCCACTCCTTTTCGGATAAAATTTATATACCAAATATTTAATGCGTCTGATACTGAAGGCCTTGATCTTTTTTATTTAACTTGTGGGATTCTGCCTCGTGTCCTCTTTTCGGACGATTTTTGGAGTAATACCGGCCTTTAATCATTCTATTTTTCCCGGCATGCTCTGAGGGTTCCCATTGATCTTCTTGCTGGCATGTGGCATGCTGGTATTTCTACTTCTGTTACCCAATGGCTGTCCATCTTGTGGTACTGCACAGACCCGGCTGATTGCAACTGTACTGTGACTGAATGCAGCAACGTTTTGGATGTTTGTGATTAGCGACACTTGTTGTGAGTTATGGACTTACTTTTCGCTTCACCTACTTCACTTGCATGCAACCTGTGTTCTATTGCCGATGGTGCCCTTTTTATTGGCCATTGGATTTATGCCTCTCCAATGCATCCGGCACTGACCCGGATATGATCTGTTAATGGGTCCGTTTCTAGCATTAACCATCTACACTACTTTACCTTGAGTCAAAACTGTGACTAGACAAATCACAGATCTCGCCATTAAGTGCTTTAACCACCAAGGTTGTGTTGCTACAGCACACAAAAAATATCTCCGCAGGCTGCTCTTAGTCTTATTTCGCTTCAGCGTCTATTGTAAAGGGTGACTCCTTGATTTAGGCACCTGTTGCGACAACATCTGTTGAGCTGCCCTAAAGTCAGACCACAGCACCGAGTTCAAAGGCCTCCATCTCTCTTAGAATGTACCACAGATGATGGGGTAAAAACGACAGACAAGCTACAATGGGGCAACAAAAATGGGGAAAGTTGACGTTGAAAGCCTAGAAAAGCAACATATTTTTCACAGGGGTTCCTTAGGCATTGGCAAAGCCAACAGATTTTACCTAGGTGTGGTTAAAAGTTAAAAGGTGCTATGAGATGGCCAACTTTTGATGTGTCATAGCGCTTTCTTTCTTACTCTCAGCTATGCTGCACAGCCGCTGCTATAGAACATGGATAAACAAATATTGACAAATGCAAAAAAATCACACACAGGCAAGACCTTTTTAGCTTTGCCAATGTTTGTTTCATTTTCCCCCAATGAGGTAGATGTTTTTTAACTTTTTAGCGAGGAATCGTGTGTGAATCAAAGGCATATACACATGTATGTTTCCACACACACACACACACACATACACACACATACAAATCTATAAAGGCAAACAATATAGTTGTTTAAAACAACACAATTCATTGGCAAATCCAGTAGGTCAGTCTTTAATGTTGTAACGCAAGGAAGCATAGACATGCACAGATGAAGTCCACATGCATTTGTACATTAAGGCCTGGCCTGTAGGCTTTGCCAATGCTTGTTAAAGGAAACCCCCTCTTCTATGGTTGTTATGGTGAATGTCATATATATCTAGTGCATTGCCAGCCAATTCAGGTTAATCAGTTAAATGCAATTTAAATGTCATCCTTTAGTAAAAATTTAACTTTGAGGGGGTAGGCCCCGTGAATAATCGATCCCACCGGATTTGCCTGCTGGAAATGCTGCGGTTCTGTATTCTAAGAGGGAAGTCAACTGTTGTGGAGGGAGAGCCGAGAGTAAAGCAATGCCAAAAGGAAAGCTATACAGAGGACATCACAGTCCAGTAGACTGGTCACTGGTGCCCGAGGAAGGAGTGTAGAAGAACCCAAGTATTATATTGCATTGTAATTGCATTTATATAGCACTTACTACCCCTGACAAGGCGTCGAAGAGCTTTATTGGCGAGTTGCACACTACTCTGGAAACCATAAAGGATTAGTAGTGAATTAGTATAGTGAAATATGAAAGTAATTTGGGTGGTCTAAATCATCGGTGAGAGGCCCAGGGACCTACCTTATAAGGAACTATGGTGATCCCGTCTGTTCTTGAGGCTCTCAGTATATGAAAAAAGCCTCATCCTTATACTGCTTCCCCTGCACCATGTGGCTATGTGCGTATCCACAGTGTTCGGAGAAAAAACAACTGCATTTGGTGGGTTTGAAAGGCAGTGGCATGATATATTCCGCCTTAGTTCACTAGTTTCTTTGACACTTTCCCCTCGGAAGGCTGGTGATTCCGGTGGGTGGGCACTGGACATACATGTTGCTCCCCTTGGAGGACCCCTGCTCATCCATTTTGCCTCCCTCCTTGAAAACACTTGCTTGGACTAGAAAGCAGGGCTGAGGAAAACAACTGTGCTTGAATGCACAACTGTGGCATCTGGGGTCGCAAAGGATCCGTGAAAGGAATCGTAAAGTGTTCATGCTTTAAAGATTTCAATGCAAGAATAAAGAAAGGTTGTAACAGTGAGAGAACGGCAGAGAAGTGAAACTGATTGCCCTACAGAATCATCATACACCCCAGCAACTAATTATTTACATGGTCAAAATTCATTTGTTAAAAACATTCGGTAGTGATTTAATGATTGTGTACATCGTGTCAAAGCCAATAGGCAGGGTATTGTTATGGTCAAAAAGCATGTTTTACCTTATCCTTTGATTCTTCAGGGCATTCTTATTTTCCCTTGTGAAAATTATTTTCCTTTTAAAGACAAAGCACTGGATGGGAATGGATTTTTTGATATTGTGGTAAGTTGAGTTTTGACTACTTAGTCTGTCACATGGCCAATAGGGATATTTTGTCGGCATCGCTAAGTTAGCATGAGCCCAGAAGCCATGATGCTGCTTTTGCACCTGTTCCTACATGTCTTTATTTGTGCAAGACTCTGTTTATGCCATTCACATGAGAACCGTCTACTTTGTTTGGGTAAACAGCCTTTACTGCGCGGCTGAAACTGCGCATACCTACGTTACTACGCTTGCGATGTTAAAACGCGTACCATTAGTGCGCAACTTGTTACATCGCAAGCGTTGTTACTATGCATGCGAAGTAATGATATGCTTACTTAGAAAACGATCCACGTCGTTCTAAGGAAACTGAGGTTGTTTCCTCACAACGACGTGCAACGCCCATCGGAGACGACATGTGGAAGGTTCCAGGAGGAGAGAAGAACCACGAGGAGAGTGAGGTAAGGGAGATCTAGTGTGTTTTTGTAGTGTAGGGGGTCGTGCTAGGAGTAGTGTTAGGGTGCAGGGTAGTGTTGTGTTTTTGTAGTCTAGGGGGTTGTGCTGGGAGTAGTGTTAGGGTTCAGGGTAGTGTTGTGTTTTTGTAGTGTAGGGGTTGTGCTGGTGTAGTGTTTTAGGGTTTAGGGTGGTGTTGTAGTGTAGGGAAGTGTTTTAGGTTTTAGGGTAATGTTGTAGTGTATGTGTAGTGTAGGGTAGTATTTTAGGGTTTAGGGTAGAGTTGTAGTGTATGTGTAGTGTGGGGGTAGTGTTTTGGGGTTTAGGGTAGTGTTGTAGTGTAGGGGGTAGTGTTTTAGGGTTTAGGGTAGTGATGTAGTGTATGTGTAGTGTAGTGGGGTAGTGTTTTAGGGTTTAGGGTAGTGTTGTAGTGTGTGTGTAGTGTAGGGGTTAGTGTTTTAGGCTTTAGGGTAGTGTAAGGGGGACGTGTAGGGAAGTGTTTGCGTGTCGGGGCAGGAATGTTTTTCACAGGGTAGTGTCATGCTATGTAGTGTTGAAGGTATTAGAGTAGTGTTGAGAAGTTAGCGGTGTGTAGTGTATAGTATTTGCTTTTAGTATTTTGCGTAGTGTTTAGTTATTTATTAAATGTATTTTTTTTTAATGATAAGTGTTTTGGTGATTAGTTTTAAAATTACTCCCCCACCCAAAACCCCTATTTCCCTTAAATCCCGTCTCATGGTTTAGGTAACTTTAAAAAAAAAGATATTTAGAATGGTACATATTTGCGTAGTAGTGGTATGCGAAGTAATTAAGCGCAAAGTAAAGGCAGATTCCTATATTCTAAATGCTTTTGCGTAGTAATGGTATCCTAATTAAAATAATGCGGAGTAATGGTAGTTGCGAAGTAAAAACATCGCAGTAAAAGCATGCATAGTAATGGCATGCTAAGAAGCGTCAATAAATTCCTTTGTTTGTTTTCTGCCTGTTCCTGAAGTTTAGTCTGAACCCTGTGAGCAAGGTAGTTAACAAAGTCCCTTGTTATTCTGTTCTGGTCAGTCCCTAGCACCTAGACAAAACATGCTAACAAGCTGCTACTGGAAACTCGTGCAGTTCCTATGATGTGGATATACCATCTAGGCACTAAGGTATGGGGTCTGCTGAAAAATGCCAGAGATCTTCTATTATATAATAAAGCTTCTTCTTACCAAGGGCAGGGTGGTTAGGCCGTATAGTCCTTTATCCACTGTCTTTATATGATGACATCTCTCTTTTTGATATATGGCCTTGCTGAAATGCTGACTGTGTTAGGTTTGTGCATTTTGCTGCTGGTTGTGGCTCTTATACTGCTTTTAGAGCACAATAGTTAAAATACAAATGTTAAACTATATTCATGTTTCGGTCAGTTCTTATTGTGGACATGTACAAGAGAGTGTGCGGAAATGAGTGTTTTTACCACGATTCCTGAGAGATCTGGTAGTGTTGTGTTCTGGGGTGTCTAATCATTTGCTTCTTCATGAGTGAGTAGGAGAGCGAGTGAGACACCATAGCTAGTCAGTCCTGGGCTCATGGGTACTAAGGTGGTGGGAAGGCTTAACCCCTATACACTGAGGTCCCATATTCCTGCGCATAGTTCTGTATATGTGCGGAATCCCTGCAACAAGTCCACACCATCCCCTGAGTAAGCCTTAGACTGCTTTTCATATCAGACTTGATGATCCCGTTCTAAAGGGGGTAATTGTCTGTGGGCACCAGAGATAAAAGGCTGAAATTGACCAAATTGAAATTCAATAACTCCTTTGCCCTAGTACTGCCTGAACCTGTTTTCACAATTTAAGACAACAATGGAATCACTAGATTCCAGCGTCATTGAGCTCTGCTAGCATTAAATGCGATTTTTTAAACAAAGCCTGCACACAAGTAAGGTAACAGGGAGATGGTGACTTCAGGTGCTCATAGCAGATGATTTAGAACCATTACTGGAACCCTCTCTGAATCATTATTGGAATCCAGGACCCCTGCTGAGTCATTACTGGAAGTCGGGGGCCCCAGCCAAAACATTGTCTATGATTTGAAGCTCAAAACAATACACAAAAAATAAAGAAAAAAAGAACTGGTCAAAAAAATATACAAATGTTAACACATTTTATTTAATTGGCAGACTCATACACATTTTAAAATTTAAGAGATGCATGAGAGGGTTCTACTACCTCTACTCTCTGAGTCAGGTCACCTTAAATAAAGTATGCCCTAAATGTATCCCGCCTCAGGTTGGAGTGGTGGTATGAAGACAGGAGCTGGGAAAGAGTGGGTGAATGTGACCGTATGACAAATGGAAGAGAATGGGGAAGAAAATAGAGTGGCTGGACAGTGAAATATTTTCTATCCTTCTTTCAGTTGGGGATGGATGTGGCGAACATCGGGCGGGATCTTTTGCGGGAACCCTAGAGGAGAGTGTTGCTGTTTCAGGCTCTGAAAACCACCTTAAGTCAGGTTCCTCTAGAGCACCCCAGGTACCATATATAAGCCTACCATGCCCCCTCTCCCAGGAGTCACTCTTCGAGGAGCATCTGGCTTGGCAGTTGTGAAAATGCTGAGGTTCCAGAGGCTTGGTTACCAGGGCATAAAACTAGGAAAAATAATGAATGGAAGAATATGAGGAATGGGCACAGAGGGAGAAGGAACAAGAAAAGGAGATAGATTACTTTGAATATATGAATAAAGGAATGGTGGCTAAAAATTGTACATCTTTTTGTCGACCTATGGTAGCTGAGCAACTTAGGGAGAGTGCTCCACTACATCACTCCTTGACCACAAGGGAGATTCTTCAGTCATCTTCTTTAAGGAGATCGTCAAAGGTCCAGAGTTTCGTTTCAAGTTTTAGTTCAGGATAAATCTAAAGTCTCATGACTCAGCTCCTACCTATAAACTAATCTGGTGGGTTAGATTACCTGCTAGGTCCCTCCTATGGGTGGGACCAGGGAAGGGGGTGGTTACACCCCTTTTCCTTTGTCCAGTTTCGCGCCAGAGCTGGGGCTGGAGTGCCACCTCCCAAGACAGGAAACCTATTGTCCAAGCCTCCCTCGCTGGAAGGACTCCCAGCAGCAGGAGGTCAGACATGTGTCTGTGGCAGCAGCATCCATTTTGTGATGCTGAGGCTCTGGTTAACTTTAACCGGGATTAGTAGGAACAACATGTCTTCTCCCTCTAGAAGGGTGGAATGCTACCCCCGTCGCCAGAACTGGTGAGGGGGTAGTATTCCTAAGCATATGACACCTTACACAACATGTTTTAATAAAGCCAAACCAAAGTTAGCATTCTACCGCGAGGATTATAATGCACTTAAGAGTATATGGTATGGCTATATCATAGAACAGATATAAGGACATGGTTCCGAAAGCTGCAGACAGGCTCAGCTCATGCTAAATCCTCATCTCACATAAAACCAAGCACTCTGACTTCAGGACTGTTAAGGCCTGCCATAGGAGTGACTTATAGGTGCATATGTGTCTATATATAATGGTAGGTATAGGAATACTATACCTAATCAAGGGGTGATTACACGACCTTGCCCCAGCTGACGGATCAGCCAGTTGTGTCAGTTTGGATGGCCAGCCTGGGGTGGCAAAAGATATGCTGCAGCCCCTGGTAGGCCTTGGATGCACCTATGCCCTGTGTACCTATGGTACACTACACAGGGGCTCACAAGGTAACCCAACATCCAATTGGAGATGTACCTAAAGTACATGGAGTCCATTTTACAGTGAGAGCAGATACCCTGGGGCCCTGATTAGCAGGATCCCAGGCCAACTAAGTTGATAACCAGCTAAACACAAGGCAAAAAATCTGGGGTAACCATAGTCAGGTATCCACCTTCCTACACAACCCGCCCCCAAACGAAAGGAGATAAGGCTATCCTTGACCAGGTAAGCCTATATTGCCTAAGTGGCCATATAAGGAAGTACCTGCACTAGCATGGTTACCCCCTGTCTCATGGTCCACTAAGCAATCCCTCACCCTAGGGGTATCAGAGGGTCTCCACCATAGGGAATCTCTACCTGTGGTATGTTTTGGCAAAGTAAAAGGCTGGTGTTGAGATGGAGTACTGAAGTGAGGCTCCATTAATGTAGGGCTCAGCTTCCTCCAATCACTATCCACCATATCGTCTTTCCATGACTGAGTTGCACTGTGCTTTCAGGGTCAACCTCTGGCTGCCTATAGCTGGAGGCTGGGTCCCTATTGTTGGCTTACTGGAGGGACAGGTCAAGTTTGGGGCCTTTGGGTCCCAGGTTTGCCTGTGCCCAAGAGTCCATCTGAGGGAGGTTCCTAACTAAGAGTAAGGGAGATCCCTCAGGAGTTTTTGTAATTTTCACCTTGCTAGGGCTGCTAGCTTTGGTGCCCCTAATCTACTGATGGGGGGGTTCTTTTGAACAGGGGGCCCTTTGGGGTCCACTGGCCTCTCTGACCTCTAGAGCCCTGGGCTGACTGAGGCAGGGTAGAGAGGAGCAGGTTACCTGCTCCAGACTGGGTCCCACCTTGGAAGGGTCCACTGACATCAGGGGCTCTGCCAGGCTAGGCCTGGCTACCTCTGGGGCAGTTCCTTCACAAGGGGTAGGGTCAGTTCCCGGAGGAGGCTGACTCTCACCTAATGTCTGGTGGGAGGGAGACTTTTCTTCCTCCCCAATACTCCCTGTCTGAGTGGAGTGATCCATAGTTTCAGGCTTCACAACACTAAAATCTGTTTGAGTTTGGGCTGTGACTATCACAGCCCTACCAACCTTTTCAGGAAGGAACTATGTTTGTGTGTGGGCTGTGACCATCACAGCCCTGCCAACCTTTTCAGGGGAGTCTGCTTGAGCTTGGGCTGTGACCATCACAGCCCTTCCAACCTCTTTAGGACGGAATTCTGCTTGAGCTGGGGCTTTAGCCATCACAGCCCCACTAACCTTTTGTGGAAGGCCTACCATTTTGGAATGGGTTTCTTGTTCTACCCAGCCCAGGCTGAGATCTCTAGATCATTTCCTAGTAGACAATCTACAGGCAAGTTTGTAGACACTGCCACTTTCTTTGGGCCAGTGACACCTCCCCAGCTGAGATTTACTACTGCCATGGGATGATCTTTCTGCCCTCCATCAATGTTGGTCACCTGATAGGTGAACCCAGGTAAAAGTTGTCCTGAGGGGACTAGACTGTCAGTTACCATAGTGATGCTAGCACCTGTGTCTCTGTAGGCTTCATCTTTCTGGCCATTGATGTTGGGCTCCTGTCTGTCGGGACAAGCAGTGAAGTTGGCAAACCCCATGCCATTTTCACAGACAAGAGTATCTATGCTAGGGGACCTGGTTAGGCCAGAGTCCACATGAGTTCCCAAAGTAAACCCAGCCACATTCTTGGGGGCACTCCCACCACCTGGGGGATTACTACTAAGAGTAACAGGAGGTCTGGGAGTATTACTTGGGGGAATGTTTTGAAGGATTCAAAGTAAATCTACCGGGCTATACTTACCAATAGCCCATAAACCAATATACGTTATAATAATTCAGACGGCAATGGAGAAGGTTCAATTGTTTGTTCTTCAGATACAAGCCCTGGCAGGGGAGCCTCAGCCTAGACGACCCTCAGAGGTGCGCAGAGGAGACTGATTATATGTTCAAAGTACAAAGCATATATACGTTTCATGTATTCAAGACGACACCCTACAAGGAAAAACACAACTTGTCAGTAAGCCAAGAGGAATACCCATATAAGGCACAATTGATTTGCTAGTAGCCAAGGCCTAAGCTATTCTGGGGGCAGGTCAGTAAGGTGCCTCCCTGTCTATCTGGAGCCCGGGGAGTACAGGAACGGACTCTGCTAGAATGTGCGCATCCCACAAGAAGGGCAGGTGTGACCTTGAGTCTTCCTCGAGCTACCAACTAACAACTAACGTAAGCAGTTTTGGCTGCCACCGTGGTTTCGAGCAGGAAGCATAATCACGTGGTTTCTGGGAAACAGCATTTGCACAGAGGGAAACGAAACAAAATGGCTTCGGCTACATCAACAGGAAAAGTGAATCGCCGATATATATATGTGACCAAATTGTACTCTAAATACCAGATTATCATAAACCCAGAGTTATATTGAATATATTAGGCCAATAACACATGTTATCAAAATTCGATCCCAACAGACGGCCCTTTTGGCCTACTATAGCCAATATAACTAAAATTATTCCACAAAAACCCCTTCATCGATCTGCATGAGGTCTGATACCTCCTTTTGAATCATCTGCTTCTCTGCCTTTGCTTGGCGAGAAAACTTCAAAGCAGATGTAATTCGTGTTGCACAGAATAGGCAGCAGGCTGGACCACAGTGGAGACAAGGGCAACACGTAAATATTACTCCAAAAGCTCCTGCTAATATCAAAAATATCTCCCAACCCCAAGTAGCTAAAAGACCCCAAAACCAACTGCTAAGGAACCAGGTACCATTATCTACGCGTGCCTCGCTCGCTAATCTATGTAGTTTTTGAATGGCCAGGTGAATGGTAGGATATTATTACCAAAGGAGGGTTTAACCCAAAAAGTCACTGGGACCTGGGTACTAAGCGATACAAATATAGAGGGGTCCCAGAGAGAGAACGTAACATAAAAGTACGCAAAGATACTTAATCAAAACAATGCAGAAAGTTAGAATTAATCATATTTAATAAAGCCAACATTGCCCTTACATCACAATGTGCTATATGTTCAATTCAATTCAAGCAATGTAAAAACATTATAGCCCCAAACAAGGAGAAAGAGGGAAAGAGTGTGAAGTGTGAAATGAAAGGAGTAAAGTGATTTGAAGAAAAAGAAAATGAATTATATATTCAAAACATTCATTATCACTTATAAAAGGCTGTAATTTATTCAAGCCAAAACAATGCAACGAATAGGACAATCATTCTACGGTCACAGTTATGAGTACTCTAGTCTTGGATAAAGCCGGATGATGAGGTAAGTAGAGCCGTCGATGTTTCGACCCCTACATGGAAGGTTGACTAGAACCCTTACAACGGGGTCTTCATCAGGACGAAAGGAATTATGGGGCAAGACAGTTCTACAAAAATAAAAATATATATTTAAGTAAATTCCAAGTCATAAATTAATCATCAGCTTTAAATAGTTATCACAAGGAGAAATTTAGGTTTAGGTTACCATGGATAATCGGGCCAGCCGGCACCGAATACAGGGAATCTGAAGAGGCAACTTCCGTGAAGTCAGCGTTGTTGAAGCCGACTAAAGGGGAGCAAGAAGGAATCTAATCAATACAGGTATGTAATTATTTAATTACACTACAGGAACCAAGAGTAAAAAGTAAGTTAGCAACTTACATATTTTCTTTCTTTAATTGGGACTGAAAGTCCGTCCTTCCTAATTGGTAGATTAGCGGGGCAAATTAAACATGCTCAGCTAACGATAAATCACGTGGTATGATGGCATTTGACGGAGGGGATTCGTTCGTGTTAAAGCCAAGTGTCTGCAAGCTTTAAAGTAAAAGAGCAATTGTCAGTGTATTTCAGACACGCTCACTGGTCAAACAACCAAACACAATACCAGCTATTATACAACATAGTGAACCCCTGTAGGGGTACTTACATCAATCAATGGCCTTTAACGGAGAGTAATACGTCCGTGTTCCCGTAGACTCTCACAGTGTGATTCACTGCAAACTGTAATGGAAACGGGGCCAGTATCAGTTATATGTATTACGGGTCGTCCACGGTTTGAAACGAAGGGACTGGAATATCCCATAGAATCGACTTACTTGCACGCGTGGCCGCAGCCGCGGTCTCTCACTCCAAAGTGCTTCGCTGATTCGATTCTGAGGCCAGAGTACTTCCGTATAACGATTTAGTTGTCTGGTCACGTGAGTGACTGACATAAAGGAAATACTACTCGGTGACCAAAAATGTACTAATATATTTAACAAGTCCCACAATTGCGGAATTCACTGTGCTTTAAAATTGAAATAACATTAACACAGACATGCGTTTGCTAGTATTGAGGACAATGAAAAAAACTTTAAATATTAGCAAAGTATGGAAGGGTATTATTTGACCTGCTGAAATTGATATTGTCAACATAATCAAAGTCAAAAGAATTTTTGTGGTATCGTACCGATTGTTTGGGGACGTGCACCTCTCAAGCATGAGGGTGTAAACGTCATATAATCGCCCCATTCAATCTTAGCAGATAGAAAGCAATTACTGGGTATTATTATATAAAACATGTCTAGGGTCAGAAAAAAACATGTCTAGGATCAGAAAAAAACATGTCAAGGACCAAAAACCACACAAGTACTGTCAGACGTGCACCTCACACACATGAGGGTGTAAACGTCATACCATTAGGTTAGTAAGGTCCCAATTACATCAAAAGGTACAATATGCTTGGCAAGTCTGTAGGTATGAAACAATTTATATCCAGTCACCAAATTCAATGTCCTAGTACTGCCATTTGGGCATAGCTGCTATCAGTTTCATTCAGACCATTTGCAATAGAATCAAATGTTGCCATCCATTTTAATTCTCTAGTATTAAGTACTGTAGTCAGATTACCCCCTCTTCTGCCCAGGGTTATCCTCTGTATGACTAACCACTTGAAATCCTGAGTGACATGGCCCATTCTCTGGCAGTGATCAACCAAAGGGGCTCCCGGTACAGCACAGCGTATCCTACTTGCATGCTGTAGAATCCTCTGTTTAATCGTTTGTTGAGTCTGCCCAACGTAAATTTTGTCACACGGGCACAAGAGGATGTATATAACGTTGGCAGTGTTACAGTTAGTATACGATTTCAGAGGAAAGGTTCAATTTTGGTATGTGAACTCTTTTGTTTGTAGTGTAGACATACAGGCAATACATGCGCCACATTTGTAATGTCCAATGATCGGAGGGAGATTCCACAAGGAGGTGATCGTAGGCTGTTCCGGTGTATCCAGGAAAGAGTGCACCACTGTATCTCGAATATTCTTAGCTCTTTTGAAAGAGTGTAATAGTAGATCTTTCTGTTTGATGTCATCAGCTACTAGAGACCAGTTCTTATTAATGATCTTTTTAATCTCGTTACTCCTGGTCGAGAAAGTGGTTACGCAAATGATGCACTCCGGATTAGTTCTCTCTTGTTTATCAGCATTAAGGAGAATATCACGCGGATTGTACCACGCCCGTTTCTGGGCTCTTTTCACGAGTCGTCCTGGATATCCTCGGGCTACTAATCGATCTGACAGATCCTGAGATTCCTGCATATAATCGTCCTTCTTGCAACAGTTCCTTATAATCCGTAGGAACTGTCCCACGGGCAGATTATCTTTTAGTCCTCTTGGATGGTGGCTCTCGTATTGTAGCAGGGAGTTTCTCTCCATAAGTTTTCTGTACAATGTCGTTAATAAATGTTTATTTTCCACGTACATGGTAATATCTAGGAATTGGATCAGATTGTTACTAGACTCCATAGTGAATTGTATATGGGGATTACGTTGATTTAGCCAAAGATGGAAACTGTTTAAATCCCCCACATTGCCATCCCAAACACACAGGACATCATCAATATATCTAACCCATAAAGCCAGTTTGGCATAGAATGGGTTAGTTTCTGAGGAGATGAACCGTTGCTCGTATGAGTCCATAAATATTATCGCTAGGTTTGGGGCAAAGTTGGCCCCCATAGCCACTCCCTTTGTTTGTAGGTAGAAGTCCCCCTGAAAAATAAAGAAATTTCTCATCATGGCTAGCTTCAACAACTCTACAATGAAGTCAGTTGGTACTGATACAGGTGCTGGACTATGATCTAAGACATTGCGAATGACTTCTAGAGCTTTAAGTTGAGGGATTCTAGTATATAATGGCACTATGTCACAGGTGACTAATAGTTGTCGAGTACAGTCAAATGGGCGTTGATCCACTAAATTGATGGTTTGAGTGGTATCACGAAGGTATGCCTGGGTCTTGACGGCTATCGGTTTTAGAAAAAAGTCTATGTACTTGCATAGTGGCTCAAGCATAGAGCCGCAGGCCGAAACGATCGGGCGACCCGGAGGATTGATCGCATCCTTGTGCACTTTTGGTAAAGTATATATAGTGGCCAATCTTGGATCCTGTTGGTTTAGAAACTTGAATTCTAGATCTGACAGAAAACCTTCATCCAGGCCTCGCTGTGTCACCTGAAGTATGTCCGTAGCTAATTCACGGGAAGGATCCTTTCGCAGTTTTTGGTAGCTTATTCCATCGGAGAGTTGGCGATATATCTCATCCTTATACTTGGTTAGATCTTGGACCACAATAGCTCCCCCTTTGTCGGCGGGTTTTATCACCACCTTTGTGTTCATTTTGAAGGCACTCAGTGCGGACTTTTCTGCTTTGCTCAGATTGAATCTTGTGAACTTCCGAAGTCCAAAAAGTTGGTCAACTTCTTTAGTTACTATATCCTCAAAAGCCAAGATTTTGTGGCTCATTGCATACGTTGGAGGAAAAAAGGTGGAAGGTGGTCTTAGTCCTGTAGTGGAAAATGAGCGTTGTTGAGTTGGTTGATTTCTGAAATAATATCTCAAACGGATCTTCCGGAAAAATCTAACCAACTCCGTCTTCAATCGGAATTTATTAGGTAGTGATGTTGGGACATATGAGAGACCACGGCTCATATGTCCCAACATCACTACCTAATAAATCCGCGTGATATTCTCCTTAATGCTGATAAACAAGAGAGAACTAATCCGGAGCGTATCATTTGCGTAACCACTTTCTCGACCAGGAGTAACAAGATTAAAAAGATCATTAATAAGAACTGGTCTCTAGTAGCTGATCACATCAAACAGAAAGATCTACCATTACACTCTTTCAAAAGAGCTAAGAATATTCGAGATACAGTGGTGCACTCTTTCCTGGATACACTGGAATCTCCCTCCGATCATTGGACATTACAAATGTGGCGCATGTATTGCCTGTATGTCTACACTACAAACAAAAGAGTTCACATACCAAAATCGAACCTTTCCTCTGAAATCGTATACTAACTGTAACACTGCCAACGTTATATACATCCTCTTGTGCCCGTGTGATAAAATTTACGTTGGGCAGACTCAACAAAAGATTAAACAAAGGATTCTACAGCATGCAAGTAGGATACGCTGTACTGTACCGGGAGCCCCTTTGGTTGATCACTGCCAGAGAATGGGCCATGTCCCTCAGGATTTCAAGTGGTTAGTCATAGAGAGGATAACCCTGGGCAGAAGGGGTGGTAATCTGACTACAGTACTTAATACTAGTGAATTAAAATGGATGGCAACATTTGAGTCTATTGCAAATGGTCTGAATGAAACTGATAGCAGCTATGCCCAAATGGCAGTACTAGGACATTGAATTTGGTGACTGGATATAAATTGTTTCATACCCACAGACTTGCCAAGCATATTGTACTTTTTGATGTAATTGGGACCTTACTAACCTAATGGTATGACGTTTACACCCTCATGTGTGTGAGGTGCACGTCTGACAGTACTTGTGTGGTTTTTGGTCCTTGAAATGTTTTTTTCTGATCCTAGACATGTTTTTTTCTGATCCTAGACATGTTTTCTATAATCACACCCAGTAATTGCTTTCTATCTGCTAAGATTGAATGGGGCGATTATATGATGTTTACACCCTCATGCTTGAGAGGTGCACGTCCCCACACAATCGGTACGATACCACAAACATTCTTGTGACTTTGATTATGTTGACAATATCAATTTCAGCAGGTCAAATAATACCCTTCCATACTTTGCTAATATTTAAAGTTTTTTTCATTGTCCTCAAAACTAGCTAAC
This sequence comes from Lissotriton helveticus, assembly GCF_964261635.1. Taxonomy (NCBI): domain Eukaryota; kingdom Metazoa; phylum Chordata; class Amphibia; order Caudata; family Salamandridae; genus Lissotriton; species Lissotriton helveticus. The sequence goes on from NC_136061.1 coordinate 1,179,936,328, forward strand.
GCATGTCTGTGTTAATGTTATTTCAATTTTAAAGCACAGTGAATTCCGCAATTGTGGGACCTGTTAAATATATTAGTAAATTTTTAGTCACCGAGTAGTGTTTCCTTTATGTCAGTCACTCACGTGACCAGACAACTAAATCGTTATACGGAAGTACTCTGGCCTCAGAATCGAATCAGCGAAGCACTTTGGAGTGAGAGACCGCGGCTGCGGCCACGCGTGCAAGTAAGTCGATTCTATGGGATATTCCAGTCCCTTCGTTTCAAACCGCGGATGTCCCGTAATACATATAACTGATACTGGCCCCGTTTCCATTACAGTTTGCAGTGAATTACACTGTGAGAGTCTACAGGAACACGGACGTATTACTCTCCGTCAAAGGCCAGGGGTTCACTATGTTGTGTAATAGCTGGTATTGTGTTTGGTTGTTTGACCAGTGAGCGTGTCTGAAATACACTGACAATTGCTCTTTTACTTTAAAGCTTGCAGACACTTGGCTTTAACACGAACGAATCCCCTCCGTCAAATGCCATCATACGACGTGATTTTTCGTTAGCTGAGCATGTTTAATTTGCCCCGCTAATCCACCAATTAGGAATGACGAACTTTCAGTCCCAATTAAAGAAAGAAAATATGTAAGTTGCTAACTTACTTTCTACTCTTGGTTCCTGTAGTGTAATTAAATAATTACATACCTGTATTGATTAGATTCCTTCTTGCTCCCCTTTAGTCAGCTTCAACAACGCTGACTTCACGGAAGTTGCCTCTTCAGATTCCCTGTATTCGGTGCCGGCTGGCCCGATTATCCATGGTAACCTAAACCTAAATTTCTCCTTGTGATAACTATTTAAAGCTGATGATTAATTTATGACTTGGAATTTACTTAAATATATATTTTTATTTTCGTAGAATTGTCTTGCCCCATAATTCCTTTCGTCCTGATGTAGACCCCGTTGTAAGGGTTCTAGTCAACCTTCCATGTAGGGGTCGAAACGTCGACGGCTCTACTTACCTCATAATCCGGCACTATCCAAGACTAGAGTACTCATAACTGTGACCGTAGAATGATTGTCCTATTTGTTGCATTGTTTTGGCTTGAATAAATTACAGCCTTTTATAAGTGATAATGAATGTTTTGAATATATAATTCATTTTCTTTTTCTTCAAATCACTTTACTCCTTTCATTTCACACTTCACACTCTTTCCCTCTTCCTCCTTGTTTGGGGCTATAATGTTTTTACATTGCTTGAATTGAATTGAACATATAGCACATTGTGATGTAAGGGCAATGTTGGCTTTATTAAATATGATGAATTCTAACTTTCTGCATTGTTTTGATTAAGTATCTTTGCGTACTTTTATGTTACGTTCTCTCTCTGGGACCCCTCTATATTTGTAAGGTGAATGGTAGGAGCTGAGTCAGGAATAAATACGCAGCAAGAGCTGCCGATCACACGACAGGCTCCTCCCCTATCAGCGAGGATGACGTCAAGAACCATCCGGTTCTGAAGCGAAACAAGCCTCGTCGCCTGAAGCTCTACGGTAATATTAGTTAAGATTCCAGTGGTGGTCTGGACCACGTTCTCAACTATTCGGGACAAACGTCGTATACTGCGGCTATTGAATATTGGTCCCCAAAAGGGGGTGAGACATTTAGCAAAATCCTCAAATTGCTGCAGGGAAGTGTCTGTCTGATCAGTACTTTCGGTGTCAAAACTCCTAACATTTCTGCTAACCACAGTCTCTTTCTGAACTAGCTGATGAGTTCGGTGGTAATCTGGTGGAGCAATATACACAGGAGGGTAGAGAAATGAGAGATAACAGCTTCCCGACCAACCCCGTGGGAGCCATGTATATGCATTCTCACCACAGACGAAGTATACATCTGGTGGAGTAATCATAGGAGGGGTGCTATATACCTGTAGAGTGTAAGTATAATTACATCTACTCTTTCCTACCTTAACATGGCCTCGTCCTTGAATGCAAAAAGGGGAGGTAGTATTAATAATGGGGATTGGTAACGCTTTGTCATTTGTAACATTTCAATCCTTAAAATGCTGGAAATACATTGTGTCATTGAAAAGTTCAAAATCCTGCATTTCTTCCATCAACCACGTAACATTTTTATAATCTGTATATACATTCATGCAGGCATTGGGGTCCAAAGAACCTTCTCCTGCATTTCCTGCTGCGTCAAATCCCTGATGCTGTTCTATATATTTTAAAATGGCCTCATAATCTTTTTCAGTATAAATTTTCGGTTCCGCTACATAATGTGAATACATCAGAGACAATAATTGAAACCAGGCCTCACAACTAGCTAAATAGGACATGGACAAAGAAATGAACAGCTCATGCTGATGCATGACTGAGGGAAGTAACCCGCAGACCCAACAATTTGTTTGGTTTGTGGTGCTGTGAGTTTGATGCAACATTTCGATAAAAGCATTTTTCATGTATGTTTCTCGATGTCTTGCTTTGTGAGGGGGCAAATAATGGAAAATATGTTCTTCTGGAGCAACAGTAGTTCCTAACAGCTTCTGTACAGGATGTTGAAGCTCTAAGTATACAAATACACACATCATAATCATTGTAATAATAACGATAAAAGCAACGAATGCCACCTTCACTCTGGTGGACCATCCGGAGAATAAATGCATATTATCCACATATCGCCGTGGGGCTAGTGGCCTCTCATCTTCCATCGCAAATCGAGCAAAAGGAAACATGCTCTCTATAAGTCCAAATCTAACTTGGTCCCTCTCTATAAGTCCAAATCTATCTTTGTATCCACAAAACACGCACGCCACCAGAGGGGTTCTTCTGCCTGTGTCCGTTTAGAGCCTCACAGGCAGACTCTTATTATCATTCAAGGAGAAAGAAACAGCAACCAACTTTCTTCGTTCTGTGGTACAACCGCAGCCCCCCACTCAGTTTTTCTTTCTGAACAGAGCTATTTAGCACAGTGTTCCAAGCTCTCAATGAGTTCAGTCCAGTGTCTTGCTCAGTACCCCAGTGCGTCTATCCGATGTGTCTCAGCTCAAGTCTTTCCCTGGCTCCTACCATGAGAATCTGGGTTACCGTGCTGTTTTCGGGGCCGCAGGTCATAGTTACAGCGACCAGGTCGCTCTTGATCAGAAAATAACTCAATTGCATGGGCATTTGGAGCATTCGAATCCTGTGATGCACTAGAAACACTGGTCTCCGCTGATTGAGCCGATGCTTTGTCAGTTAGGGGCACCGTTTCACTTGTTTGCCCCTCTTCTCGGGCTTCTGAAAAAGGCAAAAAGCTTTGAAGCGTTTCTCCTTCTTGGCTGAGAATTCCCTCGCGGTTTTACAAATCAAAGGGCAAAGGAAGCGGAAGGCGCTTCAAATGGCTCGCGTGTATCCAGTGTTTACGCCCATGCACCTTCAAAGCCGACCTCATGGCTAGTATGATCTGGTAGGGCTCGGACCATCTCGGTTCCAAACTTGATTTCCGTTGATAATTCTTCATCAAAACCCACTGGCCTGGTTCCAACCGGTGTCCAGGACCCTCTGGTAGCGGCTGGAATGTTTCGTATACCTGGTGATGAATAGAACGCAGATCTTTAGTCAAAGCATACAAGTAATCTGTCAACAAAGGATAATCAATATCTCTAAAAGACCTGGGTCTAGGGACTCCCCACACGTTTGCAGGACGGCCAAAAATCACCTCATAAGGTGATAACCCCGTTCTTGTGTGTGGTGTAGTTCTTAGGGACAATAACGCTAAAGGGAGAGTATCGGGTCATTTTAATCCTGTACTAGCACAAATCTTGGCCATTTTCAGTTTTAATATGCCATTGTATTTTTCCACTAGACCAGCTGATTGGGGGTGTCTGGCTGCATGACATTTTTGCCTGATCTGTAAACCATTACAAACACTCTGTACCAGGGATGTATTAAAATGCGTCCCGTTATCTGACCAGATAATTCGGGGAACGCAATATCTGGGGAAATATTCTTTCACCACAGCTTTGGCAGTCGCAACCGCGGTGGCTTCTTTGGTGGGGTAGGCTTCAACCCATTTGCTGAAAGCACAAACCACCACCAGGACATACTTTAGGTTATTTACTCTCCCCATTTGTAAGTAGTCTATCTGTATAACTTCAAATGGCAAAGATGGGGGTGCAAAATTTCCACTTAGAACAGATTCTCTACCTCCTGAGTTATAACGCAAACACACAGGACAGTACTTGACCACATGCACTGCTGTTTTGGGAATATTTGGGTTATTCCAGACTGGGTCTAATACTGCACAAATACCTTTAGCTCCTATGTGTGCTGGACCATGAGCCATAGTCACTACAGCATATACCAATGCATTAGGTAGTAACCAATGCTGCTTCTCAGTTCGATCTATCCAACATTCATTCTTGTCCAATTGTCCCACTTCCTGTTCCCACATTTTTGCTTCATCTATGGTAGCTTCTTTTTGTAATTCTTTTAAACTTTGAATGGTATTGCCGAACACAGATGTTTCCGCATTCCACCGGGCTGAAGCACTAGGAAACATTGGAGTCATCTTAGTTTGTGCTGTTTCCTTGGCTACTGAATCGGCATATGCGTTTCCCTTTCCTGTGGAATCAATGACTTTCTTATGAGCACTACATTTGATGATGGCAACTTTATCTGGTAGTGTCAGGGCAAGTAACAATCGGTCAATCAAAGGACCATGTTGAATTTTCTGGCCATGTGCGGTAAAGAAACCCCGTTCCCTCCACAGCCTCCCAAAACTATGGGCACCGCCGAAAGCGTACTGGCTGTCTGTGTAAATATTTACTCTCAAGCCTTTACTGATTTCACATGCTCGTAACAAAGCCATAGTTCAGCTGCCTGGGCTGAGTGATGTGAAATCCTAGCGGTTTCTACCACCGTTTTCAAGGTCGTAATAGCATACGCAGCTGTTGCAGTTCCTTCAAGCAGGAACCATCAACATACAACTCTCCTTGGGGTTCTGGTAAAGGGGAGTCAGTAAGATCTACACGCCCTTTTGTTTCCTCTTCAGTTCTAAATATGCAATCATGGATATCATCCTTTTTATCATTGGAAGGGAGAGGCAACAATGTTGCTGGATTCAATGAAGCACATCTTTTTATCGTAATATGGGGTGCAAACAATGTTAATCCGTATCCTGTCAAACGAGCACTCATAAGGTGCTGGGTCTTAGTTCTATTTAACAGAATATCCACAGCATGCAGCACCAGTACTGTGAGATCTGTATTAAAGACTATACCTTCTGATTGTCGGATGGCCACTGCTACCGCTGCCGTGGCCCTCAGACGACTGGGAAGGGCTTGTGCGACCATGTCTAATACTGATGAAAATAAAGCACAGGGTCTCTGTTTTCTACCAAAACCCTGTGTTAACACTGAAAGGGAACAACCGTCCACCTTGTGCACATAAAGTGAAAAAGGGTTCCGGTAATCCGGGGTACCCAAGATAGGTGTAGAACACAAAGCAGATTTCAACCAGTCAAAGGCTTCTTGACATTCATCCGTCCCTGTGTTAACACTGAAAGGGAACAACCGTCCACCTCGTGCACATAAAGTGAAAAAGGTTTCCGGTAATCCGGGGTACCCAAGACAGGTGCAGAACACAAAGCAGATTTCAACGAGTCAAAGGCTTCTTGACATTCATCCGTCCTGGGTAGGGGTTCATGAATAGTTAGGAATCCATTGGCGACAGTAAGAGGTTATGCCAAGAAAAGCACGAACATCACGTTGAGTACGAGGTACAGACATGTTAGTAATTACAGGTATTCGTTCTGGAGTTAGTCGTCTCCCCGCTTTCGACAGTAAGTGGCCAAGGTAGGTCACTTCCTGTCGACAATATTGAAATTTGGAGAGGGAGACTTTGTTTCCTTTATCAGCCAAATGATGCAACAATTTTACAGTCGCTTCCTTGCAGCCTTCCTCTGTATCGGAGGCCACCAAAATATCATCCACGTACTGGATGATCGCATTACCGGCAAGCAAAATTAATTCATCTAGGACTGCTTTCAAAGCCTGGCTATATATGCTAGGGCTTTCGGTATAGCCTTGGGGTGCACGTGTAAATCTAAAGCTTCGGCCTCTTAATGAGAATCCAAAGATATGTCTGCTATCAGGGTGAATTGGGATGCTAAAGAAAGCGTTCTTTAAATCTATTACAGAAAAATATTGTGCAGTAGGGGGAATCATTGTAAGGATTGCTGTAATATCTGGTACTACTGGGTACTGAGGGATTACTATTTTATTGACTGCCCTAAGGTCAATTACAAAACGATATGCAGACTTATAATCAGGAGCACCATCAATTGGAGTCTTCTTCAAAATCGGCAAAATCGGGCTATTACAGACATTAGCAGCTGTTTCTTCCACTACCCCCTTGTCAATGAGGTCACGAATGATATGCAACAAGGCCTGTTCACCTTCTGGTGAAATTTTATACTGCGGAATGCGGGGCATCTGCGCATTCGGTTTCACGGTTATTGACACAGGGGCTATTCTTAACAGATCAACATCGGTGTCCCCTGTTGCCCATAACGTCTGAGGAATAGTAGAGAATTCGGGAGGCAAGGTCTCATTTTTAGCAAAATATTGAGTCATTTCTACAGTTGGTTTTTGCATTGTTAGAAAAACACCATCAGGGGAACAATAAATTTGTGCATGTAATTTTTTCAAGATATCCAACCCTAACAAGTTTTCACCACAATTAGAAGTGAGAAGGAAGGGTGTATGCATGGAAATGGGACCAATCGTAAAAGGCAAAGTTTTCGAAACGAGGCTCACTACCGGTATTCCAGAGAATCCTACTGATACATTATTGTGGCCGGACAGAGCTGCCCCTGGGACCAGTGTAAGGGTGACTGAACTACTCATCGCCCCAGTATCCACTAGAAACTTCCCTGATGTCCCCAACAGTTCTCCTTGTACATAAGGTCCCTCTTGGTCAACTGGTACTGTAATATGGCCCCCGCTCTGTCCTTGGCTGTCTCATGCGTAATCTCGTTCATCATACCTGTCCTCCTGGTAAGTCTCATTGTAGTATTGTCTATTCTGAGGGTCATCAAAATGATTCTTACGGGAACCCTCCTGCTGTGATTCTTCCCTCCTCATACTGTTTCGATCTATGTTTCCTCGACCTCGTCCTCGTCCTCTACTGGGTCCGATCCTTCCTTGAAACAGAGGGCTATCCGCCCTCCAATTTCCTTCTTCCTTACAATAGGAACATTGATTTATTCCAATGTTCGGAGGGCCTCCTCTACCTCTCCCTGCTGTCGGGCCCCGTAGGAACGAACCTCGCACTCCCCGTCCTGAATTTTGCCCTCTACTAACTTGCTGCAGTAGTACTCTAGTTTTCAGATCCGTAGTCTTTTTCTCGGATCTTTCCTTACTCTCATTCTCACGATGTTCATAATATTGAGCCATACTAAGGATTACAGACGGCGCAGCCGTAGTCCAGTGCTCTCAGCCGATTGGAGACAGGACATAATTTCCGGAAGCAAATTTGTGACAAACCTATTTACAAATAGTCGAATTCCTCCCCCTGTAGAGAGGTCTTGGCCGCTGAAGTCTATAAAAACGTTCTCAAACCGAGTGAAGAAATCGGACACACTCTCGTCCTTTTTCTGTTTACACGCGGTTAATTTATTCCAGTCTACTTTTCGCGGAGGGAGGAGGGTCTTCCTGTATGTTACAATTTTATCCTGTACTGCCAATATTTCATCCCGGGGCTTTTCACCTGGCTTTCGTTCCTTATCCCAATTTTTGAGTTGATCCCTTGTTCCTCCTAATTCGGGGGTATGGTCCGTATCATGTATCTGTCTCCAGATATCCACTGGAATCAGGAGACCAAAAAATAGCTCGATATCAGCTATGGTCATAATAGCAGAATTGACTGCTTCGGTCAATTCTTTATAATAGGCTGTAGGATTTTTACGGGGGTCAGGTAGTTGAGCTTTTAGCGTAAGGACCTCGCTTCGTTTCCAAGGGGTGTAAACTCATTGTTCCTGAAGCCTAGCGTCCACACGTGCTCTAGTGATATTCCCCCCATTGTCTTTTATCTCGGTAACTTCCAGGAAAAAGAGAGGATGCACCTCTCTCATGGGGTGTTGAGTTCCCCATTCTGCACTCTTTCGGTGTACCCGTTCTCGATAATTCAACAGCGTTGTCACATTCTGATAGACTTCCTCAATCGTGAGATGGAATTTATGAGCATGATCCCTTATATCATGCAATATTTGGGGCGGAAGTCCTTCCTCAAAATGCTGTTCCCATAAGGAAATCAGTCGAATTGCCATGCTTTCTAAAGCCAGTTGTTGTGCAACAGGTTCAAAATCCCTCATAGTACTCCAAATATCTTCTAAGGTATAAATAGGATTTCGCATCCACTGGGATGCCTGTACTACAATAGCCCTTCTCTCCTCCTGCCCTAACAATGACCGAGTGAAAGCTTGCTGATCACTCAAGTCTGTCATCGGTCGCTTGGGCGTTGCACCCGGACTAATTGTGGTCTGAATCGGAGGGGAGAGGAACACAGGGTGCAAGGGGGAAGGGACAGCCGCGTCCGGCCGAAGGGATATTAGGGGTGAGGTAGTTAATCGAAGAGAAGGAGGGGAGACCTGGGTATCAAGTCCCGATCCACCAGCGGGGGCTGTGGCGACCACCCGGGACTGTGGTTTGGCGGCCGGAGCGGTCTTTGCCTGGTCCGCTCGCAACACAGGCACCGCTGGATACAAGCCTTGTGGCGCGTAAGGGGGAGGTGGACGGGCGTCCAGCAATTCCTCTAATTCATCTACTGTCTCTGGTCTAGCCACATAGCTTTTATTTGTTTCTAACCGAAACTGTCTATCCATTCTTTCAATATTTTCTTCCACCTTTCCCTTATCATATGCCACTGCTTTCTGAGTAATCGTCTGCCCACTTTTCAGCCTACCCAGCTTCTCCTCCCTAATTCGTCGTCTTTTTGCCTCTTTTAACCATAGGTTCAAGGAATCAAACATTGACTGACGGCTTTTCTTCATAAATAATTTGTTCTGTTTATAATTAATCTTCTGCTCATCAAAAGACCCCGTAAGAGGCCATTGTAAACTCGCATTATTCTTTGTGTATTTGTTCCAAAGGGTATTAAACAAAATCAGTTGTAAACCATGTTTGACATACATATCGTAGCTGGGACTGATTCAGGAGGGGCTGGCTGTCTTTCTTCCAGCCGCGCACCTCGCCGACAGCAGCACCCAAAACAAATTTTACTAAAACAAGACATGATGCTTTCTCGTTCTATTCGTTCTTTTTAACACAAAGTCATACAATACACCCATTCGGACGCGTCCTTTCTCATCAGTCACTCATCCATTCGTCATTCATTTATCACACTAAAGTGCTGTAAAACAGTGCAAGGCAAATACTTCTCAGAACCTATTCAATGCAAATGACGTCTTCAAATACGAACAGAGCCCGTCGACTCCTATTCGGGGAACTGATTCACAAGAATTCCAGACCAACAGAATTTCACCAGAAAGGAACAGTCGTTAGACTGTTCTGAGGACACCTGATAGGTGAACCACGAACTCTCTCACAGGCCATCCCATGGTCCTGTTCTGGTTGGGCCGGGCACCTGGCGCATAGCTCCAGAACCCTAGCTTTCCCAGTTGCTCCCAGGGCTTTCCCGGAGAGAATTGGGCCAAGCGAGTAACGCCATACTCAGCTAGGGCATCAGATGTAGCCTCAATTATTCATCAAACAAGTCCGTGGGGTCTCTACTCGTGCAGCCCCATCGCCGCAACGGTAGATCCCCAGATTCCCTCATGGTCCGGCTTCTCTGGCAACCTTCAAACAAAAACAGTTAACTGTTATTCCAAAAAGGGAAAACACTCCTTTTGAGAGATCCCCATCCAATTCAATCACAAATACCACTCACCTGGTGCACTCAGGTCGATTGCGAGTTCTCCACTGCCGACTCCTAAACAGACCGACACAGTCTGTTTTTCTCTCGGGTTAGGCCCGTAGGACTCCGGCGTAGGGTCTTCAGCAGCTGGGAGGGATACTGGGCTCGAGAGTGGAACGGCATGTTTCCATACCACAAACGGGTGTCTCAAATCAGGATCCTCTTTCTGTCCACCCCCTCGGCCAGAATTCCTCCCTGTCCCGTCACCCCTGTTTACAGGAGGGGACGACCCTATCGCGGAGTCCCGGCGGAGTCGCCAACTGAAGGATTCAAAATAAATGTACCGAGCTATACTTACCAATAGCCCATAAACCAATATAAGTTATAATAATTCAGTCGGCAATGGAGAAGGTTCAATCGTTTATTCTTCAGATACAAGCCCTGGCAGGGGAGCCTCAGTCTACACGACCCTCGGAGGTGCGCAGAGGAGACTGATTACATGTTCAAAGTACAAAGCATATATACGTTTCATGTATTCAAGACAACACCCTACAAGGAAAAACACAACTTGTCAGTAAGCCAAGAGGAATACCCATATAAGGCACAATTGATTTGCTAGTAGCCTAGGCCTAAGCTATTCCGGGGGCAGGTCAGTAAGGTGCCTCCCTGTCTATCTGGAGCCCGGGGAGTACAGGAACGGACTCTGCTGGATTGTGTGCATCCCACAAGAAGGGCAGGTGTGAACTTGAGTCTTCCTCGAGCTACCAACTAACAACTAACGTAAGCAGTTTTGGCTGCCACCGTGGTTTCGAGCAGGAAGCATAATCACGTGGTTTCTGGGAAACAGCATTTGCACAGAGGGAAACAAAACAAAATGGCTTTGGCTACATCAATAGGGCCACTACAGGAAAAGTGAATCGCCGATATATATATGTGACCATAATGTACTCTAAATACCAGATTATCATAACCCAGGGTTATATTGAATATATTAGGCCAATAACACATGTTATCAAAATTCGATCCCAACAGTTTTCCTTATTGTTGGCCCTTGGGCAACTGCTGTCAGTCTTCCAGTGGCCAGGCTGTTTACAGACATGGCAATAAGGTTTCTTAATGGTAGAGGAAGGAGTTTGGGACCCACCCCCCTCAGAGGAGTTGTGGGGCTCTGTAGTGGATTTGTCCTTAGATTTATCCCCACCTTTCTCTTGAGGCTTGGTAGAATCTTTCTTCTGGTCACCACTCTGATTTTTAGGCCTAATCCTGGTTCTGACCCATTTGTCTGCCCTCTTACCCAATTCTTGTGGAGAGGTCAGATCTGAGTCCACCAGGTGCTGGTGTATAAGCTGGTTTTGACAATTACTAAGGATCTGCTCCCTCATAATCAAATTGTACAATCCTGTATAGTCCTGTACTTTGCTGCCCAATAACCAGCCCTCCAGAGCCTTAGTAGCACAATCTACAAAATCAGTCCAGTCCTTAGTCTGTGTCTTCTGGGTATCTCTGAACATCAACCTGTACTGTTCAGTGGTTAGGCCAAACCCATCAATCATGGCACTCTTCAGGACAGTGTAATTGTTAGCATCATCATCACTAACTGTGAGGAGCTTGTCTCTTCCTTTTTCTGAAAAGGAGAGCCTCGCGATTGCTGCCCACCGACTTTGGGGTACCTGTTGTACTTTGCAGGCCCTCTCCAAAGCAGTTATCCATTTGTGGATATCATCCCCAACTTTGAAGGGGGGCACAATCTTACTCAGGTGTCTATTGTCATAGGACCTGTCTTTATCCTTAGGGATTTTGCTGCCACCAGTGGACTCTAGCCCACTTAACGTTTGCTCTCTTGCAAGAGCAAGTTTTGCCTTGGCTAGGGCAAGTTCTTCCCTCTCAATCCTGAGTTGGACTTCCCTCATCCTAGCCTGGTATTCTCTCCTCTGAGGAGAAGTCATTCCCCTCTGAGAACCCCTTGAAGCATTGGAGTGGAGAGATTCCCTGGAGTGGGATCTTTCCCTCCTATACCTCTGGCTAAGTCCACTTGTAGGCCTGAATGGGGCTGTCCCATTCTCAGCCCCAAATAGGCTTAGGTTAGCCTGACTAAGTCTCCTAACTTGAACCTGGCAGTCTACCTCTTCCCCAGAATCTTCCTCTTCCTCAACCTCATCTTCATCTATGACAGTAGGGTCAGGGGCATCTTCTGTTGAGGGTAGGACTTCATCTGCATTACCCGAGGGGCCTAAACTAGAGGCTTTCTGAACATCATACTCTTCCATGAGTTCTATCAGGTGCTGAGGGTAGGGTTGGAACCCTGTTTTAATCTTCTAGTTGTGCACAAGTGCCTCAACTCATGAAAATTAAGGGTGTCATATCTGGAAGGTATTCTTAAAGGATCTACCTCCACTGGGAGACATCCACTTGGTTCTGCTCTCAGAGACATGATCTAGTGAGGTGTGATGTGTGCACCTACCTACACTAAGTGTTTCCTACTAAACCTCTCTAGGAGTTGCAGTCAGGGTGTGCTAAGCCCTTTGGTCTACAACAACTAAGTTCAGTAGAACTTAAGTATTATAAGTCTTGTTATATGTACCTATGGTACCTAATGCGATCTTTCAAATGATATCTCTAAGATTACAATTGGTAAAACAACAGCAAGCTCTCATCCCAACCGCTGCACACCAATGTGAGAAGTTGGCCTGATATGTGATGTCCACTATTCTAGTGGGCACCCTGTATCAGTCCAAACAACCTTTATGGTGATGGTTGTAAAGTCAACCTTATAGACCAGCTATCCTAGTGGTAGCATGGACAACGCAGTCTTAGGCTAAACTCAAGAGGGCATGTAAAGCCAGCTGTTTTACCATATGTAACCCCTTTAGTACAAAGTGAAAGGGCACCACACAGGTTATATATAAAAATATAGGTGTATTTATTACTAACACAATCCTCTGAACTCTTTATGAGGTCAGAGGCATAAGCACATAACAAGATTATCATACAATAAGTTGCACAAAATACAGTAGAGCCCTAGAGGCACGTAAAACCATATACTAAAATAGTGGTATAAGAACCACGTCACGAACAAAGGATAGGCCTAGGGCCTAGGGAATCGCTGGGGCTATGCTGTACTAACAAGAGTTAGGGAGCAGGAGGCCCACGGGATGCGTGTGCAGTGTCTTTACACACACGCGAGTTACCATGGAGTTAGAATGGGAACGAAAGAATTACAAACTAGTTCTTTTAGTTCACTTCCGGATGGACTAAGAGAAAGCTACTGAAAACTAGGACACTAAGATAGTTAATACCCACAGGAGCACCAGAGTACTCGCGTTACCGCACCCACCGGAAGCGGGTGCATAGGTGTCAAAGTGTGTCGGGTTTCGTCGCTGAATCCTATGGAGCCTTGAAGAAAGATGCTGCAGGTGACCAGGAGAGAAGTGTCCGGTTGGATCCAAGGACGGATCGAGGATAAAGAGTACCTAAAAGCAGAGGGGACAGAGTCTGGGTCACTAGCCAGTGACCAGGAAGGAACCAGGCGATGCCGCGAAGTAATCAGGTGATGTTGTGAAGCTTGACTCTGCAGCCACGTGGACCAGGAGGTGTCGACGATGACGAGGAGCTGGATACGGACTGTCGCACAAAGGATCGCGCTGTTGGCAGTGTCGGCTTCCGGATTGAAGTCAACAGACCTTGGCAAATGCAACCCATGCAGGAATCTATTATTCGCTTAGGTTTAGACCGGCAAGGTCTATGGAGCTTCTCCTTTGCAGGGAAGCAGGAGCCCACCTGGAGCAACCAGGCAGGCAGTGTATATTCAAAGGTTCGTCGTCACAGAGGCCACTAGCCAACGGGCAAGTGACCGGACAGACACGTCAAGCAGGAAAATGCAGAAGGGCCCCACGCAGAACTCCTGGAGTGTGGAGGGCTGATATTCGGCGCAGTTGGTGCTCGGAGCTGGGGCTTCTCAATCCCCAATGCACAACTTCGAGGGTGCCTCAAAAGCTGCACAAGTAGCAAGCAACAGGCTTTTCAAGATGGCCGGTCCCACGTCTCTCGTCACCTCCACGGGTCTGTGGATCGGGGTCAGAGAAATCTGGATAGTCTGGCTCTTGTTGGACTCTGTGCTCGGGCTCTGGCAGGAGCGTCAACAAAGTAAACTGCTGATCGCTGGATGGTGTCTGTTTGCACAGGGAGGTCACTCCTTGACCACAAGGGAGATTCTTCAGTCGTCTTCTGTAAGGAGATCGTCAAAGGTCCAAAGTTTCATTTCAAGTTTCAGTTCAGGATAAATCTAAAGTCTCTTGACTCAGCTCCTACCTATATACTAATCTGGTGGGCTGGATTACCTGCTAGGTCCCTCCTATGGGTAGGACCAGGGAAGGGGGTGGTTACACCCCTTTCCCTTTGTCCAGTTTAACGCCAGAGCTGGGGCTGGAGTGCCCCAGCACCGGTTTGAACAGGACTATGCATGGGACACCTTGTGTGCCCCAGGCAGTGTCTCATTTCATTCAGCCCTCCCTGCCCCAATACACTATGGCCTGTCTGGGGTGGTGCTAGCACCTCCCAAGACAGGAAACCTATTGTCCAAGCCTCCCTCGCTGGAAGGACTCCCAGCAGCAGGAGGTCAGACTTGTGTCTGTGGCAGCAGCATCCATTTTGTGATGCTGAGGCTCTGGTTAACTTTAAGCGGGATTAGTAGGAACAACATGTCTTCTCCCTCTAGAAGGGTGGGATTCGATGGGGTAGTATTCCAAAGCGTATGACACCTTACACGTATGACACCGTACACAACATGTTTTGATAAAGCCAAACCAAAGTTAGCATTCAACCGCGAGGATTATAATGCATTTAAGAGTATACAGTATGGCTATATCATAGAAAAGCTATAAGGACATGGTTCCGAAAGCTGCAGACAGGCTCTGCTCATGCTAGAGCCTCATCTCACATAAAACCAAGCTCTCTGCCTTCAGGATTGTTAAGGCCTGCCATAGGAGTGACTTATAGGTGCATATGTGTCTATATATAATGGTAGGTATAGGAATACTATACCTAAGCAAGGGGTGATTACACGACCTTGCCCCAGCTGAGTGATCAGCCAGTTGTGTCAGTTTGGATGGCCAGCCAGGGGTGGCAAAAGATATGCTGCAGCCCCTGGTAGGCCTTGGATGCACCTATGCCCTGGGTACCTATGGTACACTATACAGGGGCTCACAAGGTGACCCAACATCCAATTGGAGATGTACCTAAAGTACATGGAGTCCATTTTACAGTGAGAGCAGATAGCCTGGGGCCCTGATTAGCAGGATCCCAGGCCAACTAAGTCGAAAACCAGCTAAACACAAGGCACAAAATCTGGGGTAACCATAGTCAGGTATCCACCTTCCTACAAGACACTTAGGGAGAGTGCTCCACTACACAGAGAATGCACCCAAGCCATTAGCAGTAAATGCAAAGTAGTAACTTACAGAAGAAAAGACATATATTAGAGTTCCAAGTTAACTGAGAAGACAAATTCACAGTAGTTAAGCTCCTAAGCCAGAAGGAAACATGGCAATTCTGAGGGTTCCCTGTCAGGAGAGAACCCCAAAGAAAATGATTCCAGGAGTCATAGTCCCAAAGGAATTGAAAAAAAAGGGTTCATCCTCTACTCCATGGGATGTGGAGAACTTGAAATGTAGAAAGGGCACTAGCAGAAGGACTGTACTGTACTGATGAGAGCAGTGGATCCGATATCCTACTGTTAGACTGTCTGTTCCATGGCTGCAAATGGGGAAAATCAACCATATAGCTAGAGTCTTCTGGGAAGGAGAAGCAGTATTTACCTGGCACATGGACTACAGTGATGAGGATTGCAGGAAACAGGCCTTACTGACAGGAGGGTTTCTCTCAAAAGTGATACTGCCGTCCCTAGAACCCGGGTTGAACAGAAATACCTGGAACCCAAGGAGATCATCCAGAATGGTAGGAAATTACCATTGTTTGCATGTTGTACCCCCAGAGTTTTGCCATATCTGTTTTTTTCTGGCTTTGGAATTCTGTGCACTTTATCCCTGCTATCTAGTGGTAAAGTGCCTGGACCTCCTTTCAACAAGATACAATTGGTATACTCATAATTGGCATAATTCCCTTACCTATAGGTCCCAAGTGTAGGGTACAAAAGGTACCAGGGCCTGTAAGTTAATAGTCACTAGTGGACTGCAGCACCCATTGTGCCATCCACTACAGTAACAGTGTAAAGCATGGCTTAAGATCTACCACAGCAACCTGACTAAAGCTGCTTTTAAATCGCAATTACATCTGTCAAAATGAACTTTTTTGAGCGGTCAAAACGTTCCTTTTAAACATAACTAAGTCACCACTATGTATGCCCTACTGCCCATAAGGCAGAGTGTGTGGTATTTAAGGACATGTAAAAAGGTTATGTTAAACATGTCCTTGCAGGGAAAAAGTACCAAAAGCAATTTCCACTGCAGCAAGGCTGACTATACCATAGGAACAGGAAAACTAGGAGTGCAATATTAAAATTAATAGTGATATGTCCAGCTAGGAAACACCTAGAAATGTAATTCTCCGACTTTTTTAAATATTTAGTAATCGGCCAAATCACTAGTGAAATTATTATTTTCAAAAAGGTACTTTTATAAAGGTTTCTTTTCCCTGACTGAATCCTCTGGAGGCTAATTTGCATGGGCTTCCAGCTGCAGCCATGTGAATAAGACTTACCTGCAACAGCTTCTGCTTCGGGCCTGGCTCTGGTGTGGCTTCTGCAATGAAAGGGAGAAGAGAATACTATTTAGGAGAGATCATAAAAATAGAAAGAGGGCAGAGGAGAGCACACAGCATTGAAAAGTTGGGAGGGGCTTTCATACTCTTTTTCAATTTCCCCCAAAATAGGAAAGAACATTTTGTACCCTGGACTGGAAAGGTAGGTTTAGTCTTATTTACAGGGAGGGACCGGGATTGTACTTAAGATCACTTCACTATTTTTTTGTCTTGTATCCTTTCCTTTTCCTCTCTTACCTTTTCTCCATTTGGGACCAGTCAGGGGACTCAGAGACGAAGCTTCACGGTATTGGCCACTCTCTAAAACCTACCTAATGTTTCTTTACTTTGAGGTCCACTGGATAAGGCAAATCCCTTGCTGACTCCATCTCTGTCCAGCCACATGAAAAGTAATTTTTCTGCACCCTACAAACTCTCGCCATATTTTTCCACTGCGACCTAAGGAACTGTGCAATCCGTAACTGAAACGTTGTTGCCACATTAATAAAAAAATGTCACTGTACGACTGAAAACTGACTGACTGTCCGAGTATCTTTTGAATGATGTGACAAGCCATTTGAGTTCTCTGATTAAGATGTGAATACTGCTTCCATAACAGAACACAAAGACTTAGGTGTGGGGCTGTGTTTCTGTTTCTCTGGCAGGATGGCCATTTGAGCAGTGCCAAGGAACTTAAGTATCTTCAATGGAGTCCTCAGTCAACCAGGTTCCAAACATGGTAGGGATTGAGCTGGTTTGAAGTGACAACAGAGGAAGGGGTGCTCTTTTCCCTGACCACATCTCTGGGTTGGACACACATGCTCTGCACAAGGGGGAAGAGTTTGACCATCTTGGATTTAGACAGAAAGAGGCTCTGTGGGATTTTTTTGCAGTGGGGCTCACAGGAAAAGCTGAAAAACGGTGTATTGGTTACTCCTGGCGACTTTTACTCCATAAGTTAGGGATGATCCAGGAGTCACCTACACCCACAAGCCGGTGCCAGGCATAAACGTGGCATCGAATCATCCAAAAATGTAATGGATGAAATTATTGAATTATTGTTGCTTGTGCTCCGGTTCAGACTGGACCTGGATTGGCAGTTGGGGCTGGACAGTTCCCATTGGAGCAGGAGTAAGACTGATTTGCATATGGCTAGGTCTAATCTGAGGTGGCATGGTGGGCAAAACAATTATGAGTTGGAAAGCTACCCAAAGTGATTGCCAGTGATTAGATGTATTGCAAGCATCCTCTCATCAACTTTTATGTGTTTGATAAATATGACATCCCCATTACCCTCTTCAGAGCACTACAAGTCCTGTGTAAAATCATAATAGAGCTGAACATGCTGTCAGAAGAGCCCTGAAGGACTGCACCTGCTCACCCTCATGCCTAAGACCAAGAAATGGACTCCAAGGGTTATAAAGCTTTTCTCCTTTTCAAGCTACGGGGACACAAGCTACTAAAGATGTTTCCTGCAACTGCCTAGCTAACCAGTTCCAAGTGTACCTGCCCAGGTCCCTGGTTTTATCCTCTGCTGGGGTGAGTGTTGACCCACAAGTTCTGTTCCTGAGATCCTGGAGCTTTGGGCAGTGATAATGTGTGCTTATCCTAACATCCTGAGAAATATGGGACTTTTGAGTCAAAATAACTCCAGAAGAGTGGGACAAACCTGCCAAGCCCATCTGACCGAGGTGTGTTGCAGCTGGGTTTGAAACTCAGGTTTCTTGTGCACGGAGCTTTTCCCGCAGCAGCAAATCCAATTCAGCTGGACCTCACTGATAAGGTATCTGGCCTTGTTGGCTGCAGCCTTTCCTCCTGTAAGATTCTGTACTCCAAAATATGACCAAGTAGAAATGAAGAAATCTTAACTGGACGAAGAAGCCAAAAGTATCTGACAAGCGAGGGACCTTCTTTGGGCACGAAATTCAAATTTCTCTTTCTTATAGCTTTCCCACCTAATGTCACTGACTTCACCGGGACCTCATTTCATGGCTTTATGACCTCGTGGAGCCCATCTTAGCCACAGTCTGCTGTCTTGCTCTGCTGAAGGTTTTTGACTTCCATTTCAAAGACCAAGTCTGAAGGTAAATCCTCTTATGACTGAGTTGCACTTGATTGCTGTGTCCTATCATCACTCCATTGTGGTTGGCTTCAATTTGTGCCTTAGACATAGTCTACTGTGACCAGTTGACTGCAGTTGACATTTAACATTGTTTGGTGCTATTTCTAAATGTAAACTTAAAAAATTCATCTCTGGTTCCCCTTATTGGATTTTTGTGGTTTTGATGTCATTTTCCTTACTAAAATGTACTCTTTTTTTCTAAATTGTTTTGGGGAACCTTTTTCTTGTGTTGTGTTTTGACTTTATTAGTGTTTTGGTACTGCATAACCACTTTACACCTGATCTCTAAGTTAAACCTGTGTGCTCTGTGCCATAGATACCAGGGGACTGAACTCAGGTTTATTTAGTGACTTTAGTGGTTCACCCTGACATGGACTGTAATAATTGCCTGAGGTGGGTAGTTACCCCCTCAACTAATACATCGATCTCTTACAAGAACCTTCAGGCCATACAGTTGTAACCAGTGAGGAAGAAATCCACTATCTCTCGCAAGAGTGGAGGTTCATGACAGGTCTGTCATTATGGAAGTGTCTATTCTACAGCATCAATACAAGGAGAGGGACAAAGCTAGGACAATATTTTACGGGGTCCAGTGTACTCGTCCTACAGACTAATGACACAAGGGGTGTACAAAAGTTCCCCGGGAAGAGTGACAGAGAGGGGTGTGTGTGCTAGTGAGAGGGGGGAATCCCCTAGTTGGAACTAGAACCCTCACACACCCAGCAAGCTAGGTGTCATGCTTCATCATATGGGCTCTGCTCCTCGTCAGACTGGCGCTGCAATGTCTGACGGGCTCCCGAAACCGGGGCTCTTTATCGGAGATCTTTTGTTCCCGCCATATGGTGCATGTGTGTGAGAGGGCCTGGGGAGTGTGGTCGTGACGTGGGTTTTAAGTTAAAAAAGGTGAGTCAGTCCACATATTAAATTTATTCTCGTAGTAGACTCCCTTGGTTAAAAACAAAGAATGGTGGTGTGGGAGGGGAGAGACAATGACCCCAGTACTCCTAAGGTCAACTGGACTACTACCCTCAATTATCGGTCGACATGTTTCTTGCCTAATGGCAATTCTTCAGGACCTAAATAGGATCGTACCACACAGTGAAAATACTAGTGACAAATATAAATACAAAAGTGAAGGGTCAAAAACTTGCGGATAGGTAAATG
The DNA here is from genome assembly GCF_964261635.1 of Lissotriton helveticus. Classification (NCBI taxonomy): domain Eukaryota; kingdom Metazoa; phylum Chordata; class Amphibia; order Caudata; family Salamandridae; genus Lissotriton; species Lissotriton helveticus. The sequence continues at coordinate 1,179,956,259 of NC_136061.1, forward strand.
ACTGTGTTTCAGTCCGTAATACCAAGATGCAGGCTAATCAGTCCTGCTGCAGTTTGCAAAAGCCTGTAGAAATGAGATAAGGTTTTTTAAAAGACATAGTACAGAGCTGCTGCATTGATGAGATATAACACCCTGTAAGTATAGTGAGCACACACACACCCACAATAACTGTGCTAGTTAAAAACCGAGCATAAATGTTGCTAGCAGTGGCAAACCATCGATGTGATAGATTAGTACCAGCCATTGCATGCGTCGGTCGGATTAGGCATGAAGAAACAACATAGTACAATGCTGTACAGTCTGAGGAGTATAATCAGGGGAACCTTACCCTAAACCGGATCCCTGGTGGACCTCTCAGTCTGCTCCCGTGGGACTGGATGGGGAGGTATAGTACCTATTTTGCAGGAGACAACAGTTTCGTGTACAATGTATAGTCTCGTTGCAATATTGTTTGGGGTGCTGGCAGGTGGACTTACCAATTGGCATACAAGACGAGGTAAGGTAGACTCCCTCCCTATTAGCCCTGAGCACTCGAATCCTCCGGTGTGTCTCCCACTGTCACACTCGGCCAGGGATATACCGACCAGAGGGGCGAGAGCGGACCTCCAGGCCAGCGCCCGCAGTCCCCGCGCTGAGCCCCGAACTCCGCGTCAGAAGACCAACGCGAGCCGGCAAAGCAGCCGGGCAAGGTGGCCGCGCCCGCCCCGCATCTGTAGCTAGGCGTGCTGCACCGTAGTGCAGCGGGAGACGGCCCCCCAGAGAGTCAATTACTCCTGGGATGTAATGGGAACTGAAGGAAGAGCTTACCTGGTCAGGCGTTGTTGTACCATGGCGTCTAACTTAGAAACATTCTCACCTCCGGTGGCAGCAGTCCAAACGATTTCACCTACCCCACGAACAGCGTCTAGGTAATGACGCAGAGCAGCTGGTAATGCTCTCTCTGCGCGGACGATATTTAAGCGCCATAGAGGTTGTCTGATGCGGCGTCGTTCTCCATTGAGGGGCCGCCCCCACCCAGGACAGCGCATGTGCAGTGTAGAGGGCGATTAGCTAGGAGTCGGGCTGTTGGCTATGGCTGCCATATTGGAGTGGTGACAAGTTACAAGGAAAGCAGGATAGTAGCTAAACCATACAAAGGATTGTGCAGTGAAACAGATAACTGCGAGTGTCCACCTAGCAAGGTTTATAAATTATCAATCGATCTCTGCTTAACGTGGAACCAGGGACTTCCCCCTCTCATGACTGCGCATGTGTGTAAAGCGCGACTTACTAGGAGAAGGTCTGGTGGCTATGGCGGCCATCTTAGAGGGGTGGCGATTAAGTGGAGTGGCGATTAAGTGGAAGTAGGTAGGGGAGTGTGATGATGGCTACCCTGTTGGCAAGATTGGGCAGCCGAGCAGATGACTGCGAATATCCACATAACCAGGTGGTGAATTGTCAACTAGTCTCCACAAAACAAAGAACTAGTTCATAGCATACCATAACTAGTAGTGGACCTTGCACGAGGTAGGGTCACAGGGTCATGTTCCTAGAGATACCCACGGGACAGAGTCATTCAATCCAACCTGGTCCAATCGAAGACGATGGACCCATCTTTGTTCAATCCTGAACAAGGCTTTTTTGGAAATGGCTGGGTGGGCTTCCAACACCAACCAAGTGAGACTGTCTGCCGTGTGGTTGTTTTGGGAAAAATGTTCGTATAGTCTGGTATGCGTTTTATGGCACCTGATGTTGCTCTTGTGTTCTAAAATCCTTACTTTTATGTGCCTCATGGTCATTCCTATGTAATTTTTGCCGCAGGGGCAAGTGATCATATAGACACATTTGGTGCTGTTACAATTGGTGTGCTTGCGTAGTTGCCACCGAAATGTGTCAGACAATCTTACTTCTTTGCATTGGGATGTCTGAGGGCATGCCGCACATCCTCCACAGGGAAAATGGCCTACTACTGGGGGAAGGTCCCACAATCTCCTCTGGTTATCATTGTTGTTTTGTCTCGGGCGGGTGTGTATTAAGGCATCTTTCAGATTAGCAGTTCTCTTAAATGCGAATCTGGGTTTGGGAATTTCTAACCCCCCGGAGTTGATAATTGACCAATGTTTATTTATAGTTTTTTTGAGGAATGTTGAGTTGGGAGTGAACGAGGTCACACACGTTATCAACTCGTCTTGGACTTTAGGGTGTTCTGCCAACAGGTTTGACCTAGGGTTATTCAAGGCTCTTTTCCGTGACTGTTTTACTAGTCTGGTGGGATACCCCCTGTCTTGTAGTTTGTGTTGTAGCAGGGTAGCCTCCCTTTGGAAATCTACAGTGTCCGAGCAGTTCCTTCTAATGCGGAGGAATTGGCCAAAGGGCAGGTTATCCCTCAGGGCCCGTGGGTGATGGCTCTGGAATAGTAGAAGGCTGTTTCTGTCAGTACTTTTACGGAACAGAGTCGTGCTCAAGCCAGTAGGGTTGAGGTTAATGCATAAGTCCAGGAAAGGGATGGTGGTGGTTGATATTGTTTCCGTGAACTTAAGGTATTCATTTTGGTGGTTAATCCAGCTGCAAAATGCCTCACAGGTCCTGCGATCACCCTTCCAAAAGACCAGGATGTCGTCGATGTACCTGCGCCACAAAGTGATGTTTTCACGATAAGGATTGTGTGCAGACTGGATAACTCTTTCCTCAAAGGTTGCCATGTAAATGCATGCCAGGCTTGGAGCAAAGGTCGAACCCATAGAGGTCCCCTGGATTTGGTGGTAGAGTTGGGAACCATATTGGAAGAAGTTTTCAGTCAGAGCTAAGGATGCGCATGCCATGATAAATGAAACCGGTGTTGGAGAAGACCAGTCTTCCAATAGTAGAGTGGACTCAACTGCATCCAGGGTGGCCTGTTGAGGGATATTAGTGTAGAGCGCCTCAACATCCATCGTGAGGAGGAGGTCCACACCTTCCCTCCCCTCCAGGGATTCAATGAGTCGAAGGACATCCCGAGTATCTTGTAAGAAAGATGGGATTTTCTTCACCACTGGTTGCAGAAAGAAGTCGCAGAATTTCGACAGGGGCTCGAGTAGGGAGCCTATGCCGGAGACTATGGGCCTCCCTGGTACTGGAATGACACCCTTGTGAATTTTGGGGAGGGTGTAAAAGTAAGGGATGACCGGGTCCGTGGTGACTAGGAATGCTGCTTCATTTTTGGAGATCCACTCATTTGTCTCGCCCTCAAGTACAAGGCTGGTAATGGTGGTCATAAGTCGTTTGGTGGGGTCAGTATTGAGTGGTCTATAGTGGGAGATGTTAGCAAGTTGGCGTCTGCATTCTGTGTCGTAATCAACATGATTCTGGATCACAGTAGCCCCACCTTTGTCTGCTTGTTTAATCACTATGCTGGTATCATTCCCAAGTTCAACCACAGCCTGTTTTTCAGCTTTGGACAAATTCGTGTAAGAGGAATTGTTAGGTCTGTTATCTAGACTCCTCAATACTGCTTTTTCAAAGGCAAGGATTTCTGGGGGAACCATTGAGTCTGATGGTGTGAAAGTTGATGGCTTGCGTAGACCAGTGTCTGTTCTGTCCTGTTCTGGTTTGTCTGCAAAAAAGGAACGGAGACGTACCTTTCTGAAGAGTTGTTTTACTTCACATGTTTCGGTGAAGTTGTCAGGAGTTGGAGTGGGCACAAAGCCTAGTCCTTTCTCAAGGATTTTAGTTTCCTGACTGCTTAAAGTTCTATTAGACAAATTCATAATCAGACTCTCCTGCCCCTGGTTGTGCTCCTGGTCTCTACCGCTGTCTGTGCAGCTGATTGGTCTTGCCACTGGACAGTTTTTCGCCCTCCTCGCTTGCGCCCTCTTCCTCTGCCCCAGCCTCTGCCTAAAAAAGGTGTGTTGATTGGGTAGAATTGAGGAGGTCCTTGGGGGTAAAAGGGGTACTGCCAGGGAGGTGGCATCTGTGGGGGTCCCTGGAACATTTGGCCATTGTTCGGCATTTGGTTCCAGCCTGGGTGAGGTTGGTTACCACGGTTGTTGGGTCTGTTGTTTTCACTGGAGTCACTGCCAGAGGAGCCCCTCCGGCTATCATGATCTGAACTCCCATCAGTGGAGTACCCATTTTTGATATTACTGTACCCTTCTTTGAGATAGGGGTATACCTTTTCCTTGTCAAATTTGGCTATGTCCTTCTTAAGTTTGGTCATTTTTTGTTGTATGAGATACTCTCGGCTGTCAGTAATCTCCTGGTTAATCTCCGCCAACTTCGTTGTGAAAGGAGTCTTTTTCATAGTGCTTAGAAGAGTGGCTTCGATGGCTGTGATCTTCACTAGGAGGGCATCTGCCAATCTTTTAGCCGTTTTTACGATCAGAAATAAGAGGTCTTTGGTACATTTCCAAGAAACGTGACACCAGTCCACCTTAAATTGACCGTCTTCAAGGAATAGTCTCGGCATGATGTTCACGATGAGACCCTGTGGGGCTATCTTGGCTCTTAGATATTCCATCATCATTTCCCCATGTATAGTTATCCTGAGCCATTCTTTTTTAAGGGTAGTTAAAGTAACCCAATCCTCAGTGGTAGCACTGGAGGCCGATGCTCCACCCATTCCAAAGAGTGAGGGAGCTGATCTTAATGCCTCTTCGATTGTTTCTTCATCGAAACTAAGACCTGGTATATCCTCCATTGTGAGGTGTATTAGTCCTGGTCTTGGTAAAAATAGTGGTGAAAAGGTAAAAGAGAAAGTGCCAACTGTACGTGATGTGTATCAGAGGGCAAAGAATGGTCCTCTCAGTAAAGCCCTGGTTACTGTAGGTAGCCTCAAAGTCCCACGAGAAAGATCTCGCGCAAAACTATCAATACAAGGAGAGGGACAAAGCTAGGACAATATTTTACGGGGTCCAGTGTACTCGTCCTACAGACTAATGACACAAGGGGTGTACAAAAGTTCCCCGGGAAGAGTGACAGAGAGGGGTGTGTGTGCTAGTGAGCATCGTGAACATCATGCCGAGACTATTCCTTGAAGACGGTCAATTTAAGGTGGACTGGTGTCACGTTTCTTGGAAATGTACCAAAGACCTCTTATTTCTGATCGTAAAAACGGCTAAAAGATTGGCAGATGCCCTCCTAGTGAAGATCACAGCCATCGAAGCCACTCTTCTAAGCACTATGAAAAAGACTCCTTTCACAACGAAGTTGGCGGAGATTAACCAGGAGATTACTGACAGCCGAGAGTATCTCATACAACAAAAAATGACCAAACTTAAGAAGGACATAGCCAAATTTGACAAGGAAAAGGTATACCCCTATCTCAAAGAAGGGTACAGTAATATCAAAAATGGGTACTCCACTGATGGGAGTTCAGATCATGATAGCCGGAGGGGCTCCTCTGGCAGTGACTCCAGTGAAAACAACAGACCCAACAACCGTGGTAACCAACCTCACCCAGGCTGGAACCAAATGCCGAACAATGGCCAAATGTTCCAGGGACCCCCACAGATGCCACCTCCCTGGCAGTACCCCTTTTACCCCCAAGGACCTCCTCAATTCTACCCAATCAACCCACCTTTTTTAGGCAGAGGCTGGGGCAGAGGAAGAGGGCGCAAGCGAGGAGGGCGAAAAACTGTCCAGTGGCAAGACCAATCAGCTGCACAGACAGCGGTAGAGACCAGGAGCACAACCAGGGGCAGGAGAGTCTGATTATGAATTTGTCTAATAGAACTTTAAGCAGTCAGGAAACTAAAATCCTTGAGAAAGGACTAGGCTTTGTGCCCACTCCAACTCCTGACAACTTCACCGAAACATGTGAAGTAAAACAACTCTTCAGAAAGGTACGTCTCCGTTCCTTTTTTGCAGACAAACCAGAACAGGACAGAACAGACACTGGTCTACGCAAGCCATCAACTTTCACACCATCAGACTCAATGGTTCCCCCAGAAATCCTTGCCTTTGAAAAAGCAGTATTGAGGAGTCTAGATAACAGACCTAACAATTCCTCTTACACGAATTTGTCCAAAGCTGAAAAACAGGCTGTGGTTGAACTTGGGAATGATACCAGCATAGTGATTAAACAAGCAGACAAAGGTGGGGCTACTGTGATCCAGAATCATGTTGATTACGACACAGAATGCAGACGCCAACTTGCTAACATCTCCCACTATAGACCACTCAATACTGACCCCACCAAACGACTTATGACCACCATTACCAGCCTTGTACTTGAGGGCGAGACAAATGAGTGGATCTCCAAAAATGAAGCAGCATTCCTAGTCACCACGGACCCGGTCATCCCTTACTTTTACACCCTCCCCAAAATTCACAAGGGTGTCATTCCAGTACCAGGGAGGCCCATAGTCTCCGGCATAGGCTCCCTACTCGAGCCCCTGTCGAAATTCTGCGACTTCTTTCTGCAACCAGTGGTGAAGAAAATCCCATCTTTCTTACAAGATACTCGGGATGTCCTTCGACTCATTGAATCCCTGGAGGGGAGGGAAGGTGTGGACCTCCTCCTCACGATGGATGTTGAGGCGCTCTACACTAATATCCCTCAACAGGCCACCCTGGATGCAGTTGAGTCCACTCTACTATTGGAAGACTGGTCTTCTCCAACACCGGTTTCATTTATCATGGCATGCGCATCCTTAGCTCTGACTGAAAACTTCTTCCAATATGGTTCCCAACTCTACCACCAAATCCAGGGGACCTCTATGGGTTCGACCTTTGCTCCAAGCCTGGCATGCATTTACATGGCAACCTTTGAGGAAAGAGTTATCCAGTCTGCACACAATCCTTATCGTGAAAACATCACTTTGTGGCGCAGGTACATCGACGACATCCTGGTCTTTTGGAAGGGTGATCGCAGGACCTGTGAGGCATTTTGCAGCTGGATTAACCACCAAAATGAATACCTTAAGTTCACGGAAACAATATCAACCACCACCATCCCTTTCCTGGACTTATGCATTAACCTCAACCCTACTGGCTTGAGCACGACTCTGTTCCGTAAAAGTACTGACAGAAACAGCCTTCTACTATTCCAGAGCCATCACCCACGGGCCCTGAGGGATAACCTGCCCTTTGGCCAATTCCTCCGCATTAGAAGGAACTGCTCGGACACTGTAGATTTCCAAAGGGAGGCCACCCTGCTACAACACAAACTACAAGACAGGGGGTATCCCACCAGACTAGTAAAACAGTCACGGAAAAGAGCCTTGAATAACCCTAGGTCAAACCTGTTGGCAGAACACCCTAAAGTCCAAGACGAGTTGATAACGTGTGTGACCTCGTTCACTCCCAACTCAACATTCCTCAAAAAAACTATAAATAAACATTGGTCAATTATCAACTCCGGGGGGTTAGAAATTCCCAAACCCAGATTCGCATTTAAGAGAACTGCTAATCTGAAAGATGCCTTAATACACACCCGCCCGAGACAAAACAACAATGATAACCAGAGGAGATTGTGGGACCTTCCCCCAGTAGTAGGCCATTTTCCCTGTGGAGGATGTGCGGCATGCCCTCAGACACCCCAATGCAAAGAAGTAAGATTGTCTGACACATTTCGGTGGCAACTACGCAAGCACACCAATTGTAACAGCACCAAATGTGTCTATATGATCACTTGCCCCTGCGGCAAAAATTACATAGGAATGACCATGAGGCACATAAAAGTAAGGATTTTAGAACACAAGAGCAACATCAGGTGCCATAAAACGCATACCAGACTATACGAACATTTTTCCCAAAACAACCACACGGCAGACAGTCTCACTTGGTTGGTGTTAGAAGCCCACCCAGCCATTTCCAAAAAAGCCTTGTTCAGGATTGAACAAAGATGGGTCCATCGTCTTCGATTGGACCAGGTTGGATTGAATGACTCTGTCCCGTGGGTATCTCTAGGAACATGACCCTGTGACCCTACCTCGTGCAAGGTCCACTACTAGTTATGGTATGCTATGAACTAGTTCTTTGTTTTGTGGAGACTAGTTGACAATTCACCACCTGGTTATGTGGATATTCGCAGTCATCTGCTCGGCTGCCCAATCTTGCCAACAGGGTAGCCATCATCACACTCCCCTACCTACTTCCACTTAATCGCCACTCCACTTAATCGCCACCCCTCTAAGATGGCCGCCATAGCCACCAGACCTTCTCCTAGTAAGTCGCGCTTTACACACATGCGCAGTCATGAGAGGGGGAAGTCCCTGGTTCCAGGTTAAGCAGAGATCGATTGATAATTTATAAACCTTGCTAGGTGGACACTCGCAGTTATCTGTTTCACTGCACAATCCTTTGTATGGTTTAGCTACTATCCTGCTTTCCTTGTAACTTGTCACCACTCCAATATGGCAGCCATAGCCAACAGCCCGACTCCTAGCTAATCGCCCTCTACACTGCACATGCGCTGTCCTGGGTGGGGGCGGCCCCTCAATGGAGAACGACGCCGCATCAGACAACCTCTATGGCGCTTAAATATCGTCCGCGCAGAGAGAGCATTACCAGCTGCTCTGCGTCATTACCTAGACGCTGTTCGTGGGGTAGGTGAAATCGTTTGGACTGCTGCCTCCGGAGGTGAGAATGTTTCTAAGTTAGACGCCATGGTACAACAACGCCTGACCAGGTAAGCTCTTCCTTCAGTTCCCATTACATCCCAGGAGTAATTGACTCTCTGGGGGGCCGTCTCCCGCTGCACTACGGTGCAGCACGCCTAGCTACAGATGCGGGGCGGGCGCGGCCACCTTGCCCGGCTGCTTTGCCGGCTCGCGTTGGTCTTCTGACGCGGAGTTCGGGGCTCAGCGCGGGGACTGCGGGCGCTGGCCTGGAGGTCCGCTCTCGCCCCTCTGGTCGGTATATCCCTGGCCGAGTGTGACAGTGGGAGACACACCGGAGGATTCGAGTGCTCAGGGCTAATAGGGAGGGAGTCTACCTTACCTCGTCTTGTATGCCAATTGGTAAGTCCACCTGCCAGCACCCCAAACAATATTGCAACGAGACTATACATTGTACACGAAACTGTTGTCTCCTGCAAAATAGGTACTATACCTCCCCATCCAGTCCCACGGGAGCAGACTGAGAGGTCCACCAGGGATCCGGTTTAGGGTAAGGTTCCCCTGATTATACTCCTCAGACTGTACAGCATTGTACTATGTTGTTTCTTCATGCCTAATCCGACCGACGCATGCAATGGCTGGTACTAATCTATCACATCGATGGTTTGCCACTGCTAGCAACATTTATGCTCGGTTTTTAACTAGCACAGTTATTGTGGGTGTGTGTGTGCTCACTATACTTACAGGGTGTTATATCTCATCAATGCAGCTGCTCTGTACTATGTCTTTTAAAAAACCTTATCTCATTTCTACAGGCTTTTGCAAACTGCAGCAGGACTGATTAGCCTGCATCTTGGTATTACGGACTGAAACACAGTCATTTACCTATCTGCAAGTTTTTGACCCTTCACTTTTGTATTTATATTTGTCACTAGTATTTTCACTGTGTGGTACGATCCTATTTAGGTCCTGAAGAATTGCCATTAGGCAAGAAACATGTCGACCGATAATTGAGGGTAGTAGTCCAGTTGACCTTAGGAGTACTGGGGTCATTGTCTCTCCCCTCCCACACCACCATTCTTTGTTTTTAACCAAGGGAGTCTACTACGAGAATAAATTTAATATGTGGACTGACTCACCTTTTTTAACTTAAAACCCACGTCACGACCACACTCCCCAGGCCCTCTCACACACATGCACCATATGGCGGGAACAAAAGATCTCCGATAAAGAGCCCCGGTTTCGGGAGCCCGTCAGACATTGCAGCGCCAGTCTGACGAGGAGCAGAGCCCATATGATGAAGCATGACACCTAGCTTGCTGGGTGTGTGAGGGTTCTAGTTCCAACTAGGGGATTCCCCCCCTCTCACTAGCACACACACCCCTCTCTGTCACTCTTCCCGGGGAACTTTTGTACACCCCTTGTGTCATTACTCTATTCTACAGCAGCCATACTTAGGATCAGTCTTGAGAAATCACGTCTTGTTTGATTGTTGAAGTACTTGAGCTTGTAGCATAAATGGCCTGCTTCGTAGACCATTACTCAGACAAACGCTGGTGGTTCAGCACACTTCTAGTGAGGCAGCGGTCCCTCTGGCAAATGGTAAGAAAAGGCCTACAAAGAGGTCTAGAGCAAAGTTCTAGGCCTTACTGGTTTGGGGTTTAATGGAATCTGGTCCAAACTGGTTGGAGGCAGATTACCCAGCGGGAACCCATGTACTGAAGTCTAAGTCATTCGCAGAACTGGAAGGATTGCAAGTTGCTGGTACACCTGTCCCAGAAGGATTCTGCTAGGCGCAGCAACTATGTTCCACACTTAAAGGGCCTAAGGAAACTGTCTTAGGATCAGTCCTCAGAGAGAGTGACTGGGAGCAGATAACAGGTTGGACCTGTCCTTGGGGTGTTTACAGGATCCACCATGGTACCTGCCATGGATCAGTAGAGGCCTGTGTTGTGAATGGTACCTTCATTGTCTGTCCCAAGAGGCCAGGCAGCACTACACATAAGGTAAGTGCTAAGGAGAATTTGATGCTCAGTGTTGGGTCCAATAGTAAAGAGTTACCAGACTCCAACTGACACTGTTGAAACAGACTAGCCCTGAATACCCTGGGACCCCATGAGCACTTCCCACATGTTGCCACCACAGATATTACAGCATGAAATTCCCTATTTCTGGCCCTAGGAAATTACACCCCAAGTTTAACCAGGTGGATTTGCTCCTGATATCAAGTGTGATGTTGCTGCATGCAATAATACCGTTTGACTCATCATTTTGATTGTGGTCGAAACTCTTGTACCCTTCCAAATTGGGATTAAGAGGCCACTCATTATGATAGTTTTTCAGTTTTTAACGTCTTTATTTCGAAATTTCTTTCATAAAAGACAGCAAATACAATTACACAACATAATCAATACAAATCTTAAAAACAGTTCTAAATAACCATCGAAGGCAATTTTCTTAAAAAGTCAATTAAATAGCTTCACAAGACGTTATTAGAGGTCGTTTTTAAAAAGATATACAATTCACAATTCATACAATCAAACAATGGGGGCTACACTGGATGCATTCTAACTTATACAGTTGTCATATTGGTCACAGTTATCAACCTGAAAGGTGCCTCGCTCTGATGATCCACGCCCAACCAAGGTATTTGGCCATACCTATGGAGATCCATTCAGCAGTGTTAAATCTCAAAATAAGCAATGCTTCTTCCCATACCCGTGTATTGATCCTTCTGCAGATCGGTTTCAGCCATTTCTGGCGTGGAGCGCAGTAAGCTGGACAAGCAAAAAGAAAATGGGCCATAGCTTCCTTATGTTCACTACACCGGGGACAGTGCAAGGAAGGTTGGTTGTGCCATTTATTAGTAAACTCTCTTATTGGCAATGTACCAACTCTAAATTGGTGGTAGAGTTTCCTATCTATATTTTTAGTAATGATGTCCCAATATATCTCTGTGTGGGAAACCACTTTGTGGAGCAAAAAAATACCTGTTAGATTACGGTTCTGTGAGAGCAAAACCAGGTCTTCTCTGACCGTGGCCCAAAACATTAGTTTGAATTCTTGTTTTGACGGAAAAACCTGGTTTCCCGGGTCTGACCATTGTTTGTGAAGACCCATTCTATTAAGGGTTGCTTTCACATTTTTAAACCATGCTAGATTACCAGACCCTAATATCGATCTCACATCCAGAATTTCATTTGCAAACATAGAAAGTTCTGGAGTGGACCATATACGTCTCCAGAGGGATACCATCCTATATTGGGGCTGATGTTTAATTGTTTGGCAGCCCATGTCTAACGTAAGGGGGAGTGATGGTGTCGATAAGGGGAGACCTACTAAACTACGTAGGAACTTGGTCTGGATTTTATCTAGTGAGGCAAGTTCTACATAACCCCACAGGTCCGAACCGTAGAGGATGGCTGAACTAATTTTGGGGTTAAAAATTTTAAGTGCTGGCAAAACTCTTTTCGTATGGGAGCAACGCTGTTCTTTAACAAGGCAACCCGTTAAGAGGGCAAATTTTAAATAAAGTGCCTCAATCTCCTCCTTCCAGCGCAGCCTGTAGTCTATAACCACCCCTAGGTAGGTCATCACCCCTACTTGTTCCAAGTTGGTATCATTCATAGTTACATGACCCCTCAATGGTTTCGTCTTAGTCAGAACCATGAATTTAGTTTTTGAAACATTAATTTCGAGGTCATTTATTTTACAAAACTCCACAAACTTATTTATGGCAGTCTGGAGACCCATTTGTGTTTTTGCCAAAATCAAAGTGTCATCAGCAAAGATTAAAAGGGGGAATCTTGTCCCACCCAATACTGGAGAATCTGTCGAGGAGGTTGAAAGAAACTGAACTACTTGGTTAATAAAGAGTAAGAACAAAGTTGGGGCCAAAACACAGCCTTGTCTTACTCCACGGGTCACTGGGAAGGGCTCTGTCACCTGGCCCTGGCGTCCCCATCTAACTCTAGCAAAGTTAGAGTCATGAAGCCTGATGGTAAGCTCAAGTAAAACCGAGGGCATACCCATTCTCCTTAAGGCCTCCCATAGCTTTTCTCTAGGGACCAGGTCGAACGCAGATTTGAGGTCCACGAACGCTGCATATATTGTGCCGCCCCCTAAATGCACTGTCTTTCAATAAATCATAAGAAGTCTTAAGACTTGGTCGACAGTGCTTATACTAGCCCTGAAGCCTGCCTGCAGTGGAGATTAAATATTTTCTTCACTCATCCAAAACTGGATTCTGCCCAGCAGCATTCTGGCAATTACTTTCTGCAGGGCGTCTATAAGGCTTATAGGGCGATAATTCCCCGCAAGGGATTTATCTCCCTTTTTAAATACAGGGAGGATTTCAGCCCCTTTCCAGGAAGCTGGTATACTGGCTCCTCTGGCAATAGCATTAGCTAGGGTGGTTATATAGGGAACCCAGTTTGCTGTATCAAACTTAAAGAGGTCCGCAGGGACGCAGTCCATTCCAGGTGCTTTACCATTTTGAATCTGTTTTAATGCAGTCTCTGTCTCAATTTCTTTAAAGACTATGTTCTCGCAAATAGCTACAGGAGTAGGAGTCAAGTTACTCTCCCCTACGTTAAAACTTCCTGTAACCGTACCACAGAATTGTACCGAAAAATATTCGACCCAATCCATGGCTGAAACATGGTTACCCGGGGTTTGCAAGTCACCTGACCCTCCCCATTTCACAGCCTGCCAAAACTTAAGCTGGTTGGTGGACTGACATAAAGTTCCAACCAGCGTTGGTCGTCCCACGCCGCCTTTGCTTGCTTTAGCACTTCCTTATATTTCGCCCTCTCTATTTTAATATCCAAAGTTACCCTGGTTTTAATAACCGCTATCAAAGAACTGTGTGCTAACCGGCAGGTCTTTTCATACCATTTAGCTCCCAGATATTTCCTATTAGTTTTCAACAAACTACCCTGTTTTGTAAAAAAGTATTTAAGTTTAGAAAAAAGGGACTCATGGATTGAGCAAATTTGATCCAGAGACCCCATTTTATCTAGCAGTGGTGTCACTTTTTTGGTCGCAGCTACTACTTCCAATGATATTTTTCTATGGTGTCTGGTGCTTCCAAAACCTGGCCCCAGCGTACCCTACGACAGTTGTTGGTGAGAAGTGCCTCAGCTGTAGCATAATTTGTTACATTTCTTCTGGGCAACCCACTGTCCATTTCTAGATTTAAAAAAAAGGGGATTGTGATCACTTTCTGGTCTATCGATTATTTCCATATCACCTAATAACCTCCAAAACTCTACTTTGATAAAGAAATAATCAATACGGCTGGTACTATGGCCATTATCAAAGGTGTCTTTTCCCGCCTTATCAGATATAGACCTCCCATTAGCTGCCCTCAAGTCCCACTCTAAACAGATCCCAAGCCATTGTAAAGCTGCCTCAGTGACCTTTTTTATTGGCGATAAGGCCAGGCTGGGTATGTTCCATAGCTGGTCCACCACACCATAGCTATTGTCTTCCATGGTCGGCAGGGGTTCAAACGTACAGTTTAAATCCCCTGCCACTACTACACACTTGTCGCGGCCAATATTGTTCAAAAGGATTTCTAGGTCCTCAATTATTCCGGGACTCTTACCTCCTGAACGACCCCTTGCATATATGTTTATTAAAAACAAATCACATTCATTAGTTCTACTAAGTTTGAGTCCCTGTAGGTCAGCGCTTGGAACAGCCAACTCATCAATCCTATAACATAATGATTGTTTAAGCCAAATAACAAGCCCCCCCGACGGGCGGCCCTTCAGCCCTTTATGTGCAGGTTTGTAAAAATTCAAATAACCAGGACGAAAAACAGCATCAATTGACCAACTTTCTTGAAACACAATAATATCAAATTTCTCTATAAAAGTCCCCCAATCTGTCGAGTCCATCTTCCCCTTCAGTCCCGCAATATTCCAGGATAGTATCCTAAGTGCATTATCAGGGACTACCGATGGCTCATCAGGTGATTCTACAAATCCTCCACATTTCTTGTACAATAAGGGGCTACCCATACTTTCCTCTACCGAATTTGTTATGATAGGGGCATTTCTCATCCGATCCCCCAATAGAGAGTCCGCTTCATTGCTTGGGCTGTTGATGACAATGACTTTCACCTGGGTATCTAAATTATATGGGGATATTTTCTCGCTAAGCAAACTGGGCTCCCTGTTATCCTTGTCCACTATTCCCCCATTATGTCAATCAACATCTTCCAGCCCATATAGTGGAGCATAACGGTTCGTAAGATAGGGCAGAAACATTGGGTAGGCAGCCACTTCTGGGTGGTAGTTTCCTCTAGGTCTGGTGTTATGGTCAAAAAAGTTTTGTCTATGATGTTCCCTCGCTCGCCTAAGTTTGGGATAGAAATAATGCAGGGACAAGGTTTGGACGTCACCCACTCTTCCAAATCTTGGTTCCCTGCAGATAAAATCTGCAACCCATGGCTCCCTAAAACTAATAACAACACAATCACCTTCAAGGTCTTTTTTACTAAATCCTACCCAATCTACCCTCCTAGCAGTGAGGATATCAATTTTAGACATTGGTGGAAGGGGTCGGTTCTTATTTAACCAAAATTTTACTTTATTGTGTAGATCACTGTGGGTTTCTACCTTGCCCTCTATCAATGGGGCTACTCCAGTCAGGATAATAGTATATGGCAGTGATTCCGGAGGGAGGTTCACACATTGTTTCCTAGACAAAACAGTTTGCCTTGTCTGTGTATTTTGAACCAATGGGCGGGATGGTTTAAGTAGGCCTTTGGTAGTAGACTGTTGTTTATTACCCATATCTGGATTAAGGGAAAAACTTGACTCAGAAGCCTGTTTAGCTCTATCGGTAACTGGCTTCTGCTGAGGAACTCTCACGGAAGACAATGTAGGTTTAGCCATTTTCACCTTATCCCCACTAGACAGCGCCTCTTTCTGAATACTCGTTTGTACTAATCCCTTAGGGGAGGTGCATTGTGATATCTTTTTCATAGTATCCACACTTTCCCTCACTAGGTTTTCCATAGAATCCATTTTGGCATTTTAAAAGCCTAGTACGTTCAAATAGGGGCAAAAGAAGAGATTTGATCAGCACCTCGATTCTAACTAGTAGTGCACCATCTCCATCATGATCACGATTATTAGTACTCACTGGGGGGTTTGAAGGTGGTATTTTAGTACTATTTGTGGGCGAGAATGTATTATTAGTTTTCTGAATCTTTTTATTACCACCCACCTGTGACGAGTCGTCCCGTTTCCTTTTACTAGTTGTATGTGAGTTCCTATACACCTGGGTTTGTGACCGTGTTTCAGGCTCAGGACTTAAGACAATACTAGAGGAAGCCGAAACATCACTTTCAACATTAACTAGATTGTGGTATGAGGTACTACCTTCTAATATAGAATCTAGGTTGTATTTATCAACGCCCCCTACTAGCTCCACCTCAGGGTCAACATGCACAACATCCGCGGCAGTGTTTGTACTAGCCACGGGGTCCAAATGTGTTAGGGGGACTGGTGAAACAGCTTCACGTATTTTACCAAATGAGGAGCGCTTACCCGTAAGTAGATCAAGCGATAAGCGCTTTTCCACTAGTGCGATTTCTTTTTCTAAAATACATGTGGAGCGTTTAAAAAATTGATCAATCGTGCCTGTGAAGACACCGTTGGTCGTAGATACTTGGACCTGTCTTTCCTTTCCTGAACATAAGGGCATTTTCAAGTATATAAGTATATAAGTACTCAGCCCCCACTTCCGGTGGACACAAAAAGAAGCAATGTGTAGTAGGAACAACCGCTATATAGACAAAAGTTTTCAAATACCAGGTAGGTTAGTTGTAGGGCGCAAAGGGGGATGGCCCGACCCGACCTCTGCCGGCCTCGGACGGCCGCAGACGGCCCCGCCCTTGTCCCGGGCTTCTCCCGCGCGCTCCCGCGCAGCGGGACTGATCACGCCAATTTACAGGTCTGTGGAAAATGGGAGGGGCAGGCAGGGAGAGCAGCCCAGGTGCTGTTAATCTGGCCCTGCTTGACCAGCAATCCACCTCCCAGTTGGCTGGTAAAAGTCCGTTGATGTCAGCAAACACCCTCGCGGAGCGGGTTCCGCGAGAAGTAGACAGAGTTCTGACAGGATTCTCAGCGTGTGACACGCAGCCCATCACACTCCAAGGGTTTTCCGGAAAGCGTCATGTCAGGATAACGGCCATGGCTCTTTAAGCTCCAGAACATCATTTGTTTGTGGGCAGTTTCATCTTGCTGTTGGTCTCTTGGTGCCCCCGAAAAGAAATATATTGGGCTGTCATGCGTGGAAACTTTTTGAATTTATTCTTTAGCCCAATGAATGAGTCTGAAGTAATATAAAGTTTATACTATATAATGTTGTCGTAATATATCCAATATATATTTGCTACTTCGATAGAACCCCTTTGTAAATACACTTCACCCATTTAAATTCTCAGAATCGGGCCTGAACTGAACGAACGCCATCTTGGTTTCATTTCCGAGGCCTCTTTCGTTAGTTGGGAAAACATGTGACCTGCTGTTGATAGAAAAGCTTGAAAGGTCGGCCTGGGCTATGAACAGACCATTGATTCTAACTTAGGGAACTCAAGGTCACATCTGCCTTTCTTGTGGGATGAGCACATTCTTGTAGGCGCCATGCTTATACTCCCGTGCAGCAGAATGGACGGGAGGCACCTTTACTGACCTACCCCCGGAATAACTTGTGCTGAGTTTCGAATCAATCAGTTGTGCCTTATATGGGTTTTCCTGTTGGTTTCTCATGAACTGGTACTTTTCCATGTACGGGGTTTCTATGAGGTATGCCAAAAGTATATATGCACTGTTTTGTAATCCAGCAGTCTCCTATGCACACCTTTAAGAGCTGTGGCGAGAGGGAGGCTCCCCTATATATGGAGCTTTTGCAAAATAAACGTTTGAACCTTCTCCATTGCCGGCTGACTTATTCATGGTAACTATTGTATATGGGCTATTGGTAAGTATAGCTCTATGGTATATTTCTTAGTACTTCAGTTGGCGACTCCGCTGGGACTCCGCAATAGGGTTGTCCCCTCCTGTAAGTAAGAGAAGAGGGACGGGGAGGGGTTCTGGTCGAGTGGGTGGACTGAAAAAGGATCCTAATTGAGAAACCAGTTTGTGGTAGAAAAGGAAAATTCCACTCTCCGACCCAGTGACCTTCCCAGCTGCTAAATAGCCCTTCGCCGGAGTCCTACGGGCTTAACCCGGGAACAGCTGACCGTGTTGGTCTATAAAAGAAGTCGGCAGTGGAGAACGCGCAATCAGACCTGAGTGCACCAGGTGAGTGAAATTGTATGATAATTCTTTATGGATTATGGAATGAGCACTTTCGAGAAGTGGCTCAGAAGAACAGTTAACTGAGTATGGTATGTAGTGGTTGGTGAACCACAAAGAATCTGGGTGTCTGACGTGGCAGAGGTGTAACTGCATGGGCAGACGCTCCACAGACTTGTTTGGTGATTAATTGGGACAACATCGGACGCCTTAGTGTTGCACGGTGGGTGCTCACTCGGCCGAATCCTCTTTGGAAAGACCCACAGGAGCAACTGGGTAAGCACGGGGTCTGGGGTTGCGGCCATAACGCCAGGCCCAACCAGCACAGGACTGCGGGATAGTCTGTAAGAGGGTTCGTGGTTCGCCTGTCTGATGATCCCAAGGCAGTCTTTGGGGACTGTCTCTTTTGTGAATTCTTTTAGTGGTCTGGAATCCAGGGTGATCGATTCCCAGAACAGGAGTCGACGGGCCCTGTTCAAGTATGAGACATGTCATATGGAATTATGAATTCATGACCGAAGTACTCTTATCGATCAATACTTATGCACTTTAGGTATGTTATATGAATAGAATTGTTGATAGTTGAACAAGTGAAAGAGCGTGTGGTGAGTGGACGCGTCCATGAGTGTAACTTCAGTTGGAATGTTATGATTTGTGGAAATTCTTAAAAATGTCGTGTTTCAGTAAATTGTGTTTTGGATGCTAAAGCCAGAGAAGTGGACGGTTAGAAGAAAGACAGCCTACTCCTCCGGAAGGCAGTCCTAGTTTTGACATGTATGCCAAACATGGCATTACTCCCATTTTGTTTAATACACTATGGAATAAATATACTAAGGATAATGCAGAATGTCAATGGCCTTTAACTGGGTCTTTTGATGAAAGAAAAATTAATTACTTACAGAATAAATTGTTTTTAAGATGGAGCCGTCAGACTATGTTTGACTCCTTGACCTTATGGTTAAAGGAGGCAAAGCGACGGCGAATACGAGAGGAAAAATTAGGAAAGATTAAAGCAGGACAGACTGTAACCCAAAAAGCGGTGGCGTATGAAAAAGAGAAAGTAGAAAAGAATATTGAGCAATTAGATAGACGGTTTCGATTACAAACCGATAAAAGTTATGTGACCCGACCCGAGGCAGAAGATTAGATAGAGGAATTATTGGAGGTTCGCCCTCTGCCTCCATATGGCCCCCAAAGTTTGTACCCGGCGGTCCCAGTGGACAGGACCGGAGGGGCGGGAGCAGCGGTGCCTGCGGTTGCTACCGCACCGGTGGCTATACATCCCCCGGCCCCATTACCCTCTCCTCCGACCCTCCGTCCAACTACCTCAGAGTTAATCACTTTGATGCCTGGGGCAGGTGCTGCCTCTCCCCTGTCCCCGGTATTTTTAACGCCCCCAACTAGAGGGGCAACGGACATCCCAATGGGGCTGACCGCTGCCTCATCGGATGTCACGCCCCAACGCCCTATGGGAGGGATGGATGGTCGACGAGATTTTACTCGATCATCCCTAGGAGAAGAAGAAAGACGGGCAATAGTGGTTCAGGCGTCCCAATGGATGCGGAACCCAATTTATACTCTAGAGGATATTTGGAGTACTATGAAAGATTTTGAACCAGTTACACAACAACTAGCATTAGAACATATGGCAATCAGACTGATTTCTTTATGGGAGCAATGTTTTCAGGAAGGACTGGCCCCCCAGATATTGCGTGATATCAAAGATCGAGCTTATAAGTTCGAATTGCGAGTTGAAGAAGTATTCCAAAATGTTGAAGTTCTGATACAATATCGGGATCGAATGAATAGGAGGTGCCCAGATGTTGGGACCCAGTACCCTATGAGAGAAGTGCACCCTATTTTCCATCCAGAGATTCCCGAAGTGCTAGATGGAGGGGGCCAGGTAACTAGAGCATGTTTAGAAGCACGGTTCCAAGAGCAGTGGGTCTATACCCCTTGGAAGCGAAGCGAGGTTCTTACTTTAAAAGCCCAACTTCCCGATCCGTGAAAAAACCCCACGGCTTAATATATAGAGTAGACAGAAGCCGCGAATTCAGCCGTTATGACTTTAGCTGATATCGAGTTATTTTTCGGTCTTTTAGTCCCAGTATATATATGGAGACAGGTGCATGATTCCAATCATGCTGCCGAACTAGGAGGAACCTGGGATCAGATAAAGACATGGGACAAAGGTCGAAAACCGGGCGACAAGCCTAAAGACGAGATATTATCTATACCTGCTCGAATTATTACTTACATGCAAACTCTCATTCCTCCACGAAAGGTGGACTGGGATAAGCTAACGGCCTGTATCCAAAAGAAGGATGAAAATGTCTCTGATTTCTTTACTCGGTTTGAGAAAGTGTTTATTGATTTCACTGGACAAGATTTGTGTACAGAAGGTGGCATACGGCTATTTGTAATTGGGTTTGTTACTAATTTGTTACCAGAAATAAAGACACGTCTACAGGCTGACGAAAGTACTTGGACCACTTCAACTCCCTCAGTCATTCCTAGCAAGGCTCAGTACTATGAACATCGAGAAAATGAGAGTAAGGACAAATCGGATAAAAAGGTTAAGGATTTGAAAACCCGAGTACTGCTACAGCAGGTCAGCAGAGGGCAAAACAGTAGAAGGGGAGGAAGGGGCTCCTTCCCTAGAGAAGCAATGATGAGAGGAGGAGGAGGTCAGGGTCCTCCTATACGGATTAAACAGTGTTCTAATTGTAGGCAGGAAGGAGACTGGCGAGCCCAGTGTCCGTTATTATATGAACGGGGTGGTGGTTTTAATAGAGGACGAGGAAGAGGATGTACTGATCGGAATAGCATGAGACGTAGTGATAGGTCCGGTGATGAGTCAGGAAATAACTATTTTGATGATTTACAAGGAAAACAATACTATAATGAGGATTATTGAGAGGACGGATATGATGGACATAACTATGCATGAGACAGCCACGGACAGAGCAGGGGCCATATATCAGTACCAGTTGACCAGCAGGGGCCTTATGTACAGGGGCAATTGATGGGGACATCTGAGAAGTTTTTGGTGGATACTGGAGCAATGAATCGTTCCTTTGCGCATACATTGCTCCCAGGGGCTGTTCTGTCTGGGCAGAATAACGTATCGGTGGGAGTTTCAGGAATCCCTGTGGTAAGCCCCGTTTCGAAGCCACTTCCGTTTACTATTGGCCCTGTTACTGTGGACACACTGTTCTTGCTTACTTCTAGTTGTGGCGAAAATTTGCTAGGATTGGATATACTTAAGAAGTTGCATGCTCGTATTTATTGTTCTCCTGATGGTGTGTATTTAACATTGCGGCCTCCTATTGAACGTATGTCTCAATGTTTAGTCAAAGATGCACCTCTCCCTCCTGAATTTCTTGAAATTCCCCAGACTCTTTGGGCTAGGGGGATACAGATGTAGGATTGCTAAAAAATACCCCCTGTATAAATTACTTTGAAGCCAAATGCACATTTGTCACGCATTCCCCAATATCAAATTTCACAAGAAGGCGAACAGGCCTTATTACATGTCATCTGTGACATAACTAAGAAAGGAGTGGTAGAGGAAACAGCTGCTAATATTTGCAATAGTCCCATTTTATCGATTTTGAAAAAGGCCCCTTTAGATGGTGACCCTGATTATAAAGATACTTATCATTTTGTAATTGACCTAGGAGAGGTTAATAAAATAGTGATTCCTCAATACCCGGTGGTCCCGGATATTACTGCTATCTTGACTATGATTCCCCCTACTGCCCAGTATTTTTCAGTAATCGATTTGAAGAACGCTTTCTTTAGTATTCCGATCCATCCTGACAGCCGTCATATTTTCGGATTCTCATTATCTGGCCGCAGCTTCAGATTCTGCCACGCACCTCAAGGCTATACTGAGAGCCCTAGTATTTATAGCCAAGCTCTAAAAGCAGTATTAGATGAATTAGTCCTGCCTCATGGCAATGTTCTTGTCCAATATGTCGATGATATCTTAGTGGCATCGGATACGGCAGAGGGTTGTAAGGAGACCACAGTTAAATTGTTGCACCATTTGGCAGCGAATAGTAATAAAGTGTCCTTATCCAAATTTCAGTATTGTCGACAGGAAGTGACCTACCTTGGTCATTTACTGTGGAAAGCGGGGAGAAGACTAACTCCTGAACGAATAACTGTTATTACTAACATGTCTGTGCCCCGTACTCAACGTGATGTTCGTGCTTTTCTAGGCATAACCTCCTACTGTCGCCAATGGATTCCTAATTTTTCTCTTCTGGCTAAACCCTTGTTGCATTTGGTTACCAAAGATGTGCATGAACCCTTGCCCTGGACGGATGAATGCCACGATGCTTTTAATTCTTTGAAATCTGCTCTTTGTTCTGCACCCGTCTTGGGTACTCCGGACTACCGAAAACCTTTTGTACTTTACGTGCATGAAGTGGACGGTTGTTCTCTTTCAATGTTAACCCAGGGTTTTGGCGGAAAGCAACGGCCTTGTGCATATTTTTGGGCAGTATTGGATAATGTTGCCAGAGCCCTTCCTAGCTGTTTAAGGGCCACTGCTGCTGTGGCGGTGGCCATTTGACAGTCAGAGGGGATTGTGTTAAATACTGATCTCACAGTGATGGTACCGCACGCTGTGGACATATTGTTGAATCGCACAAAAACTCAGCACCTCACGAGTGCACGATTGACTGGTTATGAATTGACTTTATTTGCACCTCACATTAAAACTAAAAGATGTGCCACTCTGAATCCAGCCACGTTACTACCTCTCCCTTCGAGTGATCAAAAGGACGATGTCCATGATTGTATATTTCGGACTGAGGAAGAAACGAAGGGACGTGTAGACCTCACTGACTCCCCTTTATCTGACCCACAAGGAGAGCTGTATGTGGATGGCTCT
This sequence comes from Lissotriton helveticus, assembly GCF_964261635.1. Taxonomy (NCBI): domain Eukaryota; kingdom Metazoa; phylum Chordata; class Amphibia; order Caudata; family Salamandridae; genus Lissotriton; species Lissotriton helveticus. The sequence continues at coordinate 1,179,978,992 of NC_136061.1, forward strand.
TGTTTTAGGTTACCAGATGGCACGACAACAGCTGCTTATGCTATAACTACCCTTAGAACATTAGTAGAGACCGCTCGAGTTTCTCAGCATTCAGCGCAAGCAGCTGAACTAATAGCATTTCTAAGAGCATGTGAACTGAGCGAAGGTTTAAGAGTAGATATTTTTACAGACAGCCAGTACGCCTTAGGCGTAGCCCATAGTTTTGGGCGGCTGTGGAGGGAACGAGGATTCCTCACCTCCCATGGTCAAAGAATACAGCATGGCCCTTTGATTGAAAGATTCTTAAATGCTCTAACCTTGCCAGAGAAAGTGGCTATCATCAAGTGTAGCGTCCACAAGAAAATTATTGACACTACCGGAGAGGGAAATGCCTTTGCTGATCAAGTATCGAAAGAAACAGCCCAAACTAAAACGTCCACAATGTTCCCCAGTGTAGCAACCCGATGGGTGGCGGAGACTACAGTATTTGATAATACTATTGAAAGTGTTAGAGAATTGCAGAAAGAAGCCACCCCTGATGAATTATTAAAATGGGAACAGGAAACAGGGCGGTTAAACAACAATGATTGCTGGATTGACTTGACTGACAGACAAAGATGGCTATTGCCTAATGCCCTGGTGTACGCAGTAGTAGTGATGGCCCATGGTACTGCCCATATTGGAGCTAAAGGTATTTGTGCATTACTGGACCCAGTATGGAATAACCCGAATATCTCCAAGACTGCTGCTCATGTGGTTAAATACTGCATGGTCTGTTTACAGCATAATCCCGGTGGGAGAGAGACTGTTCTCAGTGGAAATTTTGCACCCCCTTCCTTGCCGTTTGAAGTGTTACAAATGGATTATATTCAATTTGATAGGGTGAACAACTTAAAGTATGTGCTGGTGGTGGTCTGTGCATTTAGCAAATGGGTTGAAGCCTACCCCACCAAAGACAATACTGCCTTGGCCACTGCTAAAGCCCTGATTAAGGAGTTTCTGCCTCAATTTGGTTTGCCCCGAATTATATGGACGGACAATGGGCTGCATTTCAACGCAGAGCTTGTTAAATATGTTTGTAATGCATTACAGATAAAGCAAAAATGTCATGCAGCTCGTCACCCACAATCTGCAGGACTGGTTGAGAAATATAACGGTATATTAAAATTAAAGATAGCAAAGATATAGGAAAGCACAGGTTTGAGTTGGCCTGATGCGCTGCCCTTAGCGTTAATGTCCATAAGAGTAACCCCTCATTCTTTGGCTGGGTGGTCACCTGATGAGGTTGTTTTTGGCTGACCAGCCAATGTGTGGGGTGTCCCAAGGCCTAGATCCTTTCGTGATCTTGATTATCCTATGATGACTGACTATTTGTACGCTTTAACTAAAGATCTGCGTTTCATTCATCCACAGGTGTCAGCAGTATTGCAGCCGCTGCCGTAGGGTCCCGGACATTGCTTGGAACCAGGACAGTGGGTCCTCGTGCGGAATTACCAACAGAAATCGAGTTTGGAGCCCAGGTGGAGCCATCCTTACCAAATCATCTTGGCCACTCGAACAGCAGTAAAAGTGGATGGGAAGAAACATTGGATTCATGTGTCACATGTAAAGAAACTGCCCCTGCCTCTTCCTTCTGACCAACAGAATCGAGACAGAGTCCTGACACAAGAAGGAGAGCAGAGGTTGAGCTTTGTGCCTTTCTCGGATGCCATTGAAATTGGGCAAGAGGAAGGGTTGTTGATGCCGCAAGGAGACGAATCTGCCCCAGTTTCTGAAACTCGTGACAAGGCTGATCCCCCTGAGGTTTTAGAAAAACGAGTTGCATCAAATGTCCCTGCTGCCATGTTGTTCGATGACCAAGAACAGACTGGCCATCTTTGATACAATTTACGGCCCCTAAAACAGCGCGATACCCCAGTCTCGGATTACAGGAGATAGGCAAAGACTTGAGCTGTAGGGCTGAAAATAGTTTTACTGGGGTATTGAGCAAGACACTGGACTGAACCCGTTGAGAGCACGGATCTGTCATATTGCTCTGTTCAGAAAGAAAGACTGTGTTATGTTAAGGGCCTAAATTGCAACGTTTAAAGATACAGTGAAGATTACTTTTTTTTTGGATGGATAATAAGAGCCTGTCTGTGAGGCTCTAGACGGACACAGGGAGAATAAACCCTCTGGCAGTTGGCTTGCATCTCACTTCCGAGTTTAGTTTGGACTTTTAGTTAGAATGTATCCCTTTGCCCGATTTGCCCTTGAAGACGAGAGGCCTCTTGCTCCCAGACCTCTCCTACTGAATGCACCCATGTTTTCTAGTTGGGCTACCAGAGTGAAGATAGCCTTTGTAATCACTATTGCAGTAATTATGATTATATTGATGAGTGTGTTTATGTATCTGGAATTTCAATACCCTATGCACAAGGTGTTAGGTACCACCATAGCCCCACCTGAGCATTTCTTTTACACCTTACCTCCTCACAAAGAGCGACATCAAGAAACCTATATTAAGAATGTATTCATAGAAATGTTGCACGAAGCTCATAGCACCACAAATAAGACAAATTGCTGGGTGTGTGGCCTTTTGCCATCTGTAAAGCATCGCCATGATTTATTCATTTCTTTGCCTTTATCACACTTAGCAAGTTGTGAAGCCTGGTTTCAACTGCCATCTGTCATGTATCTGCATTACGTAGCTGATCCCAAAAGATACACGGATAAGGATTATGAGGCTGTTTTAAAGTATATAGAACAACATCAAGGATTTGATGCTCAGGGGAACCAAGGGGATGGATCTTTAGATCCGGATGCCTGTATGAACATGTACACCACCTATGAAAATGCTACCTGGTTAAAAGAAGAAATGTTAGATTTTGAACAATTTAATTCCACGCAATATTTCCAGCACTTCCAGGATCGCAATGTTACTGATGATAAGGCAATGGCAGTTCCTATCTTGAATAGTACTGCTTTCTTCTGTATACAAGGACAAGGGCATGTTAAAGTAGGAGATAGTAGATGTAACTACACCTACACTTTGCATACCAGTAGCACCCCCCCTTTAATAACTCCGCCTAATGTATATTTCGTATGTGGCGAGAATGCTTATACTTGGCTCCCCAGAGGTTGGGCAGGGCGATGTTACCTGTCTTTCCTTTATCCCCCGGTGAATATAGCTCCTTCTAATTACCACAAAACACATCAGTTGAACAAACGGAGTTCTGATTACCGAATTAGTAGAAGTATTGATACTGATGGCACTGATCAGACAGATACTGCCTCCCAGCAATTTGTAGATATAGCAAAAGGTCTATTCCCTATTTGGGGTCCTATTTTTACTAGTAGAGATGTAAGACGCCTCTCTAGAGTGGTGGAAAATGTCGTTCAAACCACTCCTGGGATTTTGACTAACCTGACAGTGGAGCTTCAGGCTACGAGGCTTGTTTCGCTCCAAAATCGGATGGTGCTCGACGTCATCCTAGCGGATCGAGGAGGAGCATGGCGCGTGATCGGCAGCTCCTGCTGTGTATATATTCCTGATTCTGCTCCAACCATACATTTGGCCATACAGAAATTACACCGCTTAGCTGCAGAAGTCCATGCGGACACTGGTACTTGGTCTTTGACTGGGTGGTTTTGGGACCTCCTCTCTACTTGGGGATGGAAGATTTTCATGATTCTATCTGGAGCACTTGGAGTGGTATTTATTTGTTGTCTGTGCCTTCATTGCGGGCCAGCATGTTGCTCTTTCTGTGCTGCCAAGCTCACTTCTTCACTGGCCATATCACGACAGGCAAAAACTGAAAAGCAGTTAGTGAAGAAGGAGGTCGCAGACCTCACGCAAATAGATAAAGGAGTATTTTTAGATCAGATGATCCGGTCTGTTGTAGTATATATTGGCTATTTCACGCCAAAAGGGCGGTCTGAAGGAATATAAAGTTTATACTATATAATGTCGTCGTAATATATCCAATATATATTTGCTACTTCGATAGAACCCCTTTGTAAATACACTTCACCCATTAAGATTCTCAGAATCGGGCCTGAACTGAACGAACGCCATCTTGGTTTCATTTCCCGAGGCCTCTTTCATTACTTGGGAAAACACGTGACCTGTTGCTGATAGAAAAGCTTGAAAGGTCGGCCTGTGCTATGAACAGACCGTTGATTCTAACTTAGGGAACTCAAGGTCACATCGGCCTTTCTTGTGGGATGAGTACATTCTTGTAGGTGCCATGCTTATACTCCTGTGCAGCAGAATGGACGGGAGGCACCTTTACTGACCTACCCCCGGAATAAGTTGATCTGAGTTTCGAATCAATCAGTTGTGCCTTATATGGGTTTTCCTGTTTGTTTCTCATGAACTGGTACTTTTCCATGTACCGGGTTTCTATGAGGTATGCCGAAAGTATATATGCACTGTTTTGAATGTAATCCAGCAGTCTCCTCTGCACACCTTTGAGAGCTGTGGCGAGAGGGAGGCTCCCTTATATAGGGCGTTTTTGCAAAATAAACGATTGAACCTTCTCCATTGCCGGCTGACTTATTCTTGGTAACTATTGTATATGGGCTATTGGTAAGTATAGCTCTATGGTATATTTTTTAGTACTTCACGTCATTACCAACTTATCGCACCTTGTAAAGAAAAAGTGCTACCAGTTATTTTTCGGTAATAATGAAAATACTATCTGTGCATGCGTTGCGGGAACCAGGAAATGAAAGAGAGGTGAGGCAAATGGAAAGGATAGAGTACAAGCCATTTGAGAAAGGCCCTCATTACGAGTATCCCATGAAATGGATTGTTATTACTTCAATACTAAAGTTATCGGTTATCCCTGGATTAGTGTAAATTTGTCCCATTACAATTTTTACCCTGTGGGACAACCAATAACGTGAAAATACTAGGGAAATCGATAATTTTGGACCCGAATGACCTGGAAAATTCCCAATTTTGGGCTGAATTTTAACCCAGAATTTTCTGATATTTCTAGTAGACCTGGGGGTAGATGTATCAAGGTTTTTTTTTGGCGCAAACGCTGCGATTCGCAAAATAGCAGCGTTTGCGTCAAAAAAAACGGGATTTGGAATGTATCATGTAAAAAGCCTCGCACTATAAGGAATCGCAAATTTTGCGATTCCTTAATATTGTGTAAGCATTTAACGAATCGCAAATTGCGATTTCTTAAATGAAATGTATTATGCATTTCAGTTTTGCGATTTTTGACTAAGAAATCGTAAATTACCACCAACTTGTAGTTGGTGGTAATTTGCAAATTCTTTTACAAATGCACTTTTTGCATTTTGTAAAGGTGCCATGTCACTCTCATACATGCCCTTAGGGCATGTATGTGCGCCATATGTGCACACATGTCAATTTCAAGGGTGCAGCAGGGTGTCCTTGAGACACCCCTGCACCCTTGAAATTATTCTCAATTTGCGATTAGCAAATTGCGATCGCAAATTGAGAATAATTTCACATTCATTCCTATGGGCCTCCTGGCCCATAGGAATGAATGTGAGAGTGACATGGCACCTTTACAAAATGCAAAAAGTGCATTTGTAAAAGAATTCGCAAATTACCACCAACTACAAGTTGGTGGTAATTTACGATTTCTTAGTCAAAAATCGCAAAACTGAAATGCATAATACATTTCATTTAAGAAATCGCAATTTGCGATTCGTTAAATGCTTACACAATATTAAGGAATCGCAAAATTTGCGATTCGTTAATAGTGCGAGGCTTTTTACATGATACATTCCAAATCCTAGCCGTGGGTTCAGAAACCTCCACATTTGTGAAGAGCTGAGGCATCATTGGAAAAGTGGCCCTTGGTGCTTTAGGATTCAACCCAGTAGCACATGGGCTACATATAAGTCAGCCTATCATTACACTCTCTCTCGTCTCATCACAGATTTAGGAAAGGGTAGTGTGAAAAGGCAAGAGGCTGAATGCTCGAGTCTGTAATGTGCATCAGCTTGGACCCTGTGACGTGGGTCAATGCTAAGCACTGCACAGGTTCCAATACCCAGCTTCCTGCTGAGTGCTGGTGGCGGGAGCTTCAAATGGAATATCTGCAGCTGAAAGCTGAAGTGGAACCGAAGCAGGTAACTTAGGGTAGGTAAATAAAATATGTATCTTAAGTTAAATGTGCGCATGCACGGAGGTGAAAGAGTGTGTGTGGGTGAGAGTCAGTGAGTGTGAGCGAGTTAGTGTAAAAGGTAGTGAGAGTGAGACTTTAAGTGCGCACGTGAGGGAGAATGTGAATCGCACTTCAAAAGTGTGAACTTCTAATGATTGTTTGAGCCAAATGCTAATTTCTGTTGAGAATGCTGAGGAAAGCTGCACCTTTTTTTCAACTTTGAAGCACATAAAACAATAGTTATCGCAACTAGCTAGTCGAGATTGGACTATGCAAATGCAGTTTACGGCAGTATACCAGAGGTCTTGCTGCATCGACGTCAGGTGTTACAGAACGAAGCAACCAAGTTGGATTTTACAATGCCTACACACTCGCACATCACCCCTCTATTAAAAGAACTTCACTGGCTCCCAGTTCCACAAAAAAATATAGTTTAAACTCCTTTTTTTGGTGTTTAAGAGCTTAAATAAGTTTGCCCCCGAATTTATCTCAGGTAAAATTAAGAAATATGTTCTGTTACGCAATTTGAAGTCAGTTGTCTAAAATTTGCTAGCTGTTACTGGATACAGAAAGTGTAGATCACGAGGCCGCAGCTTCGCGGTTACAGCTTTTATGAGTTGGATTATTTTTCCGAGTACAATTTGTTCTCCGACAGATACCTTTTCCTTTAAAAAAAGCCTGACGACCTGGTGTAAGGAAGAGGAAGGAAGAAGAGGGAAATAAGACTAATAAAGAGTTCAAAGACTCTATCTTATTCGCCAAACTAGAGAAGTGTAAAAAGGACCTGACTAAATTTGCTATGGATAAGATCTATCCTTACACCAGTGCCACATATGTGCCTACCCCGTACAACAAGAACGGACGTAGAGGTGGCTCCACATATGGGACCTCAACTTCGGAAGATACCTCTAGCGATTCCGATTCGAGCAATCAAGGTAACTCTACCAACCAACAACGTGGGAGAGGCAACAGGAGGAACTGGAGAGGCCACAATTACGGCCAAAATCAATTTAATCCATGGTGGTCACCGAATCCATGGATGACTGGAGGCCCTTTCCCGCCACCACCTACGGGCCCATATGGCCCTATGCCATACCAACAGGGCCAGAATATGCAGCCTTTTATAGGTTTTGGCCAAGGGAGGACACGAGGAAGACGACGAACCTCCAGAGGACAAGTACAGTGGAACATCCCCCCACAATCGATGGACTTACGGAACGGGAAGAAAATACAACAAGACCAAGCAGGAACGAGCTCAGGGACAGTTTGATCATTAACCTGAGCTCTAAAGAGCTCACTCCCATTGAAGCTCAAGTACTAAACCGAGGACTGGGTTTTGTTCAGACCACAACTGGTGATCCCTTTCAGACTCAAGTAGAGCTAGCCAAATTCTTTAGGAAGGTTAGACTCCATTTCTTCTTCTTGAAATCTGAAAACACCCCTAATGGAGAACAAAATACAGGACTCAAGAAACCTTCTACTTTCACGCCTTTACCTAGTACCATACCAGCTAAGGTTATAACCTTTGAGGAGGCAGTACAACATGACATCCAGATTCTGTTCTCAGGAAATGAAAAACCATTCATGAATCTTCCAAGGAGAGAACAGGAAGCTTTATCCAAATTGGCGAAAGACGACTCAGTGATAATCAAGCCCGCGGACAAAGGGGGTGCCACGGTGCTCATGGATACCACTACATACATAGAGGAATGTCTAAGACAACTAAATGACATTAACTCTTATAGTCCATTGCCAGAAGACCCTACAGAAAGACTTTCCAACAGCATCGGCCATCTTGTTGAAAAGGCACTATCTGAAGGTTGGATCACTGCCAACGAGGCTGCTTTCTTATGTACATCTAACCCGGTGATGCCATATTTTTATGTGCTCCGGAAGGTTCACAAAGAAAAACGCCCCCCCCCCAGGACGCCCGATAATATCTGGTATCGGGTCGCTTCTGGAACCTTTATCGACTTTTGTCGATATTTTCTGGAGACCGTTGGTAAAATTGATGCCAACTTATATCCAAGATACAAAAGATCTTCTGAGGATTCTCCCTAACATCGAGTTTGACACCATCACAGACATACTAGTGTCTTTTGGTGTAGAGTCCCTCTACACCTCGATACCCCAAAATGAGACTCTAGAGGTAATTGAGACGTTACTTCGAGGAAAAAGAGTGGGACTCCATCACACCGGTATCTTTCATTATGGAGCTGGCCACTTTGGCTATGAAAGAGAACTTCTTTCGTTTCGAAGAGACTGTGTTCCTCCAGACATCAGGGACCAGCATTGGCAGCGTTTTCGCTCCAAGTTTGGCAAACTTGTACGTCCATAAGTTCGAACAGGACTGCGTGCTATCATCCACGAACCCCTATTTACCATCTGTGAGGGTTTGGAAACGCTACATAGATGATATCCTTGTTGTGTGGCGTGGAACTGAATCTGAACTTAAATCATTTCATTCGTGGCTGAATGAACAGAACACCTTCTTGCGCTTCACGGTTGAACATTCTAAATCAACCTTGGCTTTCCTAGATCTCAAAATCATTACAACACCTGGAGGCTTGGTATCGGAGCTATATAAGAAGCCCATGGCTCGAAACTCATTGCTTCAATATAACAGTTGTCACCCAAAAGCTCTGCGAGACAACCTGCCCTTTGGGCAGTTTTTGCGCATTCAGCGCAACTGTACCACCAAAGAGAGCTTTCAAAAACATGCAGGAGTTCTAGAGAATTGGCTCTTAGAGAAGAAATACCCTAAAAAGCTGATTCGAAAATCCAAAAAAAGAGCCTCAAACAACAATCGCGAGTCACTTCTGGAATTGACTCTACCCAAACCTAAGAACGAAAGGATAGCGTTTGTGAACACCTTTAACACGAGGTCTAATGCTATACAAAAAATTGTGAGAAAACACTGGAAGATCTTAAACACCGGTCCTGACACACTACCAGAGCCTCTCTTTGCATTCAAAAGAAGCACCAGTATGAGAGATCGCCTAGTACACACCAGACCAGCAGCAAAGAAGATCCATCAGGTGGGCACATTGTGGGACTTGTTACAAAAAGAGAGTCAGGGAGAGTATAGAGACACTCTTGTTCCCCGGTCAGTATTTTATCAACAAAAGAAGAGTGTCCATGTAGAAAGGACTGAGCCAATCACGGGAGCATCAGAACAACCTCACTGGGATGTTAAGGAAGGCCCTCACTCACCACCTAGTGATGACATGCTTCATCATCGGGCCCCACCAAAGAGACCGAGTGTCTCTTTGGTGTGCTGCAACGCCAGAATTACTGCGGAGCGGGATGGTGAGGAGAGGGCGTGTTGCGTGCAAACTTAAACTAGTGAGTGATGGAGTATTAAAAAACGTCAGTAGTGTATCAAAGAAAAATTTTTTATTAAATGATCACTGAAGACAATGGAGTTAAAAGTATGTGAGGGACCAGTCCACTTTTAATTGAGTGGTGGGTTCCTACAATGTTGTCGACATGTTTCTTGCCATAGAAACGGTGTTAATTTACCCGGCAATTCTTCAGGACTCGTCAATATTGCGATCAATACATAAATCTATAAAGATCGCCATCAGTTAAAAATTGTCTCACTTTCTGGGTGTTATAAATAAACACCATGGGTCTCAGGAGGGGGGTGGAAGCGTATTCGGCACACCCTAAAACATGGCAAAGTAAAGGAAAACAAAGACGGAATTAATGTATTGCCCCTTGGAAAACGGAGCGCATAGTGTACTTAGCTCGATTCTCAGCAGGGGGCTTCAACTTACGCCCTCGACGCTCGGCACCCGTGGTGCACCTAAGTCGCCCTTCGATCTTTATAGATTTATGTATTGATCGCAATATTGACGATCTTCTATGAAGATTTTCACTTATTTTAACCCTTAGGCACCACTAGTTTGTACCACGAATAGAACACCCCACTTCTCCTAGCTCTTACGAACCCGGGGCTATCAGGTGGTGTTAACCATAGCGCTATTCGACCACAGCTAAAATGCCTTCACATTTTGGAGCACTCTTGTAACCACTGAACCTATGACAGTCAGAAACTATTCTAAGTGTCTGTCTTGTTCTATCTGTTTGTCTCTGTCCTTCTTTCTCCTAGGTGCAGAAACGATCAGCAGAAGCCTCCTAAACCAGGAGTAATTAGGGATAAGTCTCTATTCCTAATTTTTTTGCACTTTTTACACTCTTTAATTTAATCTTTTCACATTCACGTCCCTTGGTCAGGTTGGGCCTTAGCGTGTCCATACCGCCGGGGTTTTTTGCACACCCAGTCCTGAAGAATTGCCGGGTAAATTAACACCGTTTCTATGGCAAGAAACATGTCGACAACATTGTAGGAACCCACCACTCAATTAAAAGTGGACTGGTCCCTCACATACTTTTAACTCCATTGTCTTTAGTGATCATTTAATAAAAAAAATTTCTTTGATACACTACTGACGTTTTTTAATCCTCCATCACTCACTAGTTTAAGTTTGCACGCAACACGCCCTCTCCTCACCATCCCGCTCCGCAGTAATTCTGGCGTTGCAGCACACCAAAGAGACACTCGGTCTCTTTGGTGGGGCCCGATGATGAAGCATGTCATCACTAGGTGGTGAGTGAGGGCCTTCCTTAACATCCCAGTGAGGTTGTTCTGATGCTCCCGTGATTGACATTGTGGGACTTACCACCTGTTGAGGGACATCACCCTTGCGTGAATTGTGCAGCCTGTCCACAAACCACTCGCTCTACGAGCATTGACATTGGCACACCGCGGCGCTGGGAACAAAAACGATTCACCAATTGCAACGGCAACAACCTCATCTATTTAATCACATGCACTTGCTTACTGAAATACGTCGGGATGACGACGAGGAAAGTAAAAATAAGGATCTCGGAACATAAAAGCACGATTAGGTGTAAGAAGCAGGCGACTCGTCTTACCAACCATTTCTTGGAGGTAGGACATAAACCAACAGACTTCGTCTGGACCGTGTTGGAACAACCACGGATCCCCCCTCATGTCACAGACATTACGAAACACTTATTTAAATTGGCGCAGAAAAGGGTGTATCGTCTGAACACTGATAAAAACGGCCTGAACGAGGACATTCCATGGATGGCGCTATAATATTGCAACAAACTGAGCAACAGGGCTGACCTCCAGTACAGTGTATGTTTTATATAAACAATTAGTCGGTTTGCCATCTATGTCCGTAAGGTACATTCAAGCATACACTAGATACATCTCTCAACTCAGTGTACCCAATTACTACTTATAGATAATAAACTAATTCTAGGTTCACATGACTCGAGGGAAATATACCATCCCCGATAACATCCAGTTTGAATATTGTCTTATCGGCACATTAATTTTAGACAGTAAACTTTTATTCTCTGTGTATATCATACGAGCGCATAGCGACAATAGAAAAGGTTTTTTCTAGAAGTAGAAATATCGTATAAGCAAACGGCAGAAACGACACTACCCACCAGCATGTGACACGCAACTGTGATGTTGACGAACTCGGCATATAGAGTTCGATTTATTGAACTACATTTCCCAAGTAGTCAAGCCGATGCTTTTCTATGACAACTAAGAAATAGCCAATGGGCTTATGGTATACGTTTGCGCATTGTGGAGCATGCGCAGTAAGACGTAGGACCGACGAGGGATCCAATGAGTTTCTTTTGAATAACCTTTAAATGTGGCGCTGAACTGTACCGCGGTACCTCCCCGAACAGCCCAGATGACTGTTTGGCGTACCGACGGACAGGTAGGCACCACAATAGACCTAACAAACTGGCGATACTACTGCACATAATGCTGATGTATGCTCTTTTGAGGGGTTGCGCTCACTTGTCCCCTCGAGTATTTGTCTAATTCTTGACCTTTCTTCGTTAAAAGTAAACTATTTTAAGAAGGGGCATTCTTTTATGAAAAGCATTTTTTAAGAAAGGCATTTTTAAGAAATGTGTGCAGCCTACAACTCTCAGGAGCCATATAAATTGCTTATTTGTCTCACACACGTCTGCGAGTGATTTTCTAATAACATCTGTGCAAGCGTGCGATTGCCTTATTACAAATTGGCACCACAAGTGTTTTCCTTCTGAAAACAGTAGGACCTTTCAGCTTACTAATATAAGACTGAATAATAAGAATGGAAGCATCTGTGTAGACAGATTGATTGTTTGGCAGCAGTCGTGAGAGTTTCTTACTATCGACTTTATGGTTTTCCATTAGAGCGGTGCCCCATTTCCTGAGCTTTAGCCAGGTGAGGAGCGGCGCCTGCCTCTCATACTCAAGGTGAGTGAGAGGGAATCCAAATAAGATTGGGTTGGGTAATGTTTCTTTAACATACCTATGATGGGCTATTATGATAGAATAAAGCTCATGATTGAGAGATAACTTTCTTTCTATAAATCTAAACGTTATCTCACTTTCCCTGTTTTTTCTTTCATTGTGTCTTCTCTACATGGTACCTCTTGTGTGCGGATGTCTGTTTCACCTCAAAAGAGGAGTGAGAGGTCTGAATCAGTTGATATATTTTTTATTTGTTATGCACTCACCCGTTTTGAAGCAGTAGCAAAGTATAATATTGGTCCTGATGAAGCAGGAGATACCATTAGGATCTATAAACTGCAGAAACATGTCGACCTTACTATACATGCAGTAGATATTTGTTATGAACTACTGTTACTTTGCACTTTGTGTTTTTAACCTTGGAAGTGGTCTGCCTCCTAATAAAATTGTTTTGCACCCACTATCCAATTTTAACAAAGCACTTTCCCTCACATTTATTGTTTAGCACTGCTTCCAGTTACCACCTACATCTACTACTCTATCTACATCTGTTACTGCCCTGATAGTTCATATGTTTAATTGATTTATCATTGGATACTATCTAAAATACTTATGTCTACAGTGTGGACATACCACTTTGTGAAATGGCCCAAATGATGACTAAAAGGGCGGTTCAGAGTTTGTAACTGATGGGAACAAAATCACATTGTGATCAGTCCCAAGGTATTCCACTGAGTTTACTGAGGTACAAGTTGCAGATTAGACACTGATTGAATACAGAGTTAGTTGTTATTCTAGACCCACAGTAGACCTATCGCATTGCAAATGCTTGTTTAGTTATTACCCTCAGATAAGCTTGTCATTTAGTGACATGCGATCATGAGTGAACGTGCGCTTTATACGTTCCTATTAGAATTAACATTACCAAGTGAGTGAGATAGTGTGAGCCAGTAAATGATAGAATGAGTGAACCCATGTGAGTTAGACAGGCAGTTTTAATGAGTGCCAGTGGGTGAGATACTGAGTGAGAAAGTGTTTGGGACAGTGTGAGACAGTGGAGCACGTGAGACAAAAAGTAAGATTGTGTGAGCATGTATGATTTTGTGTGTGTGTTATGCTTGCAAGTCTACCATTGGCACTGGCTGACTGGCAGTAATTTTGGCTTACAGAGGCACCTATGGTAACATGCTGTAGTTGGCTTATTGGAGGTAATTCTTGGCATAAGGGAGAGGGTATCCATGGCAAAATGCAGGAGCTGACAAGCAGGAGTAAATGAATGATATAATACGGCCAAAGTATATAGGGGGGTCCCCATATCAAAATGCTGGCCCTGGTGCAAAGGTGCACCCATAACATACTTTGGAAGAAATAGGTGAAAATTTTGCTTTAAAATGCACTGTTTATTTCTTTTTTGGTCGAGCATAGGCAGCACATGTGCTGCTCTGGGAGGCAAGCTGTATTCAGGCTGTGGGATTGAAGCACCTCCCATCTTTTCCATTTGTTCCTGTTCATTCCCTTCATAAATGCCTGCTTTTGTTTGGTTAGTATACTCATTTAGTCCCACCTTTTGGTGTTTCGGAATTTCCCAGGGGAGTGCCTCTGTTACATGCTGTCTTACTCTTGTTTTAAGTGCCTTTGGGCAAACTATTTTTTAAATATTTTTTGCCTCAGCTCATGTATCAGCAGTTCAGTATCGCTTGCCTAAAATGGCTTAGTCCTGCTGCCAGCAAGCACTTTCACTTTAAATCTATAATTTCTGACATGCCTAGGGAAGTAAGTTGCCTTTGTTCAGTACAGCCTGCATGAAATGGCTTCCACATACTGCCCTCAAATGCTATCACATAGTCATATTTAGCTTTATTCGGAGTCATAACAGATAACCATAAAAGCATCAAATGCTATCACTTAAAATCTATAAGCCCTTACACGCCCAGGTACATTCGCTCTCCATCTTTTTCTTTGACAGAAGCTAACCGCTGTTTATGGAATTAATCAGTGTGCATGGAGACTCCACTTCAAGCCACTCAGAGAGTCACTACCCACATCTGCAGCTTTTCTCTGTTTGCATGAGCACTGGCCCGGGGCACCGGTAGCCACACAACTGAGCCACCGGTCGCAGCTGCCCAGAGACAGCTTATCAGTTTAACCAGCATCCCTACATATCTCCTGGTGGCTCACACATTCCTAACTTGGGTGTGTACACACAATTTCATAAAACAACTCCCTGTGCCATCTTCTCCACCCCCACACCATCACCCCTCCCGCAACACTGTTTGCTCGCCCCACCCCTCCTCTGAGATTGCTGCATGTTTTCTTTGTTTCCATACATTTTTTTCCTCTATTCTTTCCCTTTATGCCCTTTTCCTCCCTTGTTTTGCATTTCTGCTTTTTTATTTGTTCTGAGGCTTCTCATCATGATTTAGTTTGTTTGATAAAATGTCATTCTATCAATTCCTGTTTTCCAAGGAACTTTTGTTGCCCAAGAGAGTGTTTCTACTTGTAGACAGGGGCGTGCAATGCGTGTGCATCCCACAGAGCCTGTGGTTTGGTGAAACTGTTTTTGAAAGAAGAAAATGGCAGCAATACCGGGGATGCCAGTGGGAAGCATGGTTACACCTGAGGAAGAGGAAGCGGAGACACCCGCTGAGTGAAACCCCTATGTGCGCTTTTACAACAAGCATCTTCTTTGGGAGGTGTTGGAGATGTGTTGCGACTTCAGCAAAGCTATTGTAGAGACCCAGCCACAGCATTGTCTGGAGCACAGGAACAGGGTTGCAGAAGGCACTCTGGGTGAGTAACTATGGTGTATGTCTCTACCTTCTAATTTCGAAGGGGTTTCCTTTGCTAGAGTCACAAGGCTTCATGCTTCCAATGTCGCTGAGTGAGCAGCTCATCCAGTCTTGTGCTTGTTGCATTCTGGTACTTGTAGTTATGTATGCCCCTTTATAAAAACAGGGCGAAAGTACAAGAAACCAAACCTGGACTGTATGCATCGACCTGGGAAACTTCAGGGGTCATCTGCTTGATTCTTCTCGATAAACCATATACTCCGGTAGCAATGGTGATAGGTATGCAGATTGCTGTTACGTAGTAACCGCTGAACACCAGCTCATCAAAGCTGTCTCCCATGGCTAACTCTACTCCGGTGAACTTTGTACTGTTACTACTCATCTATATTGTCACCCTTGTGGTAGCAAGAAGTTACACACTTTTGAACCTTCGTTCAGAGGTAGAAGTGGGTGGGGAACGACGTTCTCAAGCTTTAATAATTTGATCCAAACAGTTCACATGCTTTTTTGTTAAAACACCAAAACACAATCTTTCCTGAATGGTTCAGTTGCTGCGGATTGAAAGGGGACATCTCTACTGTGAATGAGAGAAGGGAGAGGCAGCTAAAAAATAAACAAACCTTCTCTCCAGGGTCCCTGCTTTTTGAAAGAATTGTAAATCTATGAATTTGTTTAATCAACTAATCTAAAGGGCCAATATAGGCTTTAACTGAAAGAATCTGACATTTTCCATTTAATCAAAAGCTATACAAAGGTTTTCACAAGGTACAGTCACCATATTACTGAAAACATAACCTTTGAAATCACTGTATACATTAAAACAATCCATTTATACTTTTCACGACAGCCTATTTATACTGTGTGTAATATATGTTTAAAACTAATGACTTTCATTTTCACAGTGCACCCTGTCACAGGTTTGGACCTCTTAGCACTAGCAATACGCATCACTATTTCCCCAGTGCACCCACAGACATCTGAAGTGATCGTATTAACCATCGACCTTTCTTAACTGAAAAATGCGTTTCCCAAAGATACATTTTAGCTGTGTTTATTTTTTATTTAAGGCATATGCATTATATTTAGTTACCTGTAGTAGAAAGATCAACAAAATACTTATAAAATATTCTGTTCTTTTTAGCCACATCTCTGACCCCGACTTCAATTGTACTCTGGATCACAGTTCCCACAGTTTACTTTATGCACTTCGACTGTTGTCTTTGATGCTTGCAAAATAAACATGCATGGATGAGCTGTTTGGTCCCTAAGATGTGTGCGCTCAGGTGAATCACTGTGTGTCTCCTGGGAGTCTATTTTTGGAGAGGGGTTATGTTCAGGTGTTGCTGTGTCGGGAGGAGTCCCTACACTTCTGTGCTTAAAATTTGCTACATTTCCCATTATTTACCTTCCATAACTGTGTAATCAGACTCCCAAATCAAATCCCTCTGCTCTTTCTTTCATCCATTCTGCTCTAGTCTCTTCCTCAGAAATTCACAACCACCCTCTGATTCCCACTGCCTCTCATATTCCTTCTCCCCTGCCCCATTCTTCTTTAACCATCCCTTTCTCCCTGACACTCACGTACACCTCTCTTAACTCTTTTTCGCTCTCTCTGTCTCTCACGCTCATATCCTACTCTGGTATCACACACTCTCCTGTCATACATTATCCCCGACCCTTTACCCTCCTGTCCTATTTTTTAATTCCCTTTTTCATTGGTGTCATTTATTTTCCAACTCCCCTCCTTCATAACCTATTTCACATTTTCTGGTCTCCAGCGCCGCAAGGTCATACGAATGGCAGTAGCGCTATGCAAATATGATCACTCCACTGCAAACAAAAAGACTAAATAAAAAAACATTGTCATTTACAACGCCAGTAGCTCTAACTTTCACAAATGCGAGACCGATTGCATTGTATATACTTGTTTCAAACATTTTAGGAGAAACGTCCCCATTTCCTCTGACCCTTCGAAGAAGCTGTTGAGTTTACTAGTTTCACTCACTGGATTTCGGGGTATGTACTATGCCCCACCCCTCTTAAAGATCACTGCCCAGCACAGGTTAGGGAATTTTAGAAATAAATGATTAAATGAAGGTAAGAAAAGTAAAAGAACTGTGGTAAAGGAGAGACAAAATAAGGAAGCAGAAATGGAGTGGAGTGAAATAAGAGAGCTGGAGTCAATAAACATTGCCACTAAGCTCATGATTACAGCATATGAATAATCTAGGTTTGCTTGCTTTGCATGACTAGTTTTATGCTTTTGACACCAGGACACTCTTTTATAGTGTTGTGTAAATAACATCATTAAATATTTTCAAAACCAGTACTTCCTTTTCTCTGAAAGCTGTCACACTGATGTTTTACAAATATATCATTACATAACACACCACTACTTAGGAGCTAGTGTGATATAAGGAGCAGCTATCAGACCGACTCTTTCATATTTACTTGTTATTATGTGACACTTCAGCCATACGCCTGTTGTTTCTAAGCACTGAAAATAACAGGTGTTAATATTACCAATTTTAAAGGTTCTTAGTTTAATGATGGTTGGATAGTTGGAAGGCTGAATCATCCCTGATGGGATTCAAAGTTGTGACCTGCAGTTTACTGCTTGATTAGCAGCAAGGGTTCAGCTTACCCAGCCATTCTGCCAAGTTGATGTGATTTATAAATCTAACAAGGTTGAAATGCGAACCATCCTCTGGACTCTAGGCAGACCCTTCTTGCATGCCTTGGATGAGTCATTTTAGAGCTTTATGCTGCATCGTCGCACTTGAAAATAAATTATCTCCAGGAACCGTATTACACAACTGACTCACTGTCCCTTGCACCGGGTACAAACAGGGTCAGTGTGCCCTATTTTTGATAATGAGCTGCCACAGGGCAGCTGCAAACTCGCGCTGCCATGAAAGCGACACATTTGTGAAAGGCAGAACCGCTGTTTGAAGCTGCTGATCCATCTTTTTCAGTGCAGGCAAATCCAACCTGCAATTTCAAGGGGGACAGAGATCAGCAGGCAGGTGTAGTGACTGACTGTAGGAGGGTGTTTGGGGGGGGGAGTCCCTGGAACCCCCTTGTAGGAAGGTAGTATCCTTCTGCATGGTTACCCTCTCTTTTTGCCTGGTGTTGCTATATTTTCTGACTAGTCTGGCTGGGATCCTAATAATCAGGACCACAGCCTCTGTGCTTCTTCCCTAAATTGGACATGGTGAGAGTATTTAGGTACACTCCAGATTGGCTTCTGGTGTACTCTGGTAAGTCCCTAGTATATGATATTAAGGGCATAGTTACACTAAGGGTCCCCCATGGGCTGTAGCATGTATTATGCCACCCATGGGAGGCCAATCAAATTGTGACTACAGGCCTGCCATTACAGCCTGTGTAAGATGGTGCTAACACCACTTACAACAGTTCTATGTTTCCTTATATCTGAGGTCACTGCATTTAAAACCTATAAATAACCCCTAAGGCAGTCCTCTCAATCCTGAAGGCAGGGTGCTCAGTTATAAGTGTGGGGTGTCTATTTTCCCGGGTTCTAGGTGTATCAGCCATTGCGATACATAGAGTGGCCCTGCATCATTATGCAATGGCTATCTCTAAACTGGCTGTAATGAAACCTGTGGTGTTTTGTATCAAACATGTCAGAATCATACCCCACACCGTAAATGTGTGGGAATGATTCCATGCACTGTATAGCTCCTCTGAGAGGCCCTCGGTGCTCCCGGTACCAGTCTTCTAGACCCGGATAGCAAACTATGGCTGCTGCCAACCAGAGACATGGTTATGCCCTACTGCTGCTGAACCAAACTTGAGCAGGGGAAGGCAGGACAATAGGTTTCCTGTCACAGGGAGGTATGACCACCTCCCAGACAGGACTTAGTGTATTGGGACAAGATGGGGGCGCTGGCCAGCACCACAAGACAGCTTTGAAGAGCACACTTGGTGAAGAGCACACTTGGTGCCCCCCTTGCATGCTGCAGTTGAAACCAGTTCAGGGAGCTCTTGGCTCCCGCTGTGTCGTGCAACTGGATAAAGGACATGGGAGTATTCTGCCCACTATCCAGCCCCTCCTCGGGGAGGAAACTCTGAATGGTTCCAACCCTTTCCTTAGGGTACTTAAGGGTTTACCTGTGGGTGGGTCCTAAGATTCATCGTGGGGGAAGAGTCAGATCCAACTTACTTCACTTCAACTGGGCACTTTGGACATCGCTTTGGGATCCAGGACTGCAACTGGGAAGACTCCTACTTCTCCTGGTCTCAATGTCCTGCAAGTCTTCTGCAATGTCTGTGCCTGTGCTCCATACAGGTTCTTCACAAGGCCTGTGGACATCCACGACACCCAAAGGAACCACCCTTGGAGTGAAGGAGTCACTCCCCTGCACCTGCAGGCACTGCAATGAAGCTGACTGGTCTACTGTTCCTTAGCTCCTACGGACTCTCAAAGGTTAAGCAACCCAAGTGGTGGTTCTGCAACTCCCTCGAGACCTGCACTGACTTTATAGCAAGTTTGAAGCCAGTATCTCTCATCGGAACTGCTGGAGCAGTAACCCTGTGCACAGCATTAACTTGCCGTTGCCAAGGCTTGTTGACTCTCTCCTCCAGATATTTTCGGGCTCCAAGAAGCTCCATCCTCAAGCATCTCATGCAACCAAGATCTTTGCATGCACCACATCCTCTGCACTGTGGGCCTTCATCCTTTGATGAGCTGTTCAAGGTCTTCTTCCGATCCCCTGTGCCTCCGGCCTGTGGGTCCTCTTGAGGGTCTTTTTTGGCTCCAGTCGGTTCCCCTGCTTACTTAGGCCTGCTCTGACTTACCTGGTTGTGGTGAGTAACTTGGACCTTGCTGTTCCCTTCACTGCACCTTTTTCAACAACGACATTGTTTGGCCCTGCCAAGGATTGTTGGTGCCTCTGCTGGACACTGACCCCTTGGCTCTTGACATCCAACATGGGACAGCTCATGAATAGCTCCTTCCTCTGGGTTGCCTGGTGCGTACAACTGCAGCTTCAAGTGTACCGTCAACCCTCCTGCATGCCCGACATTGGTGGGCAATCGTCTTCTGTGCCTCCTGGTCACTCCTGAGTGCCATAGACTCTGTCCTCTCTGCTTGCAGGTACTTCTAATCTTGAATCCACCTTTGGGTTCCACCGGACACTTTCACCTACTTTGCCAGCGGCATCTTTTCTGAAGTCCTCCTTTGTGGTCTTCAAAGGTTTCTGACGTCACTTCGTACCTGTGCACCCGGCTTCCCTGGTGTCGTTATCCTGTTTCCTGGGGTATTTACGGGTGGGGTGACTCTCCAACCTTCCATCTTCCACTGGGTTTCGTCAGGGTCCACTGGGAAGGGTCCTTCTTCTTTAAAATTGCAACTGCAACTTATCCATTTACTTGAATTGAGTACGTGTTCATGTTCCCACTCTGCGCACGACCTCCGTGGGGTTCCTAGATACTCACCTTGAGTGGTTCCTTGGGTCCCTGACTCTTCTACGTCTTCTGGGCCCATTCTCAACTTAGGTCGTAGTTTGCATTCCACTATTTTAGTAAATGGTTTGGTCTCCCCCTGAAGACCACTGTGTGTCTGTGCTACTTACGTAATCTATTTCCAAAGTATTGTATGTATTGTGGTTATATCTCCAGGTAGGAGATATTGCAATGTGTTAGTGAGTGTTTATAATAAATATATATTTTTCTAAGTACCCTGTGTGGTTCTTTTTCACTGAACCTATGCCATAAGATTAAGTGATGGTAAAACAAGCTGCTTTACACTCCTTCTGGACTAGGCCTGAAGGCTGTTCTCCACAGCTACCACTTTTGTATTTGTCACCCCGAGAGGAACGGGTATGCGCAGACTTGGGTCCTGTGCTCTCCCTGCCACTGGAGTCAAGCTAGCCTGGCTAATCAGGGGTAAAACCCCGAAACCAGTCCTAGGATGCTTGTTTTCCAGTACAGGGAAAACCTGGCCTGGCAGTTCGGGCTGGACTGTTCCCATTGGGAACTGGGTCAAGACTGATTTGCGCACATCTGGGTTTGAACTGGAATAGCATGGGGAGCAAAAAAAGAATGGATTTAGGCCCGATCTCTGTACTGGGGTGAATGTTTGATATTGTTCACCATTTTGTCCATCACATTTTTTTTTTAATTTGTCACCCCAAGTGGGACGGGTATGCCCAAACACGGGTCCCATGCTCTCCATGCCACTGGAGTTAAGCTAGCTTGGCTGATGAGGGGTGAAACCCAGAAACCCGTCCTAGGATGCTTGTTTTCTAGTCCAGGGAAAAACCTGACCTGCCTTTTCGGGCTGGACTGTTCCCAAGGGGGACAGGGTCAAGACTTATTTGTACATGGCTGGGTTTGAACTGGAATGGCATGGGGAGGGAAAAAACGATGGATTTAGGCCCAGATCTCTTTACTGGGTGAATGTTTGATATTGTTTAACATTCTGTCCATCACATGTTCTTTATACACTTACATAAGTGAGCACCATATACTAAGCCAGCCTCCTACACCCCTTAATCCTCTTTCAGAGAATGCGATCTATGGGGCACACTAAATATGTGGCACCGCTTTGAAGCACAACCTCAATGTGCCTACTTACAGTCTCTTTGCACCTGTGTTCTAACAGGGCACGGGCGCAGAGGCAAAGTGTTTCCTTCATTTGCATAGGGCCTTGCAAATGATGGAATATGCTGGTAAAATAGCACTGGCACTATATATATTCGGGAAAGGACTATAAAAGATTCTGTGGCAACCCTTTCTGCAATACCAAAGTGACCTGGGGCAACAAAAAGAAGGAGCACACGCGCATTGCACCACCAGGGCATTTTATGTAATACGGTTCCTGTTGCATTTTTACCCAGTAGTGGTGTGACTGTATTCAACTCAGTACATGCTGTTAGTTCATTACAAAGAGGGTCGAATGCTGCAAAAATCAGTTACTTTACTGTAAAATTGTCAGTATGGTCAATAATAGGATTGTCTTGATCACTTCAGAAGGGCCCCTTGAAAGGTCGCACCGTGTGCAATTGTCCACTATGCCCATTTCTTACACCTTCAGAAGCTGTTGTCTGTGAAGGTTGTGAAAGTGTGGAATGAGATAGTTGTATATGGCAACAGTTGCTTTGCCAGTTTCCACCATGGTTGTTGTTGACTTGTGGGGCCCATTCACTTACAGGCCAGTTAGAGTGAATTCCGGGGCTGCCTCTGAAATGGCGCAAACATTACTGTGGATGTTGCCTTCGTTACCAGACCATCTGCGCGTCTGGCTTCTGTCGTGCCACCCTGCTCTGACTCAGTCAGCACCCTCCCTCCTCGCCAGGCGAGGAGCCCACCGAGGCTCTCGCTCCGTGCTCTGGGAAGAGCTGCCATAAATCCCCCATTGTCATTCCGCACGAGGGTCATCCCATAATTACCGACTCGTCATCACATTAAATAAAGCGGCTCATCATTCCAGCGCCATCCTTCAAAGTCAGCGCGGAATGAGGCCCGCTTAGAAAGGAATAAATAAACAGCGCATCCCCGGCAGATGAACGTGCTGAGCCGCCGCGGGATTTATGACCGTAGCCATTGGCGCGGGCTGGGCTGAGCTGCGCCAGCGCGCGCTGAGGCTGCCGAGCCTCCCAAGGCTGGAGTGAAATATGTCCCTCAGCTGCCAGTGCGCGGGCTACTCACTCCTCTAATCAATGGCAATTTCATCAAGCCGCTTGGCTCTCTCTGCTAGGGGCGCTCAGAAACACAGGGCCTTGGGGTAGTGGTCACCAGGCAGAGCCACAGGGTGACCAACTGACATGGGTGCAAATTCAGGACAGTGAGTGTAAAAATTCAGGACAAAAGGTCAAAATTCAGGACTAAAATTCAGGACAGGAGGTCAAAATTCAGGACAAAAGGTAAGTTTTACAGACACATCAGAGGAGGTTGCGACATAGTGTATAAGTAAGTAAATAGACAACCGCTTAAGTAGAATTAAAAATAAGTTTGTATTAGGTTGAGACAATTGTGCACTTCATGGTTTTTCAGTATGCGAACAGCTTTAAGCAAAAGTGCAGGTCTTTTTGTGGTAACAAAACTGCCCCAATCCCACCTTTCCAGCTCGCAGGGAGATGCCCGTTTCCCGGGCTGGACATTTGGGCCATGCTACCACACTCCAATGGTGCCCTCATCTTCACATAGACCTTCTCTCATGTGTATTTAATTTCTTTTATGGTGCTACTCATTCGATGTATGTACGGAAGGGTGTCGGAGTGCCTTACCTCACACACATATTATATACCGACAATGACTCATATAAATGTGAAAGTCAATGCATAGAAAATGTTGCTTAAGATAATGGGGCTTACAATGTGTACTTTCATCCATCATCCACCCTTTCACCCTATCCATCCATACACTCATCCATCATTTCACTCATCCATCCACCCATTCATCCACCCTTTCACTCATCCATCCATCATTTTACTCAGCCATCCAGCCAGTCATCCATTATTCAGTCCTTCACCATTCATTATGTTCTTCCATGTGTGTGCCCATCCATGTCCATATTCAACCATTTACAAACCTATCCATCACACATCCTTCCATCCATTATTTCACTCATCCATACCTCCATCCATCCTTTTACTCATCCATTATCCATCCATCCACCCTTTCACCCTATCCATCCATACACTGATCCATCCATTCACTCATCCATCCAGCCATTTACCTATCCAGCCATCCTTTCACTTACTCTTTCATCCACCCAGTCACTCATCCTTCCACCCATTCACCAGTTCAGTCAGCCATCCACCCATCCTCCCTTTCTCTCTTCATCTACCTTTCACTCCCCATCCATTATTCCATCCACCCACCCATCCATCTACTCATCCACTCATGAATCCATCAATTGAACTTATCACTCATCCATCCATCCTTTCTCTCATCCATTCACCCTTTTACTCCTTCACTCAACTATCCATCCTATTGTCTATCTACCCACCCTTTCACTCACTCATCCAGCCTTACACCCACCCTTTCACTAATCCGTCCATCCTTCACCCTTTCACTTATCAATTCATCAATCCATCCATCATTTCACTCACCCATCCACCCATTCACTCACCCATCATCCACCCTTTCACTCATCCATCCATCATTTTACTCATCCATCCAGCCAGTCATCACTTACTTACTCACTCACCTTTTCACATTAATTATGAGCTGAACCTTTGTCTGCAGAGTTGCGGACAGAAGAGACCCATCAAGAACTTCACCCTCGCTGTAGTTCCTAAAGCAAGGGGTGGGGTATGGGATGGTTCAGTATGCCCCTGCACATAGGCAATCTGAAAAAGTAAAAGGCATGGGTCGTGCATGATGCACAGTGCCCGGACATGAGGCGACTGTGACATGGTGTTGTTTCCAGAGCTTTAAGTGGGATGAAAAAACTGGGGGGTCTCTCCCAAGGGGGTGTTCGATGTAATTAAGGGCTTTGCTTAAATCACCTATGCTAAAAATCTGTGCTTAGTATAATGTGCCGCCATACTGGTATTTTTGTTGCTTTTGTCATTGCACCAAGATATATAATACAACAACGTACACCTCGAACAAGTAACGTTACACCTACAACAAGCCAGAACTATTGGCTTTGTCAATAGTTGTTAGCTGCATAAAATAAAAAGCAGCAACCAAGTCTTCCTTGAATATTATATTGAAAATGTGTAATTTCTAAAATGATGAGACTCTGACTGATCTGTAATCCGTTCTTTTTATTTTAACTTGTTTCACCGCCTTCGTTTGATTAACTGGATTCTCAAGTAGCAGCAGCATGGACGTATTTGCACTTCCATGTGGCAGAATGCCCTGCCCTAGACCAAGGCTGGAGGAGGCCACCACGTGCTTTCACAGCCCAGACTGACCCATTGTCATTTTGTATGTGGCAATTAGCCGCAGACAGAATGACAATGGGTGGGGCTGCTCTAGTGCTCCGAGGAGGAGTGCGAGGCGCACCATCAGGGGGCTGAGGCCTCTCGCAGGGGAACAGCTCTGTTTCCTAAAAGGCCCAAAATTACGGACAAAAGGTGTCTGTAAAAGGGATCCTCACGGACAACAGACGTGAGGTCCATTTTACGGACGGTCCGTGAAATTTACGGACGGTTGGTCACCCTAGCCACGGATTCCATCCTGTCTTCGAGTAGTTCACCTCAGTGCTTTAAATCAAAAAATGCTGGTACTCAGTACCGGCATTTTTTGATTTTGAGAGGCAGAGTACCTGCACTTCTCAAGCGTGACTTGATACTTTTCATTGGAGAGTACAGTCTCTTGTCAGAAACAGGCAGGTACTCTGTTAAAGGGTACTTGCACTTTTATTTTTCCATTTCAAACACTGGTTCAGCCGTTATACGCCATGGACTGACCCTGGACAGTGTCTCTCCTACCCTTTGCCCCTGACTATCACCTCACATGGCTTCTGGACGGTGCCCAAAGTGACCTGATCACACATGGGCTCTAAGACATTCGCTAGCACTCCTGTTTTCCAAACGCCATTGACACATTTTTTGTAAGGTAATACATTGGTCAGCTGCTTACCGAACCATAAGCATGGAACACCAGATTGCATCTACAATTAGCAGGGCACAAGTGCTAATGAAAGAAGTGAGGGGACAAACCAAGATAGACAGAATGCAGGTGTCATCACGGTGCCTGAGCTTACGACGGATTAGGTCACACGTGGCTTCACAGGAAGCGGCAACACGACCCACATGTGCGAAGAGGAAATGTGGAAAAAAAAAGATATTACTTCTTTTTTTGCCAGCCTCAGGTAGGTAGACCATTTTGGCACAAACCCACGTTTGCATGTCTCTTTGTAAATATGGGGTTTCGTCAAAATACATGGGTGGATGCACGGGCATTGCCTATGCACCACCCATTTAACGCTTACCTGACCCATGGTAACGAGTCTGTGCTATTTACTGTCTCATGTTACTTTTTTCACAAAGCTTTGTAAATCCCAATTGACATTATGCGTTGGGGCTGTGCCAATAATGATGCTACCCCATGCAAAATCTTAGTAAAGCTGGGTCTCAATGTATATATATTATTTTTGTGTTCTGACAATAAGTAAATGTTACCTTAGTTGTAAGGAGGGGGGGGTTGGCAACATTCCATTCTACATACAATGTAAAAGATCCTTGCACCAGTCCTTTACAGTGCTTCCAAGTGGTAGCAGGAGTGACAATGAGAACCAGCGCTGGCTATATAAGGCCAGTTTAGTGCTAACAGCCCCTCTATAAGACATCAGACTGTGAAAATGGTCTCACAAAGGGCTTTGTTGGTAGGCGAGGAAGAGTACCTAAGTTGCAAATTACCATTTTGCCTTTGGCTTCAAAACTCTGTACCAGTCCATAATTGACTTATAACTATTGACTTGACTAGCTGTGAGCCAAAAACAAGCACATCCACTCCTATTTCAGAACTCTGTATGCAAGACGCAGCCCACTTCACCCTCAAATGGACCCCTCGCATGGTATATTGCAATGGTTCTCGTTCGCTCACACCTGCAGCTATTGCGGGACACCTGCAGATAAATGAGAATGGGTTACCTCAGAAGGATAGCAGAAGCAGGCTTGCATTTCAGTACAATCAGGATTATGCTATAGCCTATGGTAAATGAGGAGAACGGCAATTGTGTAACTTTAATGATGTGCAGCACTTGCTGACATCATACATTTTATGACGCCATGCATAAGACTGCCTATTTATACATTTTGTGTGACCATACCTTATTATTCAAGGCCCTTGCGTATAAAGGATACCTGCTCATCCCACCATCTTGACTTCTGGAACTGGTGTGATTTTGCTGTTTTGGTTTAAACACTCACAGTGCTCCATTGCGTTCTGGTTTGGTTTGTGCCATGTGGAGGCCGACAATCCACCCAACAAGCCAAACGTCTACATCAAACAGTCGGAAATACTACAGCACAGGTTGCAACATAGAAGCCATCAACAGAACACAATGAGACCACTTTACATTAATCCAACAAAGCTCCAATATGTCTTAGCAACTTTATTATGATGACAGTGCTTTCCTCCATGACTTGGTATAACGAGCATCCAACAAAAAAGCACATTGGTCAGAATTGCTAACATCCATCCAACAATGCGCATTCCCAGATATACTATACAGTCGGCTATCCAGGGATTGAAGTGGACAGAATCTGCTGGGCACGATGTTCCCAAGCTTCATTTTTACAATTGATCAACACAGTTCCTATACTATATTTTAAAAACATCCCTTCCTGAACAGTTATTGCTGACCTTGAACTGCCTCCTGAACTGCCTGTGATGCTCGCTACCTGAAAGAAATACAGATGTGTGCAGTTGATTAAAGCACACATCTTCTTGGGAGCCAGAATGCGCCAGTGTAGGCATTATTTGATAGAATCATTTAAAGTTTCATAGCGACAAAGAGTTATTCTTTTTGAGAGTTGGTGCGAGGATGTTACTAATTCTGGTGTGCATATTTTTAATAGAAACCCATACAAAAGGTTGAAAGTAGCTACAATCTGATTGCATAGTACTGAACATTTAACTTTTGACAAACCTATAAGCACTTAAACACTGAGGGAGCGTTACCAAAGGTAAAATTACACTTGAGTAAATCTACACATGTACTGTGGAAAATTAGTGCGTTTTGGTGAACATTATCTGCGCCATCTTGCCTCTTCCCCTGATGCCACACTCTGTCGTACGCGCCCGCCATTTTAAGATGTCCCGATCAGAACAAACCCTTTTGCATGCCGCTGGCCCCTGACATAGCCCTTTGCCTTCACTAAGCCTGCACGCTGACCACCCCCTGCTTGCACCTGCCTTGAGTCATAAACCCCTCTTCGGCGCTGCTCTGCCCCCGGCCCTCATCCTGTTCCCAGCGCGACACCTCCCTGCTTTCCTTTCATGATCTCCGGCCCTTAGATGCAAACCCCCTTTTTTCCCCGTGAGCCCGTTTTGTCCTCCCCGTTCCCAAGCCGACACCCAGCTCTGCCGATACCATCCTTGCCCCTCCCCGTGCAATAGAAAGCTTCCCCCATCAAAGAATCCCCGGGTTGATCAAAGCCCCCCCACCCCATGAGATCCGATCAGACTCCCCACATTCCGTGAATCGGCGGATTATCCAGCTGCGCGATGCTCATCACCTGTTGTGACTAGGGTGGGGACTTTAACTGTAAATGTGTGTGGGAACGGGCCCAAAGGGGAGTTCCGAGAATGTCTTTTCCGCACATCAAAGCTTTAAACATGTATGTGTAATCTGCAATAAAGTCATAAATGTGGATATAAGAGGCCAGGCCTCAGAAATACAGTTAGAGCACCTCAGAACGATACCTTCTGTCCGTTTCATTGTGTTCTCCTCCGGAGAGAATAAAAAACCTTGTTTCCTGCTTTCCAGTCTCCAGCGCCTGCCTCTTCATTATTTTAAATAACTAGAGGGTCACAGAGGCAATACCGCCGGGCAAATATCGATTGTCCCCGACCCGATTGAAACTGTTTTTACAATTGGCGTCCCAAGCGTGGGGCCCATCAGCGACTCGTGGATCCAGTGGGAGAGGTCCCGACGACAGAGTGAACGACTGCAACGATCGGGAGAGCTCTTGCCCAATAGACCCTCGTCTGGCAGCCGATCATCCGAACTTCACTAGTTCCGAACAGACCTCTCTCGAGTGATCTACGGTCCTGACTGGGAACCATCAGGAGTGCCGTGAGAAAGACGAGAAAAAAGAGGACGATCGGGCGCTGGATTCGGAAGACAGGAAACTGTCCACATGGTCCGGGTAAGGTCGTGTTGCCACGACAAATTGCGAAAGAATTTGTTTTGATTGCTTGATTGTTCAAAATACTAGTATTGCCTTGTTTATTTTTATTTAGAGATTCACTGTCTGCAAACGGAGAAGCAACAGGCTCTCTCTCCCTTTGCAAGCAGTGGAGGATAAGTAGGGTAGCAGCCGTGCTTGTTCTTTTTCTCCCCCACTCAATAATTGCTTGAAACTGAACTGTTGTTCACAAACTATTGTTTCCTGGAGATTCTCTGTCTGCAAGCAGGGAAGAGACCATACTTTTTGCAGATAGTGAAAAGGGTAGGTAACGCAGATCTTTGCGGTCCTACTCATTCTCCCCATTGTTATTTTGTTGGTCTATTGGTTTTTTTGGATCCATGAGGTATTCACTGCCTGCAAACAACGTAGAATAGAAATATTCTGTCTAGTCTTTGCACCTAGTGATAAGATAGGCAGTGCTGACTTTTTAGTCCCTCGTTACGAGCCGTCATGTCTGTCTTCTCCCCATTGATAAATAGCCTGTTTAGCCCGGACCGGGTGTTAGAGGTGGACCATATGGCTCCACTAGAAGGCACCCCTAATAAGGACATGTTCATAAACTATGGGTTAGTCACCATAGCTTATAATAAATTATGGCACAGGTATACCGAAGATAGCCAAGACAAACAGTGGCCACTGGCAGGATCCTTTGACCTTGATAAAATAGAAACGTTAGAAATAGCCCTTCGAAATAATAAGACGACGCCAATTATGCTCGACAGTCTCGGTATGTGGCGCAGAGAGGCTACGAGACGACAGAGAAAAGACGAGGATAAACCAAGTAGGGAAATATACCGACAGGACAACCCCAGGACACCGCTACCCACAACTTATCCCCCGACACTATACAAAGGACGACCAGACTTAGGGTCAGACCAATGCGCTTTTTGTAGGTATGTCGGACACTGGAAAGCCCAATGCCCGACTCTACTGAGCGTGAGTAAAGGCAAAGGGCCGACAAGAACGACAGACCGACAGTACGAGAAAAGGCGCGAGACAGAGAAGAACCCGACTTACATAGACGGACCAGACAGAACTACCACGTTTGATTATGCCCGATGGCACAGATTTCGCCAGGAAAATCTCAGCGGCATGATCAAGTTCTCCTAGGTTGGCCAATGTCAAGACGGGAACCCAGCCTCGTTTAAAATTCACGGACGGAAAGAGATAATTATGACCAATAACTGTTTTTATATTTGTCTTGGGTCTTTGTATGTCGTACTTGTACTGTCCCCCGTCTGAGTTCGTGTGTATGTAATGTACAAATCTGCGTCACCCCTCTACACGTGTTTCCGTGTTACTCGACCCCTGTTAGCAGAAACTTAGCATAAAAGCAACCTGGAAAGAAAGAAACGATAAAACAAAATCCGTAGAACATTAATAAACTTGAACTTTTAATTTAACACAACAAACAAGGAATAATAACGATAAACTGTAGAAAATGGAAGTCAAACAGAACATTCGCCCCCCCCCCATTCTGGAACCTTCCAAAGTAGGGCAGGGTTACGGCTACGCCCAACCAACGGCAACCCATATAAGGCGAGCCCCGCCGCCAACTCTTGGTCAGGAAATCTTAACGTATGGGGGAGCCGGAGGAGAGGCGGGAGCCCGCAGCCTGGGCATTTGCAGGTAGTCCCGCCACATGTCTCCTTGGCCGGCCGCAACGGGCCTGGAAAGACTAAGGTAGTCCCGCCACATGTCAAGAGGAGAGCGAGGCACCTCTTCCTTTTCTCTTCCGTCACAGCCGCAGCAGTCCTGGACGGCGGGATGTCCTGCACGTACCTCCACAACAATTTGTCCAAGTTGGGCTGGGAGGGAGAGGCGACGCGGACGAGCCTCTCCCACCTCCACCGGTAGGAGGTTTCCCAGCCCCCAGCCCGGCGCCGAACACCCCCAGTCAGGCGATGGTGCCCATACTTCCACAGCACCGGACACACCATGGTGGCACCCCAGTACTTGCGCAGCACCGAACACACAATGGTGGCACCCCAGTATTTGCGCAGCACCGAACGTACAATGGTGACGCTTGGGGAACACCGGATGTGGAGAGGCCTTCATGCAGGGCGATGAAAAGGAGCGGCATGGAGTGCACCGGGAGAAGGAGACGATGTGAACGAGTCTCCCTCGCGCCCCCCCAGGTGGGGGCATCACAGCTGCACCCCAGCTGAACGTCCCGCTCTCACAAAACAGGGACCTCTTCCCTTCACTCCAAAGGGTCTCTTCCATTCTTGCAAACTCGACGAGAGTGGCCCCTGTAGGGCCTCAAAATGGCGTCTGGATCCGCTGGAAGGCGGGCCCCGGCCACTAGAGTAACTTTGGCCAGCCATACAACTCGAACATTTGTCCCATGGAGCACGACCCCCCATCTCCGACAGCATCTCCGCAGCCTTGAAGATCATACAAAGGTCCCCGGCGGAGCCTTCGGCCTCTGCAGGTTTCCGGTAAGGGACGGCTGCTTCGATCGCCAACGAAACAAACATGACATTGCCACACCTTCTGTTAGCGTGAATTCTAGAACTGCCGAAAAGGACTCTGGTCCAAACTGCCAGTAATGGAAACATTTCCCCCTGATGCTGCTTCCGGACTGTGCCGGCCCCGCCCAAAATGGCGCTGGTATCAATCGGAACTTACGAACACCTCGTGGTGTTCCTTCGCACTAATATAAACTTGATGTTCTGAGATTTTTGTGATCCTTTGTACACCTGGCTAGAAAAGACAAGGAGAGCTCACTCGACGAACAGTATGAAAAGATCCCCGTTACAAATGTTGACTACGAATATACAATGTATTATATCTTTATAACTGATGTAAACCTCATTTACGATGCATACGTACGGTATGCATATAGGAAATCTGATTACAACTGTTATGATTATGTTTCTAAATTATGAAAATATATGCCCCCAAACCCCCAGCCAATTAATAGACGTTTTAGTCTCTTACAAATGAATGAGTAAAACTTTCCGATGTTTTTACTGTTGCAAACGACACCCCCCCACTGTACGCACTTTAGCCATTGCCACGACCGACCAAATACGACCACACCCTCCTAATCCATATGCTGAAATGAATTTGCAAAATAAAGTCTTTGAAACTATGAACGGGTATTGCATGCTTTATTTTAAAACAATATGGGATGGGTAGGAAAGTTCTTTTTCTGTGCACCCTACTCTGCTCTCTCTTTAAGGTTAAAGGAAGATGGTTGCCCAGCCCTGGAGGACGGATCGGATCGACAACACGACACTCCGTCTTAAAAGTACGCGACTGACTCATGAACTCTCGCGTAGAGGAAGACCGTGACTTCCAAGGATGGGTAAAACGAATGGTGTAAATGAGGGAATGTAAAAGGAGGGTGAAATGAAATAATGTAAATATTGTAAAGTACAACGTTCCGAAGTAGCAGGGACCCAAGAACCGAAGAACTTTAGAACGCCACGGCGTTGAAAGAGGTTTAAGGATCCCGATAGTGAGATATATCCTTTGACTAGATACCTCGCACTAGGCACCTCTGGTTTCCTTCTTATGTTTCCCCGCACACGCCCTACATGAACACACTACCGCCCCCCGACTCCGAAAACTATATCCCCGGGGACCCTGCCCCAAGGAGGAAAGACGAGTAAGAGGTAAGTAAAAGACTTATGAATCCATGTATTTGAATGCGCGCGAATGCTGTCTCCCCCACCCCCCCCCCTTTTTTCCTCCCTCTGCAGGTTACATCAGAGATTACGGCCAAGGTGTGGCGAAGATCTGAGACCTTGCCACGTCTAAATACGCGAAACGGACTAGCGCCGCGGGGTGGTGTCTAAGCACGCCTGCAAACTACTCACGTATCGAACAAACCCGAAAAATTAGCACAACCTGATAAAAAGTGATCACCCTTAAACCAGACCGGACGAATGAACCCACGTTATGTATGATGCGAAACTGTGAGGGAATGTGTGTGTGTGTGACTGAGGCGTTGACCCAACTGGTCAAAGGACCGAGAATGCGAGAAAGTGCGACAAAATGGTACCTCCTTTTTCTTCTTTCCTTTTCTCAAAGCACGTCCCCTCTACCCTGCCTAATGCTCAAACTGCATGATTACAAGATTCTACCGTGGACTCGTGAATACCCTTTACTGTGTAATGCACTAAATAGCCTTTCTTGAATGCACTGCCGCCCTCTCCGTTGCACGTGCACTATTTAGCCTGCCGTTGCACTCTCTCTCTCTCTCTCTCTCTCTCTCTCTCTCTCTCTCTCTCTCTCCTCTCTCTCTCTCTCTCTCTCTCTCTCTCTCTCTCTCTCTCTCTCTCTCTCTCTCTCTCTCTCTCTCTCTCTATTTTTGCACTACCACTCCCCCGAGTGGTTAGCCCCGAAATTGGCAGATTGCCGCCCCTAGCACACCACCTAATTGGCTTCAAATACCGTCAGTATTTGCACAAACATTTGTCTTTAATACAATCACCCTGAGGCCGCGTCATTACCTCTCCTTTTCCGATAGAAGTCAATGAACCCAGGCTGGGCCGTAAGGGAAAGGACAGGTAAGACGACAGAGGTTCCCTAATCTGGCCCGAAATAAGGGAACTACATGTCAACGGCTCCTATAGTATAAAAACAAGGACCTCAGAATACGCGACCCTCCCCTCCCCGAATCATCGCAATACCCAAACCAGAAAAACGATCACCCCCGCTACCTCCCCTGTCTATGTCCCTGGTTGTTTCCCATAAAACCCCTGTCCTTCCTAGTTAAGTAACCGGGCTGTAAAAGGTTACGTAGGACCCAGAATGATGTTTTACAAGGTTAACAGACTAGACCAAGGTAAAGAAATCGTCAAAATGAACCCCGCAGTAGTTGAAAAACAGGATGCACCGATAGAAAGGAAATGTTTAGCCATGTTCGTCTCTCAGCAAAATACCTGTGTAGTACCATGTTGACGACTCACTGTACCCTTTTGTAAATGTGAAACTCTAGAGAACGGCATATCTTTGCCAGATTTGTCTCCCGAAGGTGGGATACCATCAGATGAACTGTCATGCCTGTAATAAATGATTATGAAGGAAAGTCATAGTAAATCCAGCAGGTCCGCCACCGGTCATTCATATGCCAGTTGTGAACGTTAAAAATAACGGACATTTTCATTCTTTGCCTGGAGCTGGGAGAGAAATAGACGTTTTGATTATCTTCATCCGCAAATTTTTCTAAAAGACTGTCTTTTCAAACTTGTTTAAGGGTACTGCCGTTGGAGGAGAGAAGGACCGGATGTGGGAGCACGAGGCCTGACTGCAGACTAAGGGACACCTGCGACATTAGCCAAGGCGAGACCACGACTGAAAAGAGCTGCAGGACGAGGCACTGTTTTCGACGGCATGAAAAGAAAGGGTCGACCTGATGCCCCTGCTCGACGTCCAGTGCCTGTCGACAAGTCCCCGCTCTCTGAATTCCGTCACACGCCCGCCTATTTGAAGTCTCCCGTTCCCCTGGTTTGTTCCTAATTTG
The DNA here is from genome assembly GCF_964261635.1 of Lissotriton helveticus. Classification (NCBI taxonomy): domain Eukaryota; kingdom Metazoa; phylum Chordata; class Amphibia; order Caudata; family Salamandridae; genus Lissotriton; species Lissotriton helveticus. The sequence continues at coordinate 1,180,013,512 of NC_136061.1, forward strand.
GCCTTGCTCCATCCCCCCCTTTTTTTTCCTCTGACCTACCCTATGGACTGTTTTGAACGCTCTTCTTCCATCGGAACTTTCTGACAATCACCTCAAAGGACACAGGGCGAACAGGACCTTTCCGACCAGAAACGCGAGGAAAGGGGTCGTGCCCTGCAACGCAGAACTTAGAACAGAGCTGGACTTGTAGCTCCACCGCCGGTGCTCAACAGCGCCAACGAAAGACCACAAAGAACAATGAGAACTCGTAAACTTCGAACATTTGACATCCTCAATCACCGTTTTTTTTTTTGCCTCATCTCTCTCCCAGCCGCCATTGTATTGATCCTGCTCCAAACCGAATCTGAAATATGTATTAACCTGCCAGTTCACGTTATGATATGTACTTGCTGCTCGCCGTTTTTTGTATTTCATTCCTATGACTTTCCTGCTGAACAAATTTATCAAAGTTTATCAAATAGGTGCGCCTCCTAAAAACTAGAAACCTCAAAATGTATTGTTTACAACTCTTTTTCTAGGGTTCCTACCGGTCTTCTTTCTCATGCCCACCACAATAGACCCGAGTAGAAAATGAACCAGCAAGATGTCTTGAATATGTTAAAGGGAGAACTGTGGAAAATTAGTGCGTTTTGGTGAACATTATCTGCGCCATCTTGCCTCTTCCCCTGATGCCACACTCTGTCGTACGCGCCCGCCATTTTAAGATGTCCCGATCAGAACAAACCCTTTTGCATGCCGCTGGCCCCTGACATAGCCCTTTGCCTTCACTAAGCCTGCACGCTGACCACCCCCTGCTTGCACCTGCCTTGAGTCATAAACCCCTCTTCGGCGCTGCTCTGCCCCCGGCCCTCATCCTGTTCCCAGCGCGACACCTCCCTGCTTTCCTTTCATGATCTCCGGCCCTTAGATGCAAACCCCCTTTTTTCCCCGTGAGCCCGTTTTGTCCTCCCCGTTCCCAAGCCGACACCCAGCTCTGCCGATACCATCCTTGCCCCTCCCCGTGCAATAGAAAGCTTCCCCCATCAAAGAATCCCCGGGTTGATCAAAGCCCCCCCACCCCATGAGATCCGATCAGACTCCCCACATTCCGTGAATCGGCGGATTATCCAGCTGCGCGATGCTCATCACCTGTTGTGACTAGGGTGGGGACTTTAACTGTAAATGTGTGTGGGAACGGGCCCAAAGGGGAGTTCCGAGAATGTCTTTTCCGCACATCAAAGCTTTAAACATGTATGTGTAATCTGCAATAAAGTCATAAATGTGGATATAAGAGGCCAGGCCTCAGAAATACAGTTAGAGCACCTCAGAACGATACCTTCTGTCCGTTTCGTTGTGTTCTCCTCCGGAGAGAATAAAAAACCTTGTTTCCTGCTTTCCAGTCTCCAGCGCCTGCCTCTTCATTATTTTAAATAACTAGAGGGTCACAGAGGCAATACCGCCGGGCAAATATCGATTGTCCCCGACCCGATTGAAACTGTTTTTACAGTACACTTGCACTTACAGTTTCGAGTAACTTTACAACTTTTGGCTATTCATCATACCATGTGTAAAGTTACTCAAAGTTGTAGACCTACATGTCTCCATCCCCTGAAACATGGAATGGAGACACATTTACAAGTGTAAAGTTATTATAGCCAAAAAGGGGTAGTAGTAAGTCCAGTACTACACATGGCCTACCTCTGATACTGCAACACCCACTCCTAGAAAATAATGGAGGCAGGTACTTGCAAATATTTTAACAATAGAAATTATTTCATGATAAAATACTTTAATAAATTTATGTTCATTTAAATGTATAGCCATATATTCTCCCTACCATATAGTATTTAACTACGAGGGAGTATTATTAAATATAAGGGATCTGTATCCTGAGGAAGGCCTTAGACCCTGTTGGGCGATTGAGATAGGCAGAAACATGTCGGTACAGCGTAAGGGAGTCGTTTTCTTATATACCCTCTCATTTTATGTTCCTAATCCTGCCAAGCGGGGTCCATAATAACATTTAGGCGGGTACCCACTTAGACAGTTTTAATTTATTTTGATTTCTGCACTTGGGATCCCTCTCTTGAAATAACTCTTTTTTCAAATTCTCTTTCAAAATAATATCGCTTCACTCTGAACGTTGGCTTGCGCCAGGGTGTGTAAGCGGCCCTATGATGAAGCGTGACACTATCTAGTGGGTGAGGGCAATTTTAAAAACCCAAAGGGTTTTCCCAAATTGATTGTGTGTCTCTCTATCTTGTTTACCAACTTGGTTTGTTATGGCCCAAAGCTAAGCGAGCCTGTCTTCTTTCTTCCTTCCCCTTTTTTAGTCTTATTTAGTCTTATGTATGTGCCTTTCTCACATTGTGAGTAATATAGATCTCTTGGGAAAGAGAGAGAAGGCATAATCTCTTGTCCCTTCTGGATGTGTGTACAATAACCCTAGTATTATCAAGTATGAAGGTGCATCATTCCTTAACTTTCAGTACCTGGCAAACACCACCCTCCATGAGAAGGATATCAAGCACTAAGCAGTTTTTCATAATCAATGCCCACATTACAATTAACTCAGAATTCATTTGGGTTAAAACTCCATCTGTGTTAGAAGGAATCCGATCAAAAACACAAACAGACATCTAATTTTCAAATCATTAATAACCACACCTGTAGGTTGGATATTGGCTCCTAATATATCTAATACTATTTGTCCAAAACACGCTTCTCTCTCTTTGAACCAACAGCATTATTCACTCCACTCATATGATGGACTCTAGGAAACACTAGAGCAAGATTAGATGATCGAACCCTTTTTCCCAGCAGATTGAAATAATTAGCTCTACCACCTGCATAATAAATTCCTCTCAGAATTGGTCCTCTCCAATTTGAAAATCACCATTTATAGTATAACTTTCGCACCTTCACTTTAACCCACATATTCAATTGAACTAACTCGAGAACACTCTAATCTGTTCCCTTAATTTCTTTTCTTCTTTCCATTCTCTCACAATTTCAACTCCACTCGTTGTATTCTCTAACAAACTCACAATCTTCATTACTTAAACTGCACACATACTTCAGGCTAGTTTTATTCATGTTCTGTATAATTTGTGCCACTGTAATTTTAAATGTACCATACTTCACACCATTATTCACAATTGTTAAAGTTACTAACAAACACATTATAGGTGAGCCCTTATGATGCTGGATGCTGGCAGTTGCACATATGTAGCACCTTCCCCTGTAGAAGAGGGAAGAAAAATACATTGAAAACAGTCTTTGACCCGTATAACCTCTACGTAGTCACTCAACATTTTCATACAAATTTTATTATGGAATACACTAGCTACATATTCCCTATGTGTCAGTGTACTATGTTTAACTTCATGATGTACTTTAATTAATTCAATCTTGGTGGAGTCATATCTCACCAGAGAAAGAAGGCACAACAGCAAGCCAACTAATAATATTAGTGTTATTAATAAGGTAATTAGACCAACACATTCTGCATTTGCTATATGCCATTTTCTATTGTGGTAAAAAACAAAAAGTAATTGTGGAGCTCCAGAAGTTAACACAAAAAATCTATAAAACAACTGTAAAGTTTTCTCCTTTTTACTTATTTCTTTGAAAACAATAACTAAAATCAAAATAAACTTCAAAAGGTTTCTTTTCTTTTTTTCAGTTTACTTGGTTCATGCTCTCAAAAATATTTTTTTCTTTACTATTATCTGGATCTTCTTCGAAATGCTCACAGTTTTACACAAATCTTTGACAGTCTCTTAGAAATTAGCAAGGTGACTCTTCTTATTTTGGATCACTTGTGACTACAGTTAAATCTTCTCCACTTCGATCAATATCAGCAGCTTGACTTACTGTGACTACTTTCATTCTTTGGGGGTTCTTGAGACTCAGATTTTCACTGATCGTATTAGAGAATACTTTTTCTTACTACTGCCCATGGATTTCAAACAGCCCTTCACTCTGACCCTCAATTTGAAGCTCGTCACTTTATATTCACCAGGATCTTCACTCGCAACAGCAATTTCACCAACTTCACCAATGTCAGAATTTTCAAATTTCCAGTCGCCTTCTGGAACACACTTCAAACTTGAGCTTGACTCTGTGAATCAGTGGTAGTATTCACACATTCTTGATCCACCACCTTCACTCTTCTTGTGTGAGCAGGCTTGATCCACTGTGGGGCTTTGGCACACTTCACAGCTGTGTTAGTCGCAGGTATGACTTGAAAAAGACCACCTAATCTTTCTTAAAAGCAGTTTTTGTAGACCTGCTTTCTGATGACCACTCAATCACCAGGATTCAGAGGATGCCATTGGATTTCTTTGGTTGATGTTGTTGCTAAATTCACTTGGAGAGACAAAATATTACCATATCAGCTATACTTTTGCAGTAATCTTAAACAATGTAATCAGTTATTGAAACAAGTATGGTTGAAGGAGTGTAAGCCAATCTCATTGCTCTGTTCATTGACACTTCATGGGGTGAGAAGCCAGTCATTTTGTCAGGGGTCCTTCTAATATTCATTAGAGCAAGAGAAAGGGCATCAGGCCACTTTGGTGTGGTGGATGCTCATATTTTAGCCACCTTTATTTGCATGAATCCATTCATTCTCTCAACTATTCCAGAAGATTAAGGATAACGACTATGGTTTAACCTTATCATTCTTTTTCAAATTTTGTAAATTTTCATTCTGAAAGCGAGAACAACAATCGTTCTCTATTGAGGTCTACAGATCAAATCTTGATGTTAATTCCCTTAACAAAAGTTTGGCAACTATCAATCTGTCCTATCTACGGCTGGAATATTCCTCAATCCATTTAGAGAACAAGCAAACAATTACAAGAATATATTTAAGGTAATTGAAAACTGTCATTTTCAATACAATCTGCCTCGAGTCTCATAAATGGGCCCTCTGATTTGCCAATGTGGTTCTTAAGTACACAAGTCCTTTTACCATGATTATGTTTCCGAACGACCAAACAATGGTTGGACAAACACTTCTGAATTTCGTTTTTTCCCTATATTTGTTAAATGTGTGTAATGAGCATGCAAATATATAGCCATAGAATTCAACATTCTGTCAGGCTGTACACATTTATACTCATGAGTGATTAAATCACCTGGTAATTTTTAGGTCGAACCTGAGCCAGCCTGTATGCGCTGCTCTGGTGATTCGCGGTGGTAGAGTATGGAATGGAAGACCTGCCCACTCTCCGCCCATATTTGTCATTGGCTTGTGTCATTGTCCCTCGTAAAGGTTGGCTTCTGATCCGTAAATAGGCTTGTTAGTCACTCCTAAGTACAGCCTTGTCTTCATTTGTAACCTCCCATGGCTACTGTCCCCTTTACTTCTGTTGTTACACCATACGTTTTACGTAGTCTTGTAAGCAATATTTTCTTTATTGAGTTTCTCCTACAGCGTGCCATGCGCACTTTCACTTTCCAACAGCCCGTCTCCACCCTCACGTTTACATTTTTCCTGGCTTGTTTCTTTAGGTGCATTGCTGCCTCGCAAGGCTCCCAATTTCATGTTTTATTTAGGTGCCGCTCTGCCTCGGACGTCACCTGGTTTCATGGTATTTTTTTTCAGATGTGACAAGAACACATTGTGGGATCCTGGGCAGATCACTCATCTCCCAGGTTGTCTGGCTCCTTATCCGTCACAACTGTGAGAACTTAAATTAGAGAATGTGAAAACAGCATGCAAATAATCAATCTTGAAAGGATAGATGGTTTATTAAGAAAAAAAGGTGGCTTGAAAACTTGTGAGAGCTGTATGTCCTGTCGTGCTGCGGTTAGACAATTATAGTTTCAATGTTTAGAGGTATGTGGAAAAAATAGTATCTAAAACCAATATCTATATTAAATAACTAGAATGATTGACTTTTCTCTTCTGAGAATGAACCACACTTGATAAAACTATATATGAAAACAATCAAAACTGTTTAAATTCAAATACACCAGGCGACACGCTCTTGAATTAAGTACAGGTTAACACTTGCTCATGTGAAAGACTTAACCCCCCATGGACACAGAGGGCAGGCAGCCTCACTGACCAGCAGCAGAAACTCACCTGGATGTGTCAGCGAGTCTTCCCGAGACAAGCTCCATGAGGACACTGAGTAATGCCGTCCAAGCGACTGGCTCCATGCCTGCGGCCAACCATGAAGTTTTGAATACGAAACACTTGTCTTTCCATGTTGTAGCAGGAATCCCCATGCTGCTCTCCGGGAAGTTGGAAAGGGGCTCAGTCCTCGCTTTTCTCTGGTGGTCACTGCATTGGCTGTGCAGCCATGCAGCGTGCGCAATGACTGTCTGTAGTCGGAGGCAGGCTGTCTTCTCTCAGTTTGCCTTTGTCGGTTTTTTCTCCTCTTTGCCTCTTCCCCTCTGCTGCCTGTCAGCAGCTTCCCCAGCCTGTGCTTTTTTTCTTCAACAAGACTGTCCCTGCAGCCATTAATGACTGCACCATGGGCTCCAGGGGCAGGGAGGGGGAGGTGAAAGGACTGAAGTTAGTCGGAGCTGAGGGTTACCTCAGACTGTAAATTTGGCAGAGTCTGCAGAGGTGATGAATAGAGCACGCACTGCAGCTCAAGTAAGCAGGGCCAGATTTACGGCAGTGCGACCGGTGCGGCCGCACTGGGCGCTGACCTGTGGAGTGGGGACTGTGACCTTAGGGGAACACTGTGTTTAGCAATATCTTATGATAGAAGAGATGAGGGGCACTTTTGCAGGTGGTAGTGAGAGAATCTGGGGAGGTGGTCATGGGATGTGGGAGCACTAAAAGCAATTTTCGCACCGGGTGCCAACAGCAATAAAGCTGGCCCTGCACGTAAGCAACTCTGCCAAAAAAGTGACCTGAGTGATGCAGCCTGAAGTCGAACTGAACTAATTAAACTGTCCCGTTTTACTGTCAGCTGTATATTTTTGAGACACACCTAAAAGATAAGAATTTGAATTTTGAACTATCAGCTAAAGCAGCAGAACTCTTTCATTCCTCTCTCACGCAGACGTCATGTAAAGCTACTTTACAACAGGCTATTTCAATGTATACATAATAAACATGAATTTAACACAACCATCTAATTTATACAGTACCTCGATGTTCACTTTGAGTGAACGTCATCTATTTGAGGAAGGTGAGAACTTTTCATGAACGAACCTAACATGTCGTAATGGCACGTCTTCTTCAGACTTTTCGACAGCTGACTATCTGTTTTCTAAGACATGCTTTGACATGTTACAAAAGTGAATTCCATCCTAGCCACAATGGGATCAAAGTAACTCTTAATCAACTGTCTGCGCACCAAAGCATATCTTATTAATTCAAGGTACGAAAACAGATGTTGCCTAAGTTATATACCTGGCAACAGCTACTTGCATCAATTTCCCATTTAGTTTCACCAAACCCAATGTATTAGCTTCCCAAATTATGCAATTTCAGTGCTGAAATAACACCACTCTTCACCTGTGCGAAAGGTGAGATCATGCTCAGGACACTATGGTGCACTATGAATAGTTCTAACTATTATATTCAATTACAATAAACCATGTGGGATCCAAACAGATTGTTGTCTTGTCCATATCATTTTTGGGGAAATTGTATTAGCTACATGTGACCTGGACTAGGCTCTGGCACTTTTTAAAAAAAATCCAATTTTTTAGGTCGAGCCTGAACTAGCGCGTATGAGCTGCTCTGGCGATCTGCTGTAGTACAGTATGGAATGAAAGCCCCGTCCACTCTCCACCCATATTTGTCATTGTCTTGTGTCATTGTCCTTTGTAAATGCTGGCTTCTGAGTTGTAATTAGGTTTGTTAGTCTCTCCTAAGTATAGACTTGTCTTCATTTGCAACCTCCCATGGTTACTGGCCCCTTTACTTCGGTTGTTACACAGTACGTGTTACTTAGTCTTGTAAGCACTATTTTAAGTTTCTCCTACAGCGTGCCAAGTGCACTTTCACTTTCCAACAGCTAGTCTCGTCCCTCATGTTTACATTTTCCCTGGCTTGCGTTTTTTCAAATTTCAAAGTCTTACCAAAGCTTGGCACGTCCATTGTTTTAATGCTTGCACCGATCCTGGTCATTTCTTCTTCCCCCTCACAAGGGCCTGTGCATTTGCTCAATCCTCTCCATCTTCTGCAACCATCTGCTGTTGCTGTTTTAACTGGGCTATGCTGGGCTGTTCTGCATCATTGAAGCAAAGCACACTCTGTCTCCATAGATACTGAACTAGATTCAGGCACTGTTTTAACATTTTTACTGTCTGTGCAAACTGTATGGCTGTTTGAGCCCTATCTTTTTTTTTCTTTATCTCCATTTAACATAGAACTGGTGAAACACAGTTGAGTATACTGATGTGCATCATTTGTGATATTCCCGCTATCCTCTTACATAGATGACTTAATAATCGTGCTGCTAATATGTGTAACTTGCATATCAGGGCTTTAAACGCCATCAGAGTTACCTTAGGCTTTCTCCCCCTTTATTAATATAACAAGAGATATTGTTAGGGACACAGTTAATTTAAAGCAGCTCAGATTAATTCTATAACTTCGGTACATATCCACCCAAAGGTATTCAGATTTATGTTAGTGGCTCAATGCAACAGCAATTCACTGCATATTCTAAAGGTAAGTTTGTTGTTCATAAGACGTCACATATGTGTTGAAAGGACGTGCCATTTACTCGCAGCCTGCCCTCGGATGAATGCAATGTGCTAACCAGCCAATTATACAAAAATAACACTTTAAATAAATACCTCTCAATGCAGTTCGATAATATGCCTTGCGTAGTGTAACTGAGGCTCATGTTAAGCACCCCAAACCTTCATGTCTAGTTTGCACTATATAAAACTGTAAAAAAAAAGAAATTCATGTTGAAAAACACTAGATGTTGTAGCATCCAGAATAATGAGCTGCATAGCTAAAATCTTATAAGATCCCAAAGGCGAGACCAATTGCATTGCAAATGCTGTATTTGTAAGCCAACATTTTACATTTCCTTTTCTCATCCTCTTGAAAAGGGTCCTAATCCACTTAAAGAAGCCTGAATAGTATTCAATAGAAAACAACTTACATCTTCTGCATTTACTCCTATAGTTTAATTTGATTCATCTGTTCTGCTCTTAACCACAGTTTACTTTTCAACTGCATAATATCTTGCCACCTAATCTGCATATTTATTTCAAAGCATGGCCATGTTTTTTCCAGTCTTATGGGCATTGGCCTTGCCTACAGCAATTTCCTTTGGCTGCTGAATTGCCTTTAGGAAATCAAGAATATAAGAGCTGTCCTGATGGGAATTCCAAAGGCTCTCATGAAACCCTTTGCACCCATGGCTGTCCAAAATCATACACCGACCCCAAACTATATTGGTTGTGTGGTAAGTACACAAGGGGCTTTTGCATTTTTAACCCATTTTTTTAACTCAAAGTAATCCAAAACCATCAAAACGAAGTCGTGAACACCAACCAATCCCTGTCGACCATGCGAAAGGTAAACCAATCACAGCAGATCTCTGTCAGCAAACAACTGTAGTGACCCCTCGACTGACCAGCCAATTACAGCGTGCCTTCTTCATAAAAGAGAAAACAATTGCACAGCCTTTCTCCTAAATAGGAGGAAATTAAGGAGGTTAGAATAAGACAAATCTGGCAAATAATAGAATCATAGCTGTGAGGAATTGGGTTTCTGGTTAAGGGGGTGAAAGCCTACGCAAGCAGGACCCACATACCTTGTCAGAGTGTAGTCACAAGCAAATTCATATTAACCTGTGCTGGATCCCTGGGTAGCTTGGCAAAGAGCAGTCAGACTTAGCTCAGAGGCAATGTGTAAAGTATTTGTGCAACACTTCAAACTGTATCACAGTGAAAACACTTCACAGAAGGAACTCACACCAGTTGAGGACAAGCCTTTCCTATGCAATAGATCTCGCATTTACGAGCGTTTGAGCTATTGGCATTGTAGATCACAATGCCTTTTTTATGTGTTGTTTTTAAAACAGATAAATAAAAGGCATTGTCATTTACAAAGCCAATAGCTTAAAGTCTCGGAAATGCAAGCCCTATTGCATTGCAAATGCATTTGGCATTAGGAGAGAGTGTGTCCTGTCTTTTCCTGCCTGCAAGAGCAGGCAGGACAAAGCTATTTGAGAAAATAGTGCTCGGAGGCTGTAGTTAAAGCCTACAGAGCAACAACACACATAACAGGGTGTGTCCTCATGGGAGGTGACAAAATGGGAGAAGGCAGTACTAAGGAGGGACTACTAAGGCCAAAAACCAATGAAAAGCCATAGTTTAAAATGGACAATGACACAAGGCAATGAAAAATACGAGCTGAGAGTGGGCAGAGCTTCACATCCATACCTGAACACAGCATGCCTAGCAGAACAGCACATGCGCTGCCCAGGCTCGACCTAACAAGGCTCCCAGCTCATGTAACACCCCATGACTCTTTACAAGTCGAATAGAACACTTAGATCAGAGGGTCACAAGCTCTTAGTGGCCCCAAGGATCAAGATGCGGAGGTAGCTCCTTTGCATTTAGGGCACTCACACTCTGGAATGCCTCACCCAACACATCAGACTGGACAAAACAGAAATTAGCTTCAGAAAAAAGTTGAAAACCTACCTATTTTAATCATTAGACATGCAAAAAAGTACTATAGCAGAGTTTTATTACCAGAGCTAGGCGGCCCGTTGGATAGCCATGCACTATATAAATCATGATGGATGGATGAATGAATGATGTTAGACATATTACAGTGCTGGTTAGAGGTTAATGGGTATGTCTCTAATGATGCTAGGCATGCAGTGACTACAAGTGTTTCCCGCATGGGGCGGTCTCACGTGATGTTAGACATGCCACTGTGCTGGTTAATGGGCATGTCTTTGCTGAAGTGTTACCTGTGTGAGCGGGGTCTCATGGGATGTTAGACACGTTCTGCGCTGTAGATGTATGTTGCTAGGCTCAAGGTGCCATTACATATTGTCAGAGCTGTATGTTAGCTGGTTACAAGATAACTGGTGCATGATGGGATATTTCCATTATGCAGTAAGCAGTGTCTGTTCGGTGCTTCTAAAGACACCCTACACTGATGTAAGGGACGGACAAGTAGTCACTGGGACTGGCTTCACTATGCTTCAAGAGACAGCACATTATTCAGAATATTATAGTGTTACAAGTACATTATGCAGCACATACTGTGACATCATCTCACTACTGTAACCTTCTGAATACAATTTGCTACAATAGGGGTCCCACGCCCATAGAGAATCCATAGGCGAAGAAAAACCTATGGATAGTCAGCAGATCCTACGGAAACTGTCAATCACTGCAAGTAATGGCTGAGTATTCCATGGGCACAAGGGAACAAGGGAATGCCCTTATTTCAGCACTGTCTTTTATACCATTCAGAATAAAACACTTTGTGTAAAACATATACACGGTTGCATTCAGCAGCAAGCCATGTACAAGTCCCTGAAATAAAAGTGGTGTCTGTTTTATTCTGTGGCTCCCTGCAGGGTTTTAAAAATTGCTTTCAGTTTAAGATTAACTCTAAGTTCATACTTTGAGGTATTTTAGAAGCACAATCCTTGTTGGCATATCTGAACATTGTTGCATACAACATAATCTGTAGGCCTCATTAGCAGACACTTTATGATAAACGATCTCGAACCTTAAAATAAGGCGCAGAATATGTCTGATTTTGCTAAACCTTTATTGTGCCCCAATTCCTGCTGCTCTGAGAACACAGAAGGAAAAGTTTCATGACAGAGCATAAATCATTCAAACTGCATTTTAATGTTTACATTTTCCTTTAGACTCCATGGGGCATATTCTCAAGGACTTATCGCCAAGTTATCAGCACTTTAGCGCAGCCAAAGTGGCGATAAATTTATCGCCCCATTCACAAGCTGGTGCTAACAGCCGATATCACCAGTTTACCTGCGATAGCATCCGCAAAAAACATCGAGACAGATGACCTTGGCAACTAACATTAATGCAGAGAAGCATTCCCGTGTAAAAAGCTGCAAACATTCTCAACGACCAGCCAGATCAGCGATAGGATCACAAAATATGCGATTTAGGTGCGTTAGCAGCAGAAATTTAACACCTGCTCCGACCTGGTGTAAAGTCAAAAGACAACCTGCACTAGAAAAGGGAGCCCAGCCCAGAACTACACTACACCTGAAGAACAACAGATGCCATGGAGCCACTGATCATGCAGGCCGGAGCCCCAAGAGGGCAACAACACCCACCGCCGCCACCCCCAGGCCTGCCATCCCCCAGACCCCCCCCCTAACTACCACATAGGCAGCGCAGACCAAGACAGCGGACCTTCAGAAAACACACCAGCCTCACAGACCGAACACAAGAGGATGTAATTTCCCACTACAGGCTCAAAAGGATAACCATCCTCTGCATCCTGAACATCATTGGCCCCAGGCTGACGGTACCAACACAGCGGACAACCAACATCCCTCCGCAGACAAAGCTGCTGGCAGTGCTGCATCTGTTTGCCTCTGGTACCTTCCAACCAACAACTGCCAGAGTCAGAGGAGTCTCACAGCCAGCCCCATCAAAGTTCCTCATAATTATTATTATTATTATTACTGCCATTTATAGAGCGCGAACAACTACCTCCGAAGAGGTGTCCCAGCGCTATAGCAACAGGCATTCAAGACAGACACAACTGTCTTTGATGCATCATCAGCATGGTACCCCAGTACCTTCACTTACCCCACGCTGCGCAGGAACAGCTGGAGACCAAGCAAGGCTTCTACGCCATAGCTGGCTTCCCGCACGTGTTGGGGGAAATTAACTGCACACATGTCCCACTTGTGCACCTTGCCAACACTGCACACAATTACTGCCACAGAAAGCATATGCATTCCATCAATGTGCAGGCAACAGTGGACCACCGGGGACTCTTCACCAATGTCTTCGCCAACTACCCTGGCAGTGTGCATGATTCCTACATCTTACGACAGTCCATCATCAACCAGCGCTTACAGGATGGCACCTACGGAAATGCTCTGCTCTGTTCATCATCATGTAGGTGATACTGACTTGGTGGTAAAAACGAGGCTGTAGCATTCCACTCCTCCATTTACCTGTTTCTGCCGGCTTCTGCCCTCTGCATCATGCCCTGGAGGACACCTTCCACTGTCACCCGAAACACTCTTCGACATTTTCCTTGGACATCAACGAGGACCTGCTCAGCCTGCGTTAGCCCTCACCCAGTGCACCACAAGTCACCGTTCTGTGGTGGTGTGCCTGTGTCGGCTGCAGTGCATCTGGGCCACTAACTCTGTGCAGCTAAAGTCATGGAACCTGTCGGTTTAAATATTGGATGGCCTCTGGGTCGATGGACTGGGGGTCATCAACTCCATGTGTCTGTGGCCCTGCGCTGTCCGCTGCCTCTGGCCTCAACTGCGGTCCACCTGGACGCACACATCAAATCGAGTCTTGACCTGCCTGGACGTCGCATTACCGCAGGATGCACACGCCACCACTGCCAGGACCACCTCCAACCAACAACTGCCGGAGTATGAAGTGTCTTACTGCCAGACTATTAGAGTTGTTCACACCTGTCGTGGATGCCATAATCATCTTGATACCCTGCTCATCCCATCAGGTGCCACTAAGTGCACCACAACTCATGGACCATTTCTGATTGAGTTTTGTGCTGTGGACAGCTCACACAGCAATGTCACCTCAGGCAGTGTGGAAGATCTGGGATGATGATGAGGAGGTGATACAGGTGTAACACACCCCACTGCAGCTGCAGCAGGAATATACAGAGGGACACAATCCTAGACAATTTATTCACATGAGCACTCTCAGCTCTGGTGCCCCAACCTCAGTGCATTGCAACTCACGGACCCTTCTGATTGCATATGTGGGGGACCGCTGTATTTGCTCCGGCTACCACCATGATGCTTCGCAGTTGCTTGTTATGCTGGTGTTTTCTGTTTCCGCTTTAATTGTGATCACTGTTGAAGTTGTTGCCAGCACCAACCACTACATGAGGGCTGGCTTACACTCACATCAGCACAGGCGTCACTTTACATGTGACCCTAGCAATAAAGGTGCCGGGCGCACGTTGCCTTAGCCAGTTCCACAAACTATCTGAGTGTGTCTGTGTGGTCATAATGTATTCATGAGGGCCCCGGGCCCTACAACATTACATTGTGCTGTGTACAGCGGACGTAACCATGTCACCGCAGGCAGTGGGTAAGACCTTGGACATGTAGCTTTGTCGTCCCCAATCAATACGTAAGAGGAGTGGACTGGGCCGGCGTACGCAAGTCCAGCATGGGGTGTGAATGATTATCCCGGGGCTCTGGGCTTGGTTCAGTACTGGAAATGTGCAAATGTATGTGTCTTTGTTGCAGTGTGGGTCTCTGTTGCGGAGTGTAAGTGGTCCCTGATGGGTCTTAGACACCCAAGTATGTGATCTAGTTCAGCTTCCATAAGGTCGAACCCCAACAGCACCTGTTCGGCCACCTCCTTCTGGCAGTCTGACACCTGGCCTTGGAATGCAATGTGTGCTTCGGTGGGGTGCTGGAAGCCAGCTGTGGTGGTGGGTGCTTACCACTGTGTGGTCTGTGCAGGGGGTGGGGTCTGCTCGATGCAGCTGGGCTGCCCTGCTCCTGGAGGTGGATTGCCTAAGATGTCCATGAACTGTTGTAGTGCGTAGGTGTGGAAGGTGTGGAGGTCCTCTTCAACATCACTGATGAGTTGTCTTGTCTGCTCTGCTGGAGGTGTTGTTTACCCCTCTGGAATGTGAAGGGGAGATGCATTTTGACATTGCGTTGACATGTATATTGACAATTGTTCAAGTTTACATACAGACTACATGACAATGTACATTGTGACGGTTTGGGAGGAGCGGACTATTTGATGCGGGACAGTGGACATTTGGACTACCTCTCGGATGTGAGGTTGTACACATACATTTTCATCTCACAGTTTTGTGCTATGTCAGATGTGATTGGCCAGTTTCTACGCACAAGCGGACCCAGTTGTGTCCTCTGTTCTGCAATGTAAGTGTTGTAATTTGTACCACATTGTCGTCAATGTGTATGTGCTGTCATTGCTATGTGTTGCTATATGTGTGTGCTGCATTGTGGGAGAGTCGCCCCTGCAGCTGTGATTTTGCTGCCCCTTATCACTTTGAGGCGGTGTGTCTTTGACTTTTGGGCTTTTGCGGTGCTGAGATGTTAGCGACTTGGGTCATTTGTGCTCTTGTTTGGGTTTTGTACTCTTGTGCATTGTTTGTCTGCAGATGTATTATTTTTTTTTTTGTGTCCTCATATTTGCCCTTGGTAACCATGTAGTGACGAAGAAGTATTGAAGATGACTGAGGCACTGGCCCAGATAAACTGGGGGGATTTAAATGGTACCTAAGAGCGTATCCCACAATGCCACGCCTCCCAACTTTGTCCTCATCCAATGGTACCGACAGGGTTAGTGAACTGCTATGTACAACCCATTTTATAGCCAGAGTCGCATATATAGGGCATGTAAAGCAAAAAAAAGAAGGGATCAAAAGAACAAATGATCCATCCAAGCAGCACAATCATAGGACTTGGGGGGAAAAAAAAAAAAAAAAAAAGAAAAAAAAAACCCTCAATGTTCTGGCCTGTAGTTACCAGTTCAAAAGTAGCCAAAATCTCCTTTTGTGTTGGTTGCCTCCTCTAGCCAGATCTAGTTTGGACATCTGTAACATCGCTGCTCGCCAATCTGTATAGAGAGGAGGAGTCTTGTCTTTCCAGCGTTTACAAATTTCTCTTCTAGCTAATAAACAACTATAAAAGACCAGCTTTTTACTTATACCTTCAATCCCAGGTATAATACCAAAGAAAACTAACGTGGGGCAGAGACTAACTTGTAGATCAATTGCTAGTGAAAGGGAAGCACAGATTTCATTCCAAAAAGATGTTATATAGGGACACTCAAAGAACATGTGTGTATCTGATGTCTGATGCTGCTACTAAACCACATCTGGCGCATACGACCTGAGCATTATTGGAGAACTTTGATAAACGTAGTGGAGAGTAATACGCTCTATGCAGTGTCAACAAATGGTTCCGACGAAGCCAAGAAGGTTTTACAATCTCCCCTAGAGTCTTAAATGATTTGAGCCACAGGCCCTCTACATCGGTATTAGGTATATATGTTTCCCAAAGGGAGTGGGGTAGCAGGAATTCGCCATCAATCTCATCTAGTATAAGGTTATACCAAAATGTTATCTCTTTTTAGGTCGAGCTGACGTTAGCATTCATGCGAAGCATGAATGCTGTCAGCTCGACAACTAATGTGATCCGTTTTTAGGAGAGTGGACACCAAAGTGTTACGAGCGTTTTCAGTGCCGGATTTCACCGCGGGAGCGAGCGCGCTTGCGCAGACCGCAGGGCTTGCATGCAAACACGGCGCGCACACAGGCAGGCCCCATCCCCTGCACGCACAGGCACACGCGCGCGCACACACACGCAGACAGGCACAACACACGCAGGCACATACAAGCGCGCGCACCCCCCCTCTCCCCTCTTCAGGCACGCACAGACTTTACATCAGCCCTGGGCCCCACTCACCGACTGCGCTCTTCCGGCGGGGCTCCTCACGGTGCGTCTCATCTTCTCAATCGGGGCTCCCTCAGGTCAGAGGAGCCCCGCAACCGGCGCCACACTCCTCCTTCTCCCCGGCCCCCTCCTGGGGACCCGGGCTACCCAGGACCGGCAGGGCGCTCCATGCGCCGGCAGGCCGCCTCACGGACATCAGGAGGCGGGACTTTTGGGCGGCCGCGAGCGGATTGGCCGGCCGGCCAAGAGCTTCCGGGTCGCCGCGGGCAGCGTGGCGGCACTCTTCCGATCACTACAACAACAGGAGATGTGCACGCGACTGGCCGCTGGCGTCTCGCTGACGGTATTATTTCTTTTTTTCTTCTCGTTTCTCATCTGTCCCTCCTCTCCGGTGTCGCACAGCGTAAGGGTGGAACTCCGCGGGTAGCTCACAAAGTAAAGACAGGAGAGGTGCGGGAGCTCCAAACCCATTGCAGACAATGGCTGTGACCGAGCGCTTTAGGAGACATGGGCTGTGAACGCGCCCGTCTCCTCTCGCGCTCTGTCACGCTTTCACTTTTGCGATGGCAACTAGTTCTTTATTTGATTCAGAGGCTTTACAAGCGCAGGAAACAACGTGCGATTATTTCCGTGGTCCAAGGCTCAGCGTTTTAATTTCTGCATTTCATAATGTCCTTTGATAAGTTCGTTACACGACAAGACAGATGACACACAACTTTTACTGCAGCTTTTTCACGAGTAGATCTCTGCACTTTCTTTTATATTATTTCCTTACAGCGTTCCTATGAGGCATTGCTAAGCGCAGGGAGGAGACAGCGTCCCGGATACCAGCACGTCCCCATGAGGTAGCAACCACCCTGTTGACGTGCACAGAGGAGTCGGAGCACACCCTACTGTAGGTTTTTCTTTGCTACTCGGATTCTCAGAGGAAGATTGTGCACTGCTGCCGCTGGCACATCTGCCAGCTACCTGCCTCCACCCGACGCCTTGCTCCACCACTCTCTACCCGGGTCCGACGCTTCCGCGCTACTCAGGGACAGTCGCCACTGCCTCATAGGCTCACCAGCGTTGCAGCTGCTGGCCATGGCGTGCTTTTTTAACTTGACCCGTCATACTCTCAGCGCCGACTCCGGCATCCTGGGTGCCACTACCCGTCCTACTAATACTCAGAGCTCTCGCACAAGCTGCATGCTTACTGAAGCACCAACATCGGCGCCGAACTTCGGGCAAGAAGCATACATGCCCTGCGAACCAGAGGCTGAGTCCTAGCACAGTAATACAGCGATCCTCTGTTGACTCTCCTCTGGATGCAGTAGCAGAAAACTCAGAGAAGCACCCAAATACTGGTCACGTGACATGCTGTACCAAGCTCAGTATTTTAGGGCACGGTTTAAGGTACGCACTTCATTACAAAGGTTACCTCTTGCAAAGGCATCCAAACTACGCTTTTCAGACGACCGCCCTTTCAGAGCCGCCTCCCTGTTAATCCCACTGAAAGCACCGATTAAAAACCATCCCTGTCCGTACCCTAACAAATACTTTTTTAACGCATTTAGTACAAGGACTGTGCTGTCGTTGCAAATCCTCGTCACGATGTTACCTCTTGTGCACAAATACAGTCAGGATAAAAGTACCAGTCCTGTCAAGTAGCTGGACCGATAGCGCTGACTCAGACTTCCAGAACATAACATTAAACAGGGCCACAGACTGAGCCCTAAATGACGCCACTAACTCGTCCTCCCCCTCTTCATCGAGAAACCGGACACATCCAGACGTCCAAAGTACTTTCTCTTGTATAGTAGCAGACACAGAAGAAGAACACAAACGCGTGCACGCACACACATAGCATCACGGTTTGTTTTTCTGAAAACACGCTTATGTTTCCACAGGTCGGTAAGTGTAAATTAATCAGCTAAAAAGCGCGTGGCTGAATTTTTCAGCGCAGCTTCTCTCATCCTCAAAATACAGAGCGTTGGTTCGAGCTAGCAGCAAGGTGTGTGCCTCAGCTCTCGCTCTGTTTACTCACCTACCAAGAGAAATGCTAGGCCCGGCACCCAAGCGAACACACAGAGGGCTTGTGATGTAAGACATTTACTGAAAGAGAGCACTCCGGTGCCCTCGGTTTACGTAGACGAGCATTGCTAGGTTATTTCATCTGTTTACGTTAACAAGCGCCATGATGTCGTCAACAGGCGTGGTAGAAGTCAGAGTTGTAACAATAGCTTATCACTCTAGTGTTTTAAGTTTTTGTTCAGACATGTATTATTTATTACCCATAAGAAAAGAAAACTTTGAGAAAAAAGTGATCTTGCATGTAATTGCGTAAAAATAAATGTTATTGGTTTACAATCGAGTAAGACTATAGGTGTCACATTTGCAAAAGTTAAAACTATTGGCATTTGCAAAAGTTAAAACTATTGGCATTGTAAATGACAAAGCTATTAATTTAGCTATTTTCAAAACTAACACATAAATAAAATATTTATCATTTACAATACCAATAGCTCAAACTTTCCTAATGCGAGACCTATTGCATTGCAAATGCTTGTTTAAATGGGGGTTTGTCCATCAGATAGGATACTAAATTTTGATCAGCACCTAATTTATGCCTACCCCTTCCTAGGCTGTAAGCTTGGGACCAACTCTGGATTTGAAGATATTTAAAGCGTGAAAAGCGAGTTCCTATTATTGAGCTCAAAGTCTCCCATGGAAGTAATACTCCATCAACAAACAGGTCCCCCCATGCTGAGATCCCGGCCTCTCTAACTGGGAGGGCTAAACTGTCCAAAAGCCAAGATGGGGCACCTGGCGAGTCCCATAACGGGGCCCGACTCTGATAATAATCCAAATTAAGTGTGCGTCTTAAGTTTGTCCATGTTCTAGCTAAGTCCCTCAGCACCTTTAACTTGACCTTCTTAAAGTATTTTGGGTCCCCAAATTTTAGCAAAAAGTTTGTTGGCCCCATTTTTTCACCTTTGAGAAGTGCTACGAATAATTTTCCGCTCCCTACGTTATTAGGGGTCTTTAAAAGCATCCTAATATGAGAAAATTGGAAAGCCCAGCCGTATATCTGGAGGTCTGGTGCTGCGAGGCCTCCTTTTTCTCGACGCCGTCTGATCTTCTTCCAGGATAACCTGGGCGTACGGCTATTCCAAATGAATCTATTTAATTCCGTTTGAAGTTTGGCAGTCGAGGATGGATCAAAAAAAAGAGGGATAGTGTTGAACAAAAACATAATCTTGGGTAAAATGGTCATTTTGACCAAATTAGATCTACCTATCAGGGAAATAGGAAGAGCTGACCATGATCTTAACAACCTTCGGGCTTCCTTAGCCACACGGGCAAAATTTAATGGGGCAATCTTATTAATATCCGTATAGATATTTAACCCGAGATATCTAAGGGTGGCACTTGCCTGTACTCCTGGAACCGGAGCAGATTGATTCCAAACCATAATGTCGGTTTTTGATGCATTCACTTCATAACCAGATATTGCCCCGAACTCTTGTGCAATAGATATGACCGTAGGGAAGGCTGAACTTAACTCAGATGAAAAGATAAGAACATCGTCCGCCTATAGTGCGACTTTCCGCTCCCAACCTTCAAAAATAAAAGGTTTTATATTAATATTGTCCCGAATTAGTTGAGCGAAGGGCTCGATATATAAATCAAATAAAAGTGGTGAGAGGGGACACCCTTGACGGGTTCCTCGTGTAATATCGAATGGCTCCGTAAGCTCCCCATTAACCAGTAATGAAGCAGAAGGATTTTTATATAGTAGTTTTACTGCTCGTCTAAAATTGTCTCCCAGATTGAACCTTTTTAACACCTCTTCTAAATACACCCAGTTTACCCTGTCAAAGGCTTTGGTGGCATCAAGAGTGAAAACTGCTAAAGGAAGTGATGCTGAAGTGGCCATATCTATTGCACCGATGAGGTCATACGTCAGTTCGTGCAATTGCCTCTCCTTCACAAAACCTTTCCGATCCATATGCAAGATGTTATTTGCTACACCACCCAATCTATTCGCAAGTACGGCTGCAAAGATTTTATAATCCGTACTAAGAATTGAAATTGGTCTATATGACCCACAATTGGATGCGGGTTTGCCAGGCTTTAAAATCAGGGTTATGGAGGCCCTGTCCCAAGATGCAGGAGGTAGGGCACCTTCTAATAAGATGTTATTAAACAGATTTGTTAAGTAGGGAAGAATAGTTGGACATTTTACTTTGTATATTTCCGAGGGTAACCCGTCTGGTCCTGCTGCTTTGCCTTTTTTACTTTTCGAGATGGCAAAGCTAACTTCCTCCGATGTAATAGGGCCATCTAAAATTCCCATTTGTTCAAGGTCCAGAACCGGTAAAACGATCCTGGATTGTCTGCAGATGTATTGTTGACGTCAGGGGTTCTTTGTGCACGTGGATATGTCAGAGTGTGACCTGCTCCTTTATGGATGTGGTCCACACTCAGCCACCTCAGTGTTGTGGCATGCACAATGTCATGATGATTGTACCACAGCCATGCTGATCGTCATGTAGTGTCACTTGCATTGTTAGTGTGGCTCACAAATACGCATCTTTGCTGTGTTTTGCACGTGTGCATGTGTTGGTTGTGAGATTGGTGATGTGTGGGGTGGGATCCCTTTTGGCACATGGAGGATGGGGGCCTACTTGGTGTTTGTATGTGTGCTGCAGTGTGCCACAGGCATCAGGGACATGACCAGGGTCAATTTGGTGTGCAGTGTACTACACATGATTGTGCATTTGTACCATGGTGCCCATATCACTCCGTCTCCCCAGTCCCTGGTCCTTACTCACCCTGTTACTGTTGTGTCAGGTCATATAGAGCTATGTCCTGGCTCCCAACTCCTTGCTCATCTCCACAGCGATGACTGTGGCCACCATTTCCTCCAGCTCCTCCTGTCGCACAGGACTCCCACCTCCAGTTGCCGTGGCTGCCTTCCTCTTGGCAGCGGGATTCTGCTTGGTTTGGCTTTTCACAAATATGCCAGCGCCTCTTGACCTCCTCCATTGACCTCCTCGACACTCGGACTGCATACACGTTGTTCACAATGGACTGACATGTTTCCGTTTGTGTTGCCAGTGACACAGTGGAGGTGACGAACAGTTATTGTTAGTGTTCTATCACTTCTGTGACGTATATTCGGTTTTCCTGCGTTCTGAACCTCGTCTTCCTCTTCCGCTTCTCCTTGGCCTTCCCCAACCCCTAGTTCCGATTCCTTTCAACTAGAAAAGTGTATTTGCTGAAACCTGCACTTTACACAGCAGGTGGTGGGTTATGTGGCAAATGTGGCATTCCATAATTATGTGAAAAAAGCGAAGAGGTCACAATTGTGGAACTCAATAAGCCCTGAATATAAGTAAATAAATGGATAGAGGGCCACCTCTTAAGCCTCCTCTTTATAATAGATGAATCTTACTCACTCACAGGTGTGACGTCACTTTGCTGTACATTAATGCGTGCGGATACCCTAATAATGCACCGCACCTCTGTATAGCTAGTTTTCACGCGACACGGAGTACTACATTGTGCTTCAATCAGTACAGATAGCTCATAGCACTAACCCTCACTTGCTAAATGTATTTTTTGTTTATTTAGCATTTTTTTGTAGAACAGCATTACCGAAGGTATTTGAGCGCTTTTAATAACACATGTTTTGTTACAAAAGATGCGGCGTTACAAGCAGTTGCTAGTTATGATCATTACATAAGGCACAAGTGGCGGGTAGAAACGTAGGGATATTTACTCATTTTGATGGCTACAAAGGCCTGGTCCTACAGACTGTTAGAGGATGTAGGGGCGTAAATAGTGGCAGCAAGGTTAGGTTAGGTGAAACACATGTAGTGCAGTTAGTCTCGGGGAGGGTACATTACTAGGAGGGAGTTAGCTAAGGGAATAACTGGTAGCAAGGAGGTGCTCCCCTCCACCTTCCACCTACTCAGCACATACCAGTGTTGCTCTCCATGATGCAGGTGTTGGCTCAGTTCAGAGAGGCTGCTGACAGATCTGGTATGCTCCCCGGCTTCTCCCTTAGCAGCTGCAGAAAATGCTGTTTGCAACTAGGAGGAACCGGAGGTGTGGCTACAAGCAGTGTCAGCTCTTCACAACGGAAGTAGGCGCCGTCGTCATTAGTAACTAAAACAAGGCTGGCCACGCTCAGCAATAAAAAAAAAATATTTGCAATGCTAGAGGTTGCGCATTTAATTGTGAGACCTATAGCATTGCAAACAAATGACTGCCATTGTCCAGGCTGCTGCGAAAGTGAAAGCGGGCATGGCCCGCTGAATATAAGCAAGTTATTGTGCCTAATCTAGGAGAAACTCAATGAAGTAAAAGTACATGTACTGTGTAACAACCAAGTAAATGGGTCAGTAGCCATGGGAGGTGACAAATGATGACATGGCCGTACTAAGGAGGGATTAACAGGCCTATTTAGGAATCAGAAGACAGTATTTATAAAGGACAAAGACACAAGCCAATAAAACATATAAGCAGGGGAGTGGGCGGGGCTTCTCTCCCGTACTGAACTACCGCTGATCATCCCCAGAGCAGTGATTGCACACTGGCTCAGGCTCCACCTAAAAATAGAGTAATTTTTAATAAATACAACAAGAACACAATGATAAAAATCCAATAAGCAGAACCAGAGATACTCAATTGTAAAGACTCCATAGAAAAGAGTGCCAAAAAGCACAAAGCATCAACTGTGGACATCTGATTGGACCGGGACAACGTCATAATTTCTGACTGACTGCAATGGAGGGTGGGCCAGCTACAGGGACCCAGTTAGGCCCCTTGAACGAGAATACCTTAAATCCTGGTTTGCAGTGTGTTGCGAGGTTCTGCGCTCAGGACGCGTCGCACAGCTGAGGAGATGCATTGGTTCTGAGGAGCTGTGGGGCAGCGCTGGGAGGTCCCACGTCATCGTCGAGGATCCCATCGGAGAAGGCTTGGGATGCACAGAATGGCATCGGGGATGCATTGCATAGCTGAGGTGATGCAGCGGTTCCGAAGAGCAGAGAGGCTGTGATGCGGGAACCTGCATCACTGTTGTTGAGGCTGCCGTTGGCGAGAGATTTGCAAAGTGAGGCCCTGCACCAGAAAAGCTGCACACAGGTGGTAGTTCAGATACAGGATGTTCAGTTGATGCAGAGTCCTGGCACTGGGAGAACCCTTGCAGCAGAGGTGATGCGTTAGTTCTGCATGGAAGTGCACCTCACAGTAGGTAGATGTTTTGGTTCTGCTGGGTTTGCAGATGGGCTGGCAGAGCACCTTCAGACCTACTCCCAAGGAACCAGGACAGGGTTGGCACCACTGGGCAAGGTAGGACTCACCATTGGCAGAGTCCAGGTGCTGGTTTCAAGCTTGATGGAGCCTTCTGTCCCTCAGGCTGTACCCAGAAGGCCGGGCAACTAGCCCTTGGAGTAACTTTGGGGTCCTGGGTTCAACAGATGCAGGTCCAGTCCTTCTCACCCAGGTAGGAGGGCAGTAGGCAGTAGGTCAGCACAACAGAGCAGCAGTCCAACAGAGTGGCAATCATTTAAGCAGCTCAGCAGTCCTTTTTTGTGGCAGAGTATTCACAGGTCCAAAAGTGTACTGAAGAGCTGGTGTTTGTGATCCAATATTTATACCCAGTTCTACCTTTGAAGACTGAGAAGCTTCTAGAGCTTTCTCTTTGAAGTCCACAGGTATCCCCCTTCATGCACTGACTCCTGACTAACTACAGGGGGTATATAGCCCTTTGTGTGGAGGCAAGACACATCCTATTCAAGTGCAAGTAGGGCTGTGCCCAGCTTTGCCCTCCCATCCTGTTATTGATGGCCCATCCACACACACCCAAGCTCTCTATTTGTCTGTGGCTGTCTAGTAGGATTACACAAAAGCCAATTGTCAGCTACTCCCAGTCATGTGACCCAGGGACAGGTTACAGGCCCTAAATGACTAATGAGTTTCTAAAAGTGACATTTTTGAAATTGCAATTTAAAATCCGGTTTCAACCAGTTGATTTTTCATTACAATTCCAAAGACAGTAAACATGAACTGTTTACCAGTTTCCATTTGAAGTTATAGCTTATTAAATGTAATAAAGTAGTTCCAATGTCATCCTATGGGAAAGGTAGACCTTGCAGTAGTGGAAGACACATTTAAGAGATTTTTATTAATAGGACATATAAACTTTTTAAATATATTCCACTCTGTCCTCTGGGCTGCCCTAGGGCCTTCCCCAGGGTTCACCTATATATATTGAAAAGGAAGGTTTGGGCCTGACAAAAGGTTTAATTTGCCAGGTTGAATTGGCAGTTTAAAACTGCACACACAGGCTACAATGGCAGGCGTGAGACATGTTTAAAGGGCTACTTAAGTTGGTGGCACAATAAGCACAGGAGCCACTTTATTAGGGACTTATAAGTAAATTAAATATGTCAGTTGGTGATAAGGCAATATTATCATGTTTTAAGGAAGAAGCACATGCACTTTAGCACTGGTAAGCATTGGTAAAGTGGGCAGAGTCCTAAGGTCAGCAAAAACGAGATCAGCAGAAATAGAGGATGAAGGCAAAAGGTTTGGGGGAAGACCACCCTAAGGTTGACAGTTCTAACAAGGACTAGCTCCTTTACAGCACTTATCAAACCCCCTTCACGCTTGGCAGACCCCGTCCTGCAGCAGCCCAATTTGGTTAATGTATTTACTCATGTGCACCGAGGAGCAATAGACACCAAGCTAAATTCGACACACAAACCTCTAAAAAGGAAAACTTGTTAATTCAGAAAGTTAGCTAAGGGAATAACTGGTAACAAGGAGGTGCTCCCCTCCACCTTCCACCTACTCAGCACATACCAGTGTTGCTCTCCATGATGCAGGTGTTGGCTCAGTTCAGAGAGGCTGCTGACAGATCCGGTGTGCTCCCCGGCTTCTCCCTTAGCAGCTGCAGAAAGTGCTGTTTGCAACTAGGAGGAACCGGAGGTGTGGCTACAAGCAGTGTCAGCTCTTCACAACGGAAGTAGGCGCCGTCGTCATTAGTAACTAAAACAAGGCTTGCCACGCTCAGCAATAAAAAAAAAATATTTGCAATGCTATAGGTTGCGCATTTAATTGTGAGACCTATAGCATTGCAAACAAATGACTGCCATTGTCCAGGCTGCTGCGAAAGTGAAAGCGGGCATGGCCCGCTGAATATAAGCAAGTTATTGTGCCTAATCTAGGAGCAACTCAATGAAGTAAAAGTACATGTACTGTGTAACAACCAAGTAAATGGGTCAGTAGCCATGGGAGGTGACAAATGATGACATGGCCGTACTAAGGAGGGATTAACAGGCCTATTTAGGAATCAGAAGACAGTATTTATAAAGGACAAAGACACAAGCCAATAAAACATATAGACAGGGGAGTGGGCGGGGCTTCTCTCCCGTACTGAACTACCACTGATCATCCCCGGAGCAGTGATTGCACACTGGCTCAGGCTCAACCTAAAAATAGAGTAATTTTTAATAAATACAACAAGAACACAATGATAAAAATCCAATAAGCAGAACCAGAGATACTCAATTGTAAAGACTCCATAGAAAAGAG
This sequence comes from Lissotriton helveticus, assembly GCF_964261635.1. NCBI lineage: Eukaryota > Metazoa > Chordata > Amphibia > Caudata > Salamandridae > Lissotriton > Lissotriton helveticus. Next base: position 1,180,039,692 of record NC_136061.1, read on the forward strand.
TGCCAAAAAGCACAAAGCATCAACTGTGGACATCTGATTGGACCGGGACAACGTCACAATTTCTGACTGACTGCAATGGAGGGTGGGCCAGCTACAGGGACCCAGTTAGGCCCCTTGAATGAGAATACCTTAAATCCTGGTTTGCAGTGTGTTGCGAGGTTCTGCGCTCAGGACGCGTCGCACAGCTGAGGAGATGCATTGGTTCTGAGGAGCTGTGGGGCAGCGCTGGGAGGTCCCACGTCATCGTCGAGGATCCCATCGGAGAAGGCTTGGGATGCACAGAATGGCATCGGGGATGCATTGCATAGCTGAGGTGATGCAGCGGTTCCGAAGAGCAGAGAGGCTGTGATGCGGGAACCTGCATCACTGTTGTTGAGGCTGCCGTTGGCGAGAGATTTGCAAAGTGAGGCCCTGCACCAGAAAAGCTGCGCACAGGTGGTAGTTCAGATACAGGATGTTCAGTTGATGCAGAGTCCTGGCACTGGGAGAACCCTTGCAGCAGAGGTGATGCGTTAGTTCTGCATGGAAGTGCACCTCACAGTAGGGTAGATGTTTTAGTTCTACTGGGTTTGCAGATGGGCTGGCAGAGCACCTTCAGACCTACTTCCAAGGAACCAGGATAGGGTTGGCACCACTGGGCAAGGTAGGACTCACCATTGGCAGAGTCCAGGTGCTGGTTTCAAGCTTGATGGAGCCTTCTGTCCCTCAGGCTGTACCCAGAAGGCCGGGCAACTAGCCCTTGGAGTAACTTTGGGGTCCTGGGTTCAACAGATGCAGGTCCAGTCCTTCTCACCCAGGTAGGAGGGCAGTAGGCAGTAGGTCAGCACAACAGAGCAGCAGTCCAACAGAGTGGCAATCATTTAAGCAGCTCAGCAGTCCTTTTTTGTGGCAGAGTATTCACAGGTCCAAAAGTGTACTGAAGAGCTGGTGTTTGTGATCCAATATTTATACCCAGTTCTACCTTTGAAGACTGAGAAGCTTCTAGAGCTTTCTCTTTGAAGTCCACAGGTATCCCCCCCTTCATGCACTGACTCCTGACTAACTACAAGGGGTATATAGCCCTTTGTGTGGAGGCAAGACATATCCTATTCAAGTGCAAGTAGGGCTGTGCCCAGCTTTGCCCTCCCATCCTGTTATTGATGGCCCATCCACACACACCCAAGCTCTCTATTTGTCTGTGGCTGTCTAGTAGGATTACACAAAAGCCAATTGTCAGCTACTCCCAGTCATGTGACCCAGGGACAGGTTACAGGCCCTAAATGACTAATGAGTTTCTAAAAGTGACATTTTTGAAATTGCAATTTAAAATCCGGTTTCAACCAGTTGATTTTTCATTACAATTCCAAAGACAGCAAACATGAACTGTTTACCAGTTTCCATTTGAAGTTATAGCTTATTAAATGTAATAAAGTAGTTCCAATGTCATCCTATGGGAGAGGTAGACCTTGCAGTAGTGGAAGACACATTTAAGAGATTTTTATTAATAGGACATATAAACGTTTTAAATATATTCCACTCTGTCCTCTGGGCTGCCCTAGGGCCTTCCCCAGGGTTGAACTATATGTATTGAAAAGGAAGGTTTGGGCCTGACAAAAGGTTTAATTTGCCAGGTTGAATTGGCAGTTTAAAACTGCACACACAGGCTACAATGGCAGGCGTGAGACATGTTTAAAGGGCTACTTAAGTTGGTGGCACAATAAGCACTGGAGCCACTTTATTAGGGACTTATAAGTAAATTAAATATGTCAGTTGGTGATAAGGCAATATTATCATGTTTTAAGGAAGAAGCACATGCACTTTAGCACTGGTAAGCATTGGTAAAGTGGGCAGAGTCCTAAGGTCAGCAAAAACGAGATCAGCAGAAATAGAGGATGAAGGCAAAAGGTTTGGGGGAAGACCACCCTAAGGTTGACAGTTCTAACAAGGACTAGCTCCTTCACAGCACTTATCAAACCCCCTTCACGCTTGGCAGACCCCGTCCTGCAGCAGCCCAATTTGGTTAATGTATTTACTCATGTGCACCGAGGAGCAATAGACACCAAACTAAATTCGACACACAAACCTCTAAAAAGGAAAACTTGTTAATTCAGAAAGCCCTATCTGTGTGCATGCAACTCCTCGCAAAATGCAATACTTTTGTGAAGACAAGTAAAGCCACAATATCTCAAAATGTTGGATTTTGATGAAACAGATAACTTACCAACCAAAAATAAAGCAAAAACTCCTTAAAACAAAATCACGATTAAGAAAAAATACATTAAAGCAGCAGTGATCAAACCACCAACTGAAACCAAAATCAACATTCCATCTCCAAAAACTTCACATACAGCATAGCAAACCATCACTCAAAACAAAATTCAACAACACAATAGCACAACATACCAATAGCACTGCCAAGCACCAGTATCATTTTTGCCCTATTCATACTTACAATCCAAATTGTTCAGAAATAGCTATTCAAATCTTGAAAAAATCCACCAGGAAAATCAACAATGGAAAATCCACTAGCCCTAAGGACTGGGCAGAATGGGAACTTTAAAATCAGAAAGGAGGTGCTCCTTACCGTGCAAACATCCTCTGCTACCCACATGTGTGGGTGCAGAGTAGCCCCAAATTTTACACACTCCAAAATTCACCTTATCAGATGACCACTTTGCCTGATAGGAGATGTTGGTATACATTAAATTTATGAGAGAATCTGTCACTTCATTCTGAAGTATCAAAATACAAACTATAAAATAAATTGGCCCACCCAATATTTGAAGTCTTTGTTTATAGAAGTTAAAGGGTTTCATTACAAAATTCAAAAGTAAGACAGTACGGTGTCAATGCCATAAAGGCTCTCAATGTAAAAGACAATACAGAAAAATGATGCACAATCCGAAATTATTCTGAGGGCCCCTGAATTCTGGGCTGGAGCGATATGGCGGCGGACCGTTGAGCTTCGCTACCTCTCTGAGCTAACATTTATCTATTTGGCCCTTCAGAGACCATGTCCAGTGCTCCAAAAACTGTTCTTATGCTTTCATTTACTTCAGCGTTCCTAATTGCTGGCGGGAGCACTTGAGGACTCGTCTAATCTGTCCTACTGCGACAAAGTCTCCTCGCATCCGTGAACTGCCGCCATTTTCTCAGCTCACTGCTCACGCTGCTATTCACGATATCAAGACAGTTTTCTGCGCTTTGGGTGAACCGGTAATTTTCTCTCTTCCTCACAAAATTCTTCTGTATCCCTGGCTACCTTCAGCACACTCTTGAAAAATCTGAATTTCTTGCCATATGCCTGCTACACGTTATGTTTAATTTTTCCAACAGTTTTTTCAGCTAAACTGCAGTGGTTTACCTCAAATCTCTTCTAAGCCTGTGGCCCTAACTGCTAAATTTGCTTATAGAAATTGTGGAGCAAACGTTATATAACAATTTATGGGACTGAAGGCAAGATTCTCTGCTTTGTTTGCCTTCATATATTGTCCTCCATTGAAAGCTTGGCTTTGAAGGTCTTGGTTTCGATTTCGACGGCTGGCTTTGAGGGTTATATGCTGTCGCAATGTTATGATGCTGGAACAGTGAGCTGTGGGGCGGATGCTCAGAAGACCGTCTTTTCCCTTGTTTCCTTGCATGTTTGTAAGCTGTAGAAACCGTCAAAAATCATCGCTCCTCAATCTGTTGCAGAGAGATGGATGTCGGTCACATGTAGTTCGCCGTTCATCTCCTCAGCACATCATTTCTCCTCTGTACAACTTTACAGAATTTTACTTACCAGTTATTTATTATGTGGGCAGTCTTTCAACCTCTATGAAGCTTACTCAACCATAGCTGCACTTCATCAAAATGGCCAGCGATTCTCGTAATCTCGCTAAATCATCTTCTTCAGGCACTAAACACAAGAAAGTCAAAAATGATCCTCCATCTCTGATTCAGTCATCTCATAATCCGGTCCTAGAAACTATTCTAGATGAGGTACATGCTCGAAATGCTTTCATGAATGCTACCAATGACAAACTGCAGCAAAGTGAAGACCGTTGGATTACTATGGAAGGCAAAATGTTGGAAAAGGTGGGCCACCTTCAGGACATGGCTACCGAAATACCTAAGCTGGAATAAGAAATCCCAAAACTCAAACTACATACTGAAGATCTTGAGAACCTTAATAGAAGAAATAACTTCACCTTTATGGTCTACCTGAGATCACTGAGGGCTCTGACCATCTATCACTCTTGAAAACATTTTTACCTGATCTTCTCAGTCTTCAGCCTTCTCTTCCTTTGAATGCCCAGCAGGCACATCGCTTGGGAGGTCTTCGCCTCACTCTAACAGACCTCGAGGCCTTATAATGCTCTTTTTAGATTTCCCTGATTTGATGCATGTTCTGAAAATCGCCGGAGAAAAACGTCATCTTGTTTTTGTCTGGTCATAACATCTTCATCTCGCAGGATATCTTCAAAGCAACTAATGAAGACGTAAAGAATTATTATCCCTTCGCCTTCAGTTGAGATCTATGAACATTCGCTATGGCATATTACATCCTTGTCTCTGCCAAATTACTTATGATAATGTATCTCATTCTTTTGAAGAACCGATTAAAATAAAATGGTTCTTGTAAAATGCCACACAGCAGTCTATGGATACAAATATGCAATGGCCTTAAATTGTTATCTGGCTAATGCTGTCTGGCATCTCTCTTTTTGTTTTTCTTTCGCTCTTCAATATGATATGTATATATGGCCTAAGTACTCTTTACTATCCCTTTGTTTTCTCTCTCTGTTGATGTTCTTGCTTCTGGGTGCTGACATACTGGTTCTTATTTCTTGATTACTTTGCTTCAGATCTGGCTTTAAGTCTTTGATCTGTCTCCTCAGTGGTGTTTCCCTTTAACTCTTATTTTTTTCCTCTTCTTTTATATTCTTTCTCTTACTCTATTTCTCTTGCTCCTCCTTCCTTTTTCTTTCATAATAATTGTATGAGGGTCTTCTTGTTTCTATTTTGGCAGTATCTTCATGTTATTCGATTATTGATATATGGTGTCTTTTTGTTCCCATCTCTGTTTCTGCAGTTTGTCATCAACATTCCTGTGCTCTTGTCTCTACCCGTCAACATGTTTAATGTTGTCTCATGGAACGTTTGTGGTCTGGGTCATCTTGTTAAACATCAAAAGGTACTCTCTCATTTATCGAAATGTAATTGTCAAATTGCTCTCTTACAAGGAACTCATTGTAATGATGTTGAATCGCTTAAACTTAAGCGTCAGTAGTTATGGCTGTTCAACGCTATGTTAAAATTGGGGAGATGTACCAATTACTGTTGTCATTTAGAAAGGAGGATTTGGACAGATATATTGCTAAATGGGCTTTGACTCTAGGAATTGATAATGTATGTTTAAAGGATGCTATAATTAGATCAAGTGAGGCCTTGTTATCCGCCTGCTTGAAGGCACAGTGTTTCAAAACTTTTTTTAATTAATATTATACGCCGGCACACATGCGAAAATGTGGGACTGGTCAAGATGGGAAATGCTTTCGGTGTGGGGGGGACAATGCGGATATGTTGCATATTTCTTTCACGTGTGATCGTTTGACAAATTATAATAATGGTATTGAGCAATTTCTGTCTAGAGTCATTGGGGCTCAGGTTATTATAACACTAATAATTATCCTTTTGGGTATTGGACCGGAATTGGGGAAGGGTACCCCCTTATATAAACATAGATATTTTATTTTCATAGCAATGACTGCTGCCCGGCTTTGTATTGCATCGGATTGGTTACAGGTTGAACTCCCTTCCTTTGAACAATGGAGGGCAAAGATGTATAATTTATTTCATCTTGAATTTAGTTTGTATTCTGTTAAAGGGGCGAAGAAACGAAAGATTGGTTTAGGAATTTGTGGGTCGTTTTCTGATTGTATGTCTATCTGAAGTATTTTTTTTTACTTTAAGTATTTGTTCATTGAGTTACTGTGAAAAATAAATAAATAAATAAATAAAATAAACTTAAGCGTCAATGTGTAGCTCAAGTAAAAAAAAATTCCCTGTTGTTAATCGTATGGGGTGTGTTGCTATTTTGTGGCAGAAATCATTAAAAGTCCAAGTTTTATTAACTGAATGTGATATGAATGGATGACGGGTATTGCTTAATACCATTATCTTTAAAAAAACATGTTACTTTTAAAAATATTTATAGCCCAGTTAAATCTGATCCTTACTTCTGGCACAATGTTAAATTAAAATTATCCTCCATTACTAACCCCAATATTATTGTTGCTGGTGACTTCAATGATTCATTAGACCCATTCTCTGATAGGAAATCTAAATGTAAATTTAAACCCGGCATATCACATAAAGCATTCCAATCTGCTATTGGCTCTCGTCCATTCTACTAATTGGAAAACTTGTAATCCTGATACATATGAGTTTACATTTTTCTCTAAAGTTCATCATACTATGTCTCATATTGACTATATTTTGATCTCTAAATCTTTACTCCCCTCTATCCTATCATCAGAAATTGGCTCTTGATCATGTCTCACATGTAACATGGCTCAAGTACATTGAAGATAGCTTAAAGAGCATGGGGAGAGGAGATTTATTTATTTATTTATTTGCAAAGTTTTCTATAGCGCTGGCTAGACCCGTAGGTATCAGAGAGCTTTACATGAGGATCAGCAAGTTAAAAATTACATAATTACTTCAGTTACAGATTCCAAGTATAGACATCAGAGAAAGAAAGAGGGAGGGATACATAACGGGGAGGCGGGGAAAACAATGTCTGATGCCCGGCTGGGTAGGTGACGGCTGAGGGGATGAACCAGAGCCAAAACATCTCTATAGCTGCATAGGACAGCTCCACCGGGCATCGGCCATCTCTTTACAAACCTGGACCGGACAACCAAGAGAGACTTGGACCTAATGAAGGTGGCCATTTATGTGCAGTGGGCCATGGCAAGGGAAGAAAAGGAGCTCAAGAAGCCCAGTGTATGTCGCTTTGTCATGATAAAAAAAAAAACAGATGGCAGAGCTGTACCTACTGGGGTTCATAAACTCATATGATAGATTTCTGTTAACGAGGGTTTAGTTAACCTTTATTATCTCCTCCTTGCCCATCCCAGGGGTCAGAGTAAGGGCCAAAATTTACCGTCCTGTGGCTGCGATGGTCAATCTCCAGAGGACATGATTCATTTCATGATGTTTTGAAGTTTTTATGACACTCCTAGAAAGTCCTTCCTAATCCCGATTCTAAAAAAGGCACATTTTAGGCAAGTCCACCCAGCTTTTATTTTTTTTACAAATGCTGACAGATAGCACTGTCTTTTATGTACTCAACTTTTTAAAATCTACCATCAGGCTCAAGTCTAGTTGTGATTAACCAGCCTGCTCTATCCCTTTTATGGTATCATGTATTTTATATGGTCTCGCTCTTCTATATGTCATATCTTCAGAGCTGTGTTTTACTGTATTGACCTTGATTGAATTGTTTTATTGTTACAGTATGAGTGATATTGGAGCCATTGAATCTTTGCATTTCCACTGTTACAAGTTATTTTTATTTACCGGCTGATCCCTGTGTGGATTGTTTTTTATTAGATTTTATTATATAACATGTGATTTCATAGTTTTAATACCTGAAACTGAATAAAGATTATTTGATTTGAATTGACTCCATTGTTAACGGACACCCGCCCAAACTGGCCAATGAAAGCATCCAGTGCCTCCAATATGCGGATGACATTGTAGTTTTAAGCCAAATCCCAATAGGCCTACAAAGAGTAATATCGGAACTAACTGACTATTTTGAGAGAGAAGGTTTGGAAATAAACATCAAAAAAACAAAGGTGGTGAGATTGACGGGCACCGGTGGAAAATCCTTCAATTGGCAAACAAAAGGAAAACCTATTGAGGAAACAACTGCTTATAAATATCTGGGGGTTACAATTAGTAAAAACATGCCCCTCATAGATCATAAAAGAACAATTGCCGTAAAGGCCCAAGCTCTGAGCTTTGCTTATAAGGTTTTGCAAAAGAAATTGCAATGTCCATCATATGACCACCTGTTAAAAGTAATGACAGCCCAAGTCTTACCATCCCTCTCATATGGACTGGAAATATGGCATGGGAAAGAAGCAGCTACCTTAAACACTCTCCAGACAAGAATTTACAAAACTGTCTTTCACATATACAAAGGAGCAGCCCCTGCCCAAATAAGGCTAGAATTTGGCCTACAAAATCAAATCTACCAGAGGAAAGCAGCTCTAGTGAAATGGTGCTGGAAATTGAGATTATCAGAAACTGGATCTTTAAACAACTTATGTTGGCAAGAAATTAAAAAACAATATGACCAACAGGAACCAGACTCATGGGGCTATGACCTGAGAGCATCACTAGATACCCTAAAAATGGTGGAGATCTGGAATAACCCACCGGAAACTATGGCCTTTAAAAGAATTTGCAATTTAAACGCAAAAGCCTTATCTCTGGTAGAGGATAAAAAGACTTTGGCCAAACGTCGACACGCATGGACCATTCTAAATTCGTATAAACGACTAAAACCTCAACCTTATCTCACTGCGCACTTCCGGCTATCACTAAAAACAAAATTTATGGCCTTTAGAATGGGTAACCATTTCTCAAAAGATTTGATTCCGTCATGGAAGGTTACTCACAAGGAACGAAGATGTAGACTATGTGATTATCACAGTGAGACCTTGTGTCACCTCCTGTGCACGTGTGAGTCTTCTAAAGAAGAAAGGAAAATTTTACTGAAACCAATTTTTAACATGCTACAGATCTGTACCTGCAGGCAAGCTGTGACCAGCTGGATGGGAGCAGGTTCAAACATTTTGATTTGCCGCGGGGTAAAGTTTATGAATTCTGTAGAGACCAAGCTTCAAAAAGCAGAATCAGACCCTCGATAATGACTGGGTTAGTTTGTAAATGAAAAAACGAGAAAAGACAATTTTAACCAAAGAATCTTTTAAGTGTTTGTTACGTTTAAATTGTTTTTGGATATGTATACTTTATGGTTGTGAAATACCAAATAAAGTAATTTTTGACTGACTCCATTTTTATTTCCAATCATGCCCTTTTCTGTCCTCTTTTGATTTATCTTTCAATACTACCAAACATGATCATTGTAGATTTAACAACTCCTTACTATCCGATCAAACTTTTATTTTAGAGGCTACTTCTCTTATAAAATAATTGTTTCACTATAATCAACCTAATAACACTTCAATTCACAACAACTGGGATGTTTTAAGGCCTCATTTAGAGCCTTTGTTATTTCTTACACTGCCAGAAGTAAAAAACTGCTAAATTACCCATACCTTTCTAATCTCAAACACAGTAAGACTCTTGAACATACTTACTGTAACTCTAAATCTCCCTCTAATTCACGGGGAGCTTTTTAAAGCCAAATCTACTTTGAACAAATTAGCTACGATTGATGCTTGTACCATCCTACTCAAAATGAAATCCAAATATCATGGGGGTCAAAACAAACCTGCAGAATGTTGGCTAATTATCTCAAAGTTAAATTGGAAAAGAAAAATTTCGGATCTAATCGAAATGACCTTACTAACACTCTTTTACACTCAGACTCTGATATTGTCAATGCTTTTCAATCCTACTATAAATCACTATATAGGTAAGATACTCATCCTTCTGAACATAATATCCAATCATTTTTTAACGATCTCCCCTCTCCTCACTTTTTATCAGACACTCCGGCTTCACTTGAAAATGATATAACCATACAGGAGATTTTAGATGCTATCAAATCTTTGGAGAGAGCTAAAGCTTCCGGCCCTGATGGTTTCTCCATTGAGCTTATCTCCTCTTTTTCATCTAATTTTGCACCTCATCTACTTGAACTTTTCACCTCTACTTTACTTAAATTTTAACCTGAAGTCTCTTTTTAGATGCTCTCATTGTTATTATTCTTAAACCTGACAAAGATCATACTCTGTGTAAAAACTATCGTCCAATTTAATTAATTAACTACAAATGTGAATTTTTGCAAAAATTCTTGCTACTAGACTAGAAGCTGTTATTCCCCTTCTTATTAAACCTGACCAATCTGGTTTTATTAAAGGTAGCTTTACCTCGGATAATGCTAGGATGTTTTCTAATATTCTTACATTAGGGAGGAGGCACCCTGACCCTCTTGCTGCATTATCTCTTGATGTTGAAAAAGCATTTGATCGCATTAATTAGCAAATCATGTTTAAAACTCTTCATTGGTTTGGTTTGGCCCTACATTTATTTCACTTATCAACTGATTATATTCAGACCCATGTGCTTGTGTTTCTATCAATGGATTTCAGACCCCTTATTTCAACTTACATAGAGGCACTAGACACGGTTGTCCCCTTTCTCCTTTATTTTTTCTTCTTTGTCTAGAACCTTTCCTTGAACGTATTCGCTGCAATCATTTGATAACAGGTTTCCAAAACAACTCCCTTGAAACTTAACTTTCTGCTTGTGCAGATGATATTTTGGTCTAGCTTTCATATCCCGCGACCTCCTTCTCTTCTTTTTTTTTTACAGGAAATTGATTTATGTTCTAAAATATCTGGTTACAAGCAAAAAACTGAGATTCTACCTTTAAACTCCTTATGTTATCAATTTATGTTCTCTGATAACAATGTTATGTGGTGTCCTTCCAAGATTAAAAACCTAGTTTTTTGGTTCTCACCTACCATCGCCCACACTCTCACTCACAATTTTAATGTACTATAACTTAAAATTCAAAATTCATTCTCCTCTTGGTCCCCTCTTAATTTCTCCTGGTGGGGTAGATTGGATACTATTAAAATGATAATTGCACTTCTTATTCGCTTCTTACTTTCTGTGCTACCTTTCAAAACTTTTATTTTACCTAATTAACTCCCTTTGTACTAAATTTCTCTGAAATAACCCACCCATATTGCTTTGTCTAAATTAATTTAACCTAAAAAAAGGGTGGTGTACGTTTCCCTAATTTCAAATTATATCATACTGCTTTTTTAATTCAACAATTTCATGCACTGAATAGACAATATCAAAATTATCCTATTCCCAACTGGGTACATTTTTAACGATCGCTATTAAATGAATTTTCTTTCTATGATATAATTTTTATGACTAACTGCACTTTTATTTCCAAGCACCCTATTTTAAAGTACTCCCATCATCTATTACATTTATTGTTTACCTGTGGCTCTAATTTGTCTCAAGCTTTCTTGGCTTTTTCTATTTGGTATAATAAATTAATTAAATTCCGCCATAAATCCTTCTATTTTAAACATTGGAAAGAAAAGGGAATCTTATATGTTCATCAATTAGTTTTCCAAAACTCTGTTCTCTCTTTCATTACATTACAAGAACATTATGATTTATCTACTTCTTCCTTATCCCAATATTCTCAAATATCACTAGTACTTCTATCGTTTTTATTCACCAAGAGCTTTCCTGCTGACTCTACATTGTTTAATCCCTTGACACCCTTGTATAATTTTGATCTTATTATTATTATTATAATTAAGTTTTATAAAGTGCCTGGTTACACTAACTAGTGTGTCCCCGGGCTATAACTAGCCCCTATTGACTTGTTCCGCCAAGATCTTTAATGGCAGATCTGATGTCCTTTGGGAACAGAAAGGTTTTTAACTCTTTGCAGAAGGCCTGCTCTGATGTTTCGAGGCGTAGCTCCTGTGGTAGTTGATTCCATTGCTGGGCAGCCAGGACTCTGAAGGAGTGTCCACCCATTCTCACTCTGCTAAACTTGGGAACAGCTACTCGTCCAGTCCCGCACGATCTTAACTGACGGGTAGGGTGATAGGGGCTTAACAGATTACGGAGATAGGTGGGTCCTTTCCCCTGTATGATGCGATGTCCTACACAGAGGGCTTTGAATTTCACTCGTTCCCTAATAGGTAGCCAGTGCAGGGATTTGAGTGCTCTCTTAGAAGAGGTCCTCCTGGGCAGCAGGAGAACCAGCCGGGCCGCCGAATTCTGTACCCGCTGTAGCCTATGAATGCATTTTGCACTGGCCCCCAAATACAGGATGTTTCCATAGTCCAATCTGGACGAAATAAGGGCATGCACCATGGTTTTTCTGGCAGGTAGGGGGAGTATATCCAACGTCTTCCTCAAAACTCTCAGGATGCCAAAGCAAGTCCCTGCCAGCTGTTTCGTCTGTTGCTCGAAAGATATTTTATTGCCGAGCCATACCGCCAGATTTCTCACTGGGTTACTGGGGGACGGTAGGGGACACAGTTCAGAGGGCCACCATGCCGAGGTCCATACTGATGGCACCTTTCCCACAATCAGAACCTCCGTCTTATTGCCGTTGAGCTTGAGGCAATTACTTGCCATCCATGCGGCAAGCTGCTGCATACACAAGGTGAAATTCGTGGCAGCCAGCTCCTTTGATTGTGTCAGGGTTACGACCAGTTGTGTGTCGTCTGCATAGGTCACGGCCCTTACTCCAAAAGAGTCCGTTATTTTTGCCACGGGAGCCACATACAGATTAAAAAGAGTCGGGCTCAAACTAGACCCTTGCGGCACTCCCTGTTTTAAACTGATGCTTTTAGAGCGAAATGACCTCTGTGCTACTTGAAAGCTTCGATCACACAGGAAGGATTTCATCCAATCCCACGCCTTACCTACCACTCCTCCCCTCTTCAGTCACTGTAGCAATGTGTGTGGTGGGCTACAGTGTCGAAGGCGGCACTGAGATCGAGCAAGATCAGTGCCGCCGTTTGACCCTCGTCAGCATATTTCCTTAAGATCTCAGTTGATACCAGAAGTGCTGACTCTGTCGAGTGGAGGGCGCGGAAACCAGATTGTGTGGGGTGGAGTAGTCCATTTGTCTCAATATGAGCAGACAACTGGTTATTCACTACCTTTTTCCGCAATTTTGGCAAAGTACGGCAGGAGTGAAATGGGTCGTAAGTTCTCAAGATGTTCAAAGCTCAGGTTGGGCTTTTTCGTCAAAGGAAGAACTACCGCCTCTTTTCATGATTTTGGCACCTGCCCTGAATCAAAGGAGAGCTCCAGTAAGTCTCTAATAGAGGGCTCAAGAGTGTCCAAACTGTCTCTCAGTACCTTAGGAATGGCTGGGTCCTTTGGGGAGCCTGATTTGATGTTCTTAGCAATACCACACAGGACTTCCCTAGAAGGAACCTCAAACCTTTCTAGACATTCTCCCTTAGGGTTAGTAACGGTAGTCTCATTGGGGCAATCCTCCCTTGCTATCACCGGGAAAGAGGTGTAGATTTGTTCTACCTTATGAGCAAAAAACTCTGCCACCTTATTGCAGGACTCCTCTGACCCACGCATAGGGGCCGCCACACCTGAGAGGTCAGATTTCTCTTTAAAGACTGAGAACAGTTCCTTCATTGAGTTATCTGCTTCCTCAATCCTGTTACAATAATACAGTTTCCGGGATTTCTTAATAAGGGCATGATAGTCCTTGAGTCCCGCCTTATATTCACTTTTCCTGTCCTCGGTATAACTTTTCCTTCAATGCCTCTCTAGCCGCTTGCATTCAGATTTCTTACCACGCAGTTCAGCGTTGAACCAAGGGGCAGATTTCGTTTGTCTCATAGGTGCACTCTGCATCCAGGGCGCAGTGCAGTCTAATGCCTCTGAGATTCGCCTCGCAGGCAGAATCTATTTCTGTTTCCGTCCCTCCTGGGGATCCCTCTTGGGCGAAAGCCTGGTTAAAAGCTACCGTAGAGAAATTTGCCCATTTCCTATGTCTAGCTTTAGTTTCTATCTTACCCGGTGTAACTGACTCTGGTACCACCGCCTTAAATGAGACCATATAGTGATCCGACCAGACCACCGGTATTGGGGCTTCAACAGACAGCATGTCCCAGTTTGCGAAAATAGGATCTAACAAGTGCCCGTGGCCATGGGTGGGTTCTTTAGATTTCAGCTTTAATTGTATAGCTTCTAGTTCCTGACGTAGTTCCTGCGCTACCCCACTGGTGACCTCCTCAAAATGGAGGTTCAGGTCTCCTAAGAGTAGAAGTCTCTCATACCTTAGGGCTGGCTGCATTAGACTATCCATGAGGCTTGCAGCAACATGTGCCCCAGGCCCGGGTGGTCTATATATCAGGAATCCTTTCAGTATATGATTATGAGCTACCGAGATGGAATAAAAGCCTGATTCACTGTCCACAACATCCACGTTTTCCAGGCTACACTGAAACTCGTGTTTATGGATAATAGCAATACCCCTCCCCTTCCAACTGGCCTATCAATCCTGTTAATTCCATACCCTGGGTGAAGGGCTTCCAGCACTTCTGGTGACGAAGTGCTGTTAAGCCAGGTCTCAGTGATAAACAACACGTCTACCTGTCCATCAGCCAGAAAGTCATGAATCTCCACTCTGTGTTTTCCTAATGAGCGACAGTTAATCAGAGCGAGGATAAGTGTCTGGCCCCTCACTCTGTGTTTCAGCTGGCGGTTCAGGGTAAAGGGACAGAATGGGCATTGCTTTTCACAATTTCCAACATACATCTTGATTCCAATCCTAAAGCATCTTTCTTAATTATCATGAGGACAAGACCTCTCTAGGTCCTTTTCTGTTCAACAATGGGATACATTGTGGCATAAACATGTTACTACTTCCAAAGCTGCCAATATTACTCAATTTCAATCCTTCTACTTCACCTTTATGCTGGTCGTGTCTTTCTTCTAATGGCACGGTACTCCATTTAATATACTATCGCTCTAATGTTTTTAACTTTTGGGAATCTGTTTAGTCCAAATATTCAAAGGTATTTCATTGTCTTGTTCCACTATCAATTCACAATGTTTTTCTAAGAACTATGTCTGATTATTTCCATTATTGCTCTCTGAATTTGATGTTGTTTGACCTTTTTATTGCACTTGCATTTAAGGTTATTTTCACTTGTTGGAAAGATAACCCTAAAATATGTTTGTTAACATGGTGGAATCTTATATGTGATGAACACAGAATGTCCAGTATCTCTTCTTCATCATTATCCCAGAAAATTAAACCTAATTTACTCTGGTTACCATTTTCCAATTTTTTGTCTTCGCACTAATCTTTACCCTATTTTTAAATGCCTACCTTTTATCTCTCCTCTCCTTCTTCTTCCTCTTTTTCTTTACCATCTCTCCCTTTTCTCTTCTCATTCTTGCTTAAAATACAAAATTGATTAATGTTAGACATGTATTCTGCTCATTTTTACTTACGTTATTCTTTTAGATTGTATTTTATAGTTTTTTATCCTAAATATTTCTGTTTTATCACTTTACCATTAAGATATGTATCTTTGATATGTTAATTTTCTTTTTTTGATGACTATATAGCTGGTATTCTCTTTTTGATTCCAACAAAAAATTAATAAAATAAAAAAAGAAATTATCCTAAGACTCAAATAAGCAGCAAATCAGGAGAGTAATGGACAGCATCTCTAGTTGAATAGGAAAGTCGTCTGGTTCACCCCCAAAATTGAGGCTTTTAATAGAGTATTTTTGCATATTAAAATAACAGAACTGTAAAATCACTATGGTGTGAGCAAATGTATAAATTCCTCAGCAACTCGGAGCACAATCAACTCATATTGACTTAAAACCTCAGCCCTCGCCCACTACATATACTTATTATACCCCCTCTATGCTAATGTGATCGAGAGATGCTAGAACAAATTAAATACATAAACAGCAGGGTGTCATATGAATGAATAGGACACAATGACCCAGTGGGAGCACCTTCAGGAAAACAGTTGTAGTTTCATAACTGAGCTGAGGAAGTTCATCGAGAGCAGCATACACAAGTGAATTTAACAAATATATCTTAGTTTAATTGTGTGCTGTAGAAATTGAGTGGACAGATGTGGGTGCAGGAAAAAAGACATGAGTGATAAAGGTGGCATCCATCATTGGACAAGATGGTGTCTACAATTAAATTTAGGCCTAGTTAACAAGGATCAGGAAAACATACTTATATAGAAAATAGAGACTTAGTTTGAACACCAATGGGAAAGTGTAAATGTTTGATAAACCTAAACAAAACATATTTTACTTTTAACATATTAATGTTAAATCTTTGATATTTATTTTAAGTTTACAACAATATAAAAATGTGACTGCAGTAATAATCTAATTTATATTAAAAAAATATTTATTTTAAATACATTAAATTAAATTGCAATTATTTTATATCAACAACTTGGTTAATGTGCTAAACTTTTGTAAGCATGATGCCTCGCGTCTGGCCAACAGGATAGTCCAGGCCCTAATGTTCGCGAACAACATGTTCTTGGTCTCAAGATCCCCAATGGGTGTACAATATCTTCTGGGTCAGTTCGGAGTCTTCTGCAGGCAGAGAGGGATGGAGATCAATGCAAGTAAAACCAAATACATGGTACTGAATCCCTGCAAAACCGCCAAATCACACCTGGTCTTTGTTGGTACCCATTTGGAGTAGGGCTTACTCTTAATGAGCAATTTGGCTGGTCACCCCAAATTCACAAGAACAAATTCAGACTAGAACCTAATAATGGTGGCCTTATGAGAGCCCAGTAGGGATCCAGCTTTCTTACGATAAAACGTGGATTAAAATGTTCAACTTGCAAGGCTTGGGGATCTCTGTATTGTGGGGAGCTCTGAGGGCATGCTAATGTCAACAATCTGGAGTTGACAGAAAATCACTGCCTCTGGCTCCTCACCAACCTTCCGCCTGGCACTCCACTGGTATCACTTCGCTTAGATCTTGGCATTCGCTCACTTACCCATAAAGTAAAATTCAGACCTTTGTTGTACTGGAGGAGGATCTGGTACTCAGTAGACCTATTACCGTAACGGCTGGGTTTGGAAGAGATTACAAAACTTTCTGAGGCCACCAGAATTCCTTGGTTGGGGCATATTCAGAACTCACTTGAGGAGATAGGGTGTGGCGACCTGTGTGCGCACCCAGAAATGTCAAGTGGCATTTCTAAGTCTACGCTCAAGCAGCGGTATTGGAAACATGTAGATGTCAGAATGCACCAGAATGGGGGAGCACGTAATCTAACTACTACCTTTTTGGAATTTAAAGTTATATATCTTCTGGAAAGGTATATGGACATAATTGGACCTCCGGGTGCTAAGACACTTTATATCAAGTTCCGAACTGGGACTTTGCCACTTTGATCATTCACTGCGAAGTGGTGGCATGTGCTCACTGACCCAAGTTGCCCATTTTGCCCAGAAGTTAAACTGTAGATTATGTCCTGTATTTTTGCCCACAGTATCATGTACACAGAAGGAAATTGATTCCTGCCATTATACCATAACTTGGGCTTTAGAGATTAAAAAATTGCAACAAGGGTTTCTAAGTGCAGACAAGGCTCAAGTAATTGTCTTTACTGTCTCACAGTTTATTCTATTTATGTGGAGACACAGACAGAAAAAGACTACCCCATTATTGTCCAGTACATAGCAACTAAACATTTTGTGAGTCTTAGATGCATTTCACTGTCATGTTTTTCCTTTTATAGACTGCGCAACAGAAGATAACCTGTATAGGAGTTGTTGGAGGAAATTCACTTTTCCATTTTAAAATTGTGGTGATGTTCCCCCCATATGCTGCTAGTCTTAATTGTGGGTATTTTCCCATATGTGCTGATAATATTAACTGTGGTATTACATACATTTTAATTATTCAAAATTTCCGGTGTTGTGTTTTAATGAGTTTTTTAAAGTGTTTTTATTCCATGTCTGTTATAGTTTTAAATTATTGGGTTTAGTTTTATGGCAACTGATGAAATAAAGCTTATTATGATGATGGTAATTATTTTTTGAGGCTTAAAGTAAAAAAATCCCACCTAAGATAAAATTATATATATTTAATGATGTATTAAAAATAAATGACATTGATGTATATAATTCAATAAAGTAGTTTAATTCTAGTTTAATTACAATTAATTTACATTGATTTGTACCTTTAAAAAGGGTATTAAACTAGGAGACATTTAAATAAAAATGTTGTAGTTTCAGATAATATTTTAATATGAAATTATGTTTATTTATAGTTATATTTTAACCATTTTAATTTAATTTAACATTATTTCCTATGGGGTTTTATTTTGAGCCACTACCTCCATCATTTTAAAGTAAGGGTGTTGCATTTCCAGTGGTAGGCCATGTGACACTTACTGTTACAGTTACTCTAGCTCTGATTTGGAGTAAATTTACTACTACTGTTTTGGGCCCATTTTGGCTGTAGAAACTTTAGAAGTACAGTTTTTGAAAATGAATAAACTTACTATGTTATGGTTGGGTGCATGTCCCTCCCTAAACTCCTTGTTTCTCCTTTAACTCACCCACTGTGTAGTAAGTTTTCCCCATTTTTCAGCCACCCCCCTTAGTCCCCCCACATTTACTTACATGTGCTGAGTTTCGGCAGTCGGTTGGATATCCCCCCATAGACAAAGATAGAGAAGAGCCAGAGTTGGACCCTGAGCACATAGGTTTAGAATAGCATTTTGTAGTATGTTGGTAGTACCACTGTTGTACATATATTGCACTGCAAAATGCTGTTTGTGAATAGGCCCCTGAATCTTTTTGCACATTGCATCTTACCTTATATTCTGTGCAAAACATTCTTTAAGCTAATGACATACATATTCACAGTGCTGTCTATCACAGCTTGGGACTTCAGAACTTATGAGTATTCATATCGCTATTTCACAGTGCACCAACCAGGATTCAGAGCAGTTACCCTCTCATACACCCATGGACATCTGAAGTGGTTGCATAAACCAACTGAACTTCTTACTAGAGGAATTAATTTCTTGTAGATTAGTTTAACTTGCACTTACGAACTCAGCTATTAATGCCCTGTAGGAATCTGGCTTTCTATATGGTGTACCAAAATGAGTTACACTGTGCAGAAAGTCTAGACAACCCTCTATTTTGTGGTAGTGTGGTCGAGCAGCTATAGGCTTATCAGAGCAGAGTGTTAAGCTTTCATTGTACACACAGAGTAAATAAATGAGGCACACTCAAGAAGACATTCAAGACCAATTTAGAAAAAAGAACATAGATTTTTATATTAATTTAGACAGCAAGATCATCAGAATCCCATAAGTACTTTAGAGGTTGTAGATTTTTACAGTAAAACAGTAGAAAATCACAGCTGTCACATTTGAGGCATGAGCCTTGAACGTGGCAATGTTATCCAATGGAGGAAACATTCACTGCATAGGTACACTTACCAAAGATTCCCAGGGTTTCTCTCCTGGAATTAAGGTGCTTAGGGTCAAGGTCCAAAGAGCCACCAGCAGTTCGTATTTACCTGCACTGGTGTGTTCAGGTGCAAAGGTGCTGGTCACAATGGAATCCTCGAACACTACCTGTTAAAGTCTGTGGAAAGAAAGGCTGCAAGCAGAGACTTGGAGATAAGCCCGGCAGAACCCAAAGGGGGTCTCAGGTCCTGAGGGTCTCTGGAGCACTGGTATGCTTTTGATTATGTGGACCCGGCCTGAGGAGCTTGGTGTTGTGGTGTCTTGTCTGGTAGGTTGCTGCTGTTAGAGGCTCCCACTTTGTGTTAGAGAACTGGAGAGGGGAAGAAAACAAGACTGCAGTGCCACTCTTAGTGATGGCCTCGGAGATTCTGATGTTGCTCATCAGCAGGTCAATGTTGGCGTCAGTGGCGCCCAGACTGGACACACAATAAGCCTTGGTAGTTGCAAGGGCTCCAGTACCCTGGGTATTGGTGGAGGCAGGATCAGGAAAGGCTCAGCATCTCGAAGCAATGGGGCTGACCTCCTCCTGGACTCTCAGTGACCTTCTCTTGGTGAGTTGCTCCCTTGGTTGGCTCGAGGGTCAGCAAAATGGTGAACTGGGCCAGTGCAGTCAGTGCCTGCAGATGCAGGCAAGTGGCTCCTCCACCCCATGGAAAATTGTGGCTAGTTGTTGAGATGTTGGCCAGTCCTCCGAGGGTTTAGGGAGGGGGTGCAGCTTGTGGACTAGTCTGCAGTTGTCAAGGGGCAAGCAGCCTGGCAGGGTTT
Organism: Lissotriton helveticus; assembly: GCF_964261635.1. NCBI lineage: Eukaryota > Metazoa > Chordata > Amphibia > Caudata > Salamandridae > Lissotriton > Lissotriton helveticus. The sequence continues at coordinate 1,180,059,698 of NC_136061.1, forward strand.
GGCACCAATCTATGGTGCAGGTCCTCTGTTCTTGCCCTGTTGCTCCTTCTTCATCCTTCCTTCATTCCCAGCAGTCAAATCTGCGTTCCTGGTGTCAGGGGGGCACCTAAATACTGAATTTACAGGCAATAAGGGGGGTAAAGGGTAGTGGCCAGTGAGCTTCCTACCCCTGGGATGACTACACCCTCTCTATTAACACTTCCTGGGGAGAGTGGGCATAAAGCTGACCCAGAGTTCCTAGTTTCTCCAAAAACATGATGGTGAAACCCTTCCTTTGTTGTTCACTTCAGTTAGCTCACCTATGGGTGTGATTAGCCTCAGAGTGAACACGCCTTCTGACTAGCTAATTTTCCTACCTGTCCTGGTGCCAAATGAGCCTCTGTGCAGGGGGTGTCATTCCTAGGTCTGGGGGAAGTCGGGTTTGTGTTTCAAGGGCAGCAGAAGCTTTGAAGCCTCTGGCCTTGATATGCTAAAACACTAGCCATCCTGAAGGAGGTGTGAACACCTCTGGATGTATGACGTTACAACGCATACTTTTACCACGCATACCTTTACAGCGCGGTATTTACAACGAATACCGTTACAACGCATAGCGCTATGGGGTGCTGGATAGTGGTAAGTATAATTTTCTATTCCAAATCCAGTCCCCGTGGACACTAGGGAAGGTGTTGGATAGAAAATTAAATGTATTCCCTATCCTAGAGCGCCCCCCAGTGCAATGCGTTGTAATGGTGTGCGTGGTAATGCCTGCGTTGTAATGGTAGTGCGTTGTAAAAAATTTGTTGTAAACGTTACATACCACACCTCTCTCTGGGGAGGTCATTGTTTCTGACCTCAAAGAGCGCAGGTTCTCACCTGTAAAGGGACAGAAACCTGTCTGTGGTGGCAAACTGAAGAAAACCAGTCAACCACAAAAATAACAGAAAATGGACGGAATGCCGAACAAATCAAACATTTTCCCCCAGTCACAGATATGGATTTAAGCCATTGCTTTTTTGCTCACCACACCACCCCAATTTGGACCCAGCCATATGCAAACCAGACTTGACCCTGCTCCCTATGGGAACAGTCCAGCCTGAACTGATAAGCTAGATCCTCCCTGGACCGTAAACAAGCATCCCGGGAACAGTTTCAGGGTATCACTCCTCATCAGCCAGTCTAGCTTGAATCCAGTGACACAGTGAGCATGGGACCCACATCAGGGCATACCCTTCCCACTTAAGGGGGAACATAGCAAACACAACAAGATGATAGGGCTGAATTTTTGCAGTTTATGTTGAGGGTCTGCTACCTTTTGAAGGGCCCTATCCTATACTAGAAAGCAGTCTTTCACAGCAGGAGCGCCTCCAAATCTGAAAGCCCTAGAACACAGACCATGGGAGTGACCAGAGGTTCACACCTGGATGACAGCCTCTGTGATATGTAATTCAAAAGATTACAATGGAGCCTCTGCACTACTCTATATGATTCTCTTAGCAGCCCATCACTTTCCTGAGATGTGCCCAGGACCCTTGCCGTGACCTCTCTCTAAATCATAGAGGACCCTTTGAAGTGTACTGAAGAGGCTGGCTCTCCCTTGTTCTAATGTGTTCCACTAGCTCACAGTAATGCAGCAAACTACAAATCTCTCCGCGGGTGATCCCTCTACATCCTCATGTTCCTCCATTTAGCCCTGGGTCTCCCAAAATGGAACCAAATATCTTCCATGTATTGTATCATTCACAGACACACAAACATCCAGCACATTTATATAATCTGCACGTACTGCACAACACTGCACCATCCCTGTATTGCGCCATTCACAGGCACAGTTACACACAGCACACTTAACACAGACATGCTGCACAGCCCTGTACTCCAAACCGATGTAGACCAAAGGTGAGTTAGGAACACAGCAGCGGAACTTAAAATAAGTGAGCCTGTATACCTCATTCCTGTGCCACAGGTAAAACTGCCTGATATCTCCTACTTATCACAACACTATGGGCCAGATGTAGGTAATTCTATTTTACCGACTCATAAATACCGAATTTTACCGATTCGGTATTTATGAATCGGTAAAATAGAAGTACCGAGATGTAGGTAAATCCAGATGTGGATTTACCGAATCTTTAAAAGTCGGTATTTACCGATTCGGTAAATACCGACCGGTAATGCTCCATTCATTCCTATGGGCTTTGAAGCCCATAGGAATGAATGGGGCATTACCGGTCGGTATTTACCGAATCGGTAAATACCGATTTTGACAAGGGTGCAGGGGGTGTCACTTTGACACCCTCTAGCACCCCCAAAAAAGGTACGGGGGCCATGTGGCAGGCATACCTGCCCTAAGGGCAGGTCTGCCTGTCATATGGCACAGGTGTGCATGCACACATGTGCATGCACACCTCAATCGGTATTTCACCATCAAATTGAATTTGATGGTAAAATACCGATTTCTTAGGCCTTGTGGGACTCATAAGAGTCCCACCTACATATCAATTTTACCGATTCTGTAAAAATACCGGTCGGTAAATTTACCGACCAGTATATTTACAGAATCGGTAAAATTACCGATTTGCCCCGTTTCTGTCCTCCTACATCTCGGTAGCCAAATACCGGTCGGTAACGGCCGAATTCGGCCGTTACCGACCGGTATTTGGCTACCTACATCTGGCCCTATATGTTGCCAAGGCTGATCTCATGCTGATTAATTCCTGGTAAAGGCAGTAGTCTTTCACCACTATAAAGTCAGTACTTTGGGCATCCGTCCTGGTCCAAAAAAAAAGACACCAATCCGTGAGACAGGCCTACGATAAGGCACACACACATGGTCCATGTTCAACCATTAGAACAGAAATCAGCACCAGAAATTCAGACATCATTACAGTTAGGGCACTCAGGCTAGGGGTGCAAGTTCATCACCATACAAGGGAATTTTCCATCCAAATAGACACCCCTCCCAGGTCAAAAAACCCTAACTAACTCCAAACTTGGAGAGGTTGGGTGGTCATATTGGTAAAACCGTCAGGAAAGTCTATCAGCATTCCAGTGGCTCAATCTAGCTCTGTGCTCCTCTACAAAGTCTAACCCTTGCAGAGAAATAGACCATCTCACCAACTTGGGATTCCTTCCCTTCATAACCATCAACTATTTCAGTGGCTTTTGATCTTTTTGCACTACAAGTCAAGTGCCAAGCAATCAAGTCTGAACGTACACAAGGCCCATACTATAGCAAAGCACTCCTTCTCAATAACCACCCAGTTCTATTCAATGAGCAGCAACCTCCTACTAATAAAGGCTACCAGACACTCTCTACCTTTGTCATCCAGTTGAGCTAACACTGCTCCAACTCCCTTTTCAGAGGCATTCGCCATACAATGAAAGGCAGTACATAGTGCCTTCTTCAGTTCCTCAAATGCTTTCTGACACTCCTCAGTCCATTCCACTTTCCTGGGCTGCTTCCTGGAGGTCAAAGCAGTCAATGGAGAAATTACAGCTCCATAATTAGCCACAAAGTTCCTGTAAAACCCAGTGAGTCCTAAAAAGGCCCTCACCGAGGGGCATAGCCAACCAAGATGGGGACGAAGCCAACCAAGATGGCCGAGTAGATGATCCAAAAGGGCTCCACTGCAAGGTGAGAGCAAAGTCTCAACTTAGGTGCTTTTTTAAACTTCTTTCACATGAGTGGCATATGAGACCTAGAATTGGGAACCCTGCCCAGAGAGTGTATTATCCCCCCAGCTGGCTGGATGATGCCAGATTCCAGAGCCCGGACCTCCTGAGGCAGAACTTGAGTGCGGAGACAAGGTGAGGGGTCCCAGGGGGAGCAACAACACACGTTTAGACTAAGTGCCGGATGATTATGTGTTGATGAATTGGTACTGCGTCGGCCATATCATGGTGAGCCTAATGAGGCATCTGGAGCATGGTTCCAGGAGAGGTGGTCTCCTGAAGACATGATCTTGGTAAAGGACGAGTGCTGGTAATGCCAGATCAGGCTGAATCGGTTCTGGGTGGGGAAAGTGACCGGTTGACTCCTATATGGCAGACCCACACTCCACAGCCTAATGGAGATGACTTCAGCGGTTGGTGAGTTGTGCACCCGAGTTGGAGCAGAGACAGCTGAGAAAGGGAGAACGGGCAGGTTACAAGGCATAGGGGTGTGTGCTCTATGCCAGATACAACATAGAGTTCCATTCCCCCAATATTGCCCAACCTTCAAATGGCGGCACCGGGCTATGAGACTGTGATGTCCTGAAGTAAGAAGTAAGCGACTCTCCTGAGCCCTGTGAATTAAGACTAACAGGTGCATATTGTTAACCAGCAGAGGTGCATGAACTGCGATTGACGGCCAGTGAGTATTGATCTACTTGTTATGCCCGAGCTCTGTAAAGGCCCACACAAAGGTATGTAGGGGCAGAGTCCCCCAAAGTATGGGGCAAAGGCCGCGCACTCTTGAGGGGGGACCCGCAGGATTCTGAGGTCTCTCCACGTGAAACACTCAGCGACTGGCCCTACTAGTAGAGCAAGTGGGAATAACTGGAGTAGACAGTGATGCCTCTGTCTGGTGAGATCCTTCCCTAGATTGCACATTTGGGATTCAGGGGGGCACATCCACACAGATAAAGCTGGAATCTCTGTCATCGAGGGCCTGGAGTGTGGATGCCCTAATTTCCCCTTCACCTCGAGAGAAGAGATGGCCCAGGGGGGTGAGACTGGAAATCGCGCCCACTGTATTCTAGTGAGAGGTGATGCATAAAGACAGTTGAGAAAAGTCTGAAGATCCTTAGGCTGGGGCGCCCCGTACCTCTGCCAACCGCTATAATGCAAAGGCTGAGCAGCACCACAAGACGCTGCCACGCTTCAGGTGCACTGCACAGCGGAAATACACACAAACTCTGCATGGGGCATTTGAACAGAGCCCTCCGCTAGTTTATCGTCTCTCCTAGATGCTTTGCCTGCTCACTTTATGCTGCCTAAAAAGTCCCAAGTAAATAGAGTCCTCAGCTACTTCTCGCCAGCGGAGGCAAGAAGTGATACCCCTATGGGGGGTTTGGAAGGCACTCTGGCACTCACGAAGGAAGATTTCTTCAAGATTTCAAGCAGGAACTTCAGAAGCACCACAAATCTGACCTGAGCGCTTCCTTGAAGGGTCTTCGGTCGGGATATTTAAGGCAAAATAATGTTGCTCCAACAAGATGTTGAATCAGTGGCTCTCGTATGTTAGGCTTTGAAACTAAGGTACAGGAGCTTGATCGCGGCACTGGCCAGATGAAGGACACCACGAAACTCCAAGGTTCAATATTGAAATATGAGGCTCTTGAAAACAGATCTCGGGGGGATACAATTTGCCTACCAAGCCTGGAGGAGGGAGCAAAAGGTCCAGACTTGGAGGCATTCATTAAAGGCATGTTCACAGACCTACTAGGGCCCTGCAGTAAGAAAGTCAAAATCGACAGAGTTCATAGGGTGGGTTCCCAGACTCGTTCAGGAAGCAAACGACCAGGGATGGCCCGCTAAACTCTGCTACTTTAAAATGAAGAAAGTGACCCCCCCAGGCAGCACGGAAGACCAAGTGCATATCCTTTCAAGGTGTTACTTGTTCTATCTTCCAAGATATTGCTCCTTCCACCCTGGCATTTCGACTGCAGTTTGGCCCCATCACGGAAAAATTGAGGTAGGAAAATATAAAATACCAATAGACGTACCCGTTCAGACTCGCCTTTGCCTTCCACAACAAAAAACATCACGTATCCACCCTTTCTGAGGCTGCATATGTTTTTGGGCTCCCACTTTCTGGAGTTCAGCTTACCGGAGAAACATCAAGTGGACCTTTGGAGACTGTATTGGAGAGTGGGGACAGGGGGCAACGGCTGTCTTAGAACCGCCCACCCTCGCAACAAAAACAATGACACGTTGGACTCGAGGAGTCTCCCAACTAAAAGGTCTCAGAATGAGAAAAAAACGATATGATGCTGATAACCCTACTCTCATTTAGGCATTACTAGAACTCACTGTCTTGCTTATGCACAATGTTTTTTCCTGACAGGTCCCTTATATGTGATTCTTAAGAATCACTCGGGTGTACTTAACTTGACAAGAAGTCACTATAATTCTGCTAGAATATCATAAGGACCTTGACTTTTCAACAGCTTGCTCTAGCGGATGTTGACCTACACATCTGTTATGATGTACTTCTCTACCCAGAAGATGTATTATTGGGGGAACTAATTTCCCATATTTTCTTGTTCTGAGACTTGTGTTCATTTGTTTTCTGATGCATGGGAATCATCCTTTACTTCTGAAAGAAAGGGTGGCAGGGAGGATGAGTTTCCACACGCAGATGATTGGGAATAGAGGGACTGATAGAAGGACTCTTGCTGGTGAATGCTCGCCCAAATGTACCATGGCTGACCCTCCCAATCTGTAACTAGTCATGTTCATCACCACACCTAATTGGAATATTAAAGGGCTTAATTCACCTGCTAAAAGCCAAAAACTATGGAAATATTTGATTGACTAAAGGCATAACGTGGTGGCACTACAAGAGACCCATCTGAAACGAGTGAAAGACCAGAGACTATGTCATAGGGCTTACCCTGTGATGTTTAAATCCTCTGCTACCACAAAACATAATGGACTGCCTCTTCCTCCACTCCTCTGTGAAATTTTAACTTTAAGAAAGTAAAATTGACGAAGAAGCAAGGGTGGTTTTGATGAAGGGTCTAATACATGGTTCCATGTGTACATTCGCTTCCATCTATATACTTAACTCTAACCAAGTTACATTTCGATGTTCTATGCTGGGGCGCCAACCCCACTAACACCTGGGATTTTTTTAAAGCTCTTCTCCACTGTAAATGCATCGCACTGACATCAACAGTAAACATGGTTCAAATAAGTGGAGGATCCCCTAGTGACGGATGTCAGGGAGGGGGAGTTAGAATTATCACAAAGAATCCCTGCGTGTTGTGGCAGCGTTAGATTACTGAAGGAAATGGTCACTGAGGGGTTTCTACAGAAAATGTTTTAAAGGGGCAAACACATCAATAAACTTAATAACAGTAAGCAACAAATTTCACTGTGCTAAAATAATAAGCATGTACGAATAGATAAAAAACCAATATGTAATTTATTTCAACCTCCCAAATGGGTTACAATCTAAAATAAATTAAAAATATTTTTAAAAAAACCTTTTTGTGAAAAGGTTAACCATACCATATACATTACACTGTAAAATTATCAGGGCAAATCCATATGCAAAACAAGTCGACGCGGCGTTTCGGTGTCTATTCAATACTTTACACCTTCATCAGGACAGACATATGTAATTCAGAGTATCTGCAGTTTGATTACAGAATTGAATTTAGTCACTCTTCTTCAATTTTTATTGGCTTGGCGTAGACTGGCTTGTGATGATACAGTCACGCTTGGGAGCTTTTGAGTATGCCTCAGCGTTTTCACATTGCACGGAGGAACCACCGTGTATCAGTAGGATCTCCTAGGTCTGGGAATATAGTTAATGTCCAACTTACAATCGTTGGATTTGCCGGTGTGCTTTATGATTTTATGCACCTCCACTTTCTCAATTTCAATTCAAAGGTATCTGTAGTTTATAGACCGGCCTCCCTGTTCCTCCGTACGTTCGCCTTCGTGTTGATGCAAAGGGTCTGCATCAACACGAAGGCGAACGTACGGAGGAACAGGGAGGCCGGTCTATAAACTACAGATACCTTTGAATTGAAATTGAGAAAGTGGAGGTGCATAAAATCATAAAGCACACCGGCAAATCCAACGATTGTAAGTTGGACATTAACTATATTCCCAGACCTAGGAGATCCTACTGATACACGGTGGTTCCTCCGTGCAATGTGAAAACGCTGAGGCATACTCAAAAGCTCCCAAGCGTGACTGTATCATCACAAGCCAGTCTACGCCAAGCCAATAAAAATTGAAGAAGAGTGACTAAATTCAATTCTGTAATCAAACTGCAGATACTCTGAATTACATATGTCTGTCCTGATGAAGGTGTAAAGTATTGAATAGACACCGAAACGCCGCGTCGACTTGTTTTGCATATGGATTTGCCCTGATAATTTTACAGTGTAATGTATATGGTATGGTTAACCTTTTCACAAAAAGGTTTTTTTAAAAATATTTTTAATTTATTTTAGATTGTAACCCATTTGGGAGGTTGAAATAAATTACATATTGGTTTTTTATCTATTCGTACATGCTTATTATTTTAGCACAGTGAAATTTGTTGCTTACTGTTATTAAGTTTATTGATGTGTTTGCCCCTTTAAAACATTTTCTGTAGAAACCCCTCAGTGACCATTTCCTTCAGTAATCTAACGCTGCCACAGCACGCAGGGATTCTTTGTGATAATCAACAGTAAACAAGCAGAGAACACAAGAAAGGCTAACTTTGGAGAATGAGCTCCAAACCGTGGAGTAGGCACATAGAGAAAGCCTGACTCTACCCCTCCAGAGAAAAGTCACTGCACTTATTGACAAACTCAATGCCATTTATAATTAATAGAGCTGAACTCATTCTTTTGTGACTCAAACGCACAACATACGAACAAGGTAACAAAGTGGGTTCTCATTTAGGTAGACAATTGTGGATTAAGAGGGAGAGGGAAAACATAGGGAACATTAAGCTGAACTCGGGAGAAATAGCAGTCTCAGACCCAGAGAATGTCCAAGCTTTTAAATGTTTTAATAGGAAACTTAATACCACTTAGGGATATGATGACACAGTACAGCTCGAATATCTGGATGGGGTGAATTTCTCAAAGGTGATGGCAGCTCACAATGAGCTGCTGGGAGAACCCATAAATGAGAAGGAGATTTGTAGAGCAATGACAGGGTTTACATTTCATAAAACCCCAGGCCCAGTAGGCTGACAGCACACTTTTATGAGACCTTTGACTTGGAACGCATATCACACCTGGTGCTCTCTTTAATTCCGTGGTGGCTCAAAGGTGGTTACCCCATCCATGAGTGAAGCACTCATCTCGAACATCATCAAGCTAGAGAAAGACCCAAAATACTGTGGCTCATGCTGTCCAATAGCACTACTCAACTTTAACGCTAAGTTATATGCGAAGATCATAACCTCTAGACTCGAGGATCGCATGCCAGATTTGATACATCCTGATTAGTCAATTTTTATCAAAGGCAGACAAACCCACAATAACCTACGAGTGGTGATCCACCTGGTCAAAAAAGCTACAAAGAAAATTGAACCCAGTAGCCCTCCTGGCGTTGGACACTGAGAAAGCTTTCTAGAGGGTGATTGGCCCTATTTGTTCCACATTTTGAAGAGATTTGGCTTTTGCGACCATTTCATAGCCATGATCAGAGCTAACTACACGCTGCCTAGTGCCTGAGTCTTGGTTAATGGAGTTAGCTCTGATCTTTTTCACTTAGGGAGAGGAACGAGGCACGGGTGTCCCCTCTCACCATTACTATTCACCTTTAGTATTGAGCCCCTTGTCGCTAAACTATGTATGACACCCTCTATTCGAGGCATTTCTTTTAGCACGGAAGAACACAAGGTTTCCCTCTTTGCTGATGATGGACTGATGACTCTTACACCCCCCTAAGGTCTATTCTAGAAGCTTTGCAGGTGAAAGTAGTAAACTTCGAACAAATGTTGGGCTTTCATATTAATCAAACCAAATCGTTCCTGCTCAATGATAGTCTGCTGTAGCCCAACATGGAATCTGTGGTGGCCTCAACTCCCTTCCAGTGGGCTAAAAAAAGATATCACAATCCTTGCATCAAGATCACCCCTAAAATCTCGAACCTTTTTAAAGCCAACTATCCACCGCTCCTTCAACAATTAAATGCGAAATTCAAAGATGGGCGCCTATGTAGATCTAGAGGCTGGGCCGTATACATGCCATGATAATTAATGTTTTGCCCAGGCTTTTGTATCTTTTCCAGGGCCTGCCGATAGAACTAGACCGGGGGTTCTTACCCGCCTTATGCTCCATGATCACACGTTTCATCTGGCAGGATCAAAGGACCTCTCTTCCATACAAACAACTCTGACTTCCGTAGAGCCTCAAACTGAGAGTGATCTCTGAATGGTCAGAACGGGAGTCCTACACACACTAGCTCCATATGGACTAGGCAGTGGAGGGAGATACATCTGGGATCTCCTGTGGAAACCAGAAGTGGAAGACCCGCGGAATGCTTCCCACGAAGGCTACACTTAGAGTTTGGGATGAGGTCAGCTGGATGTTTGCATGGACCACCTTTCCCACCCCATTTACTCCGACTCATTTTAACCCTGCATTTCCCCGGCCCTACAGCCAGGACCCTTTGATACATGGATACAGGAAGGATGTCTCACCATCTTGGAACTCTTCTATAATTGGGATATCCTAACTTTCGAGTACTGCCAAAGAGACTTTCACCTACCAGCGTCAGAACACTAGCACTACACCCAACCTAGCCACTGGGTCCTTAGGCCTAACATTAGAGATGCTGCCACTAGGGACCTCACCCCCATTTGAACGATTTATAAAAAGCGGAATTGGCTTAAGGGGCTGTATCTCCTTTCTTTACTCCTTATTGCTTTCGATCCTTAATACCCCTCAAGCGCGACACATGGCCTTCTGGGAGCAGACACTTGGAAACACAATCTCTGATGAGCAGTGGGTCAAACTTTGGAGAGACCTACCCACTGGATGGGGATATAAGAGGCCCATTATAAAGTACTATATGATTGGTACCTGTCCCCCACCAAATCGCAAAAAATCTTTCCTACTACCTCAGATTTATGCTGTAAGGGCTGCGGCATGCTGGGTGATTTCAGGCACATCTGGTAGTGTAGTGTAGCTCCTATATCCCTTATAGGCTCTGCGCATTGGAATACTATTCACTATAGATTTGACATAGGACTGAGGTCAGTATGTCTCTATCGAGTACATTAAACTTAATTACTTGTGTATGCCAGCTACCTCAGAGGTCACTAGAAACTTCTCGAATAAACAAGAAGGGATTCGTTTCTGACAACCGCATAAACATGACAACTTTGTTTCCCTTAGAATCGGAACAGTCTCAGAATCGTGGAAAAAATAGATAATAGTTTCACTCAGACAAAAATAGATATGAACTGCTACAATCGTAAGACAGAATGCAAAGTGTAATACGTACAGCGTTAGCAGTAAGATAGAATAATACCACAATAGCATGGTTTGTAGCTATGACCTATATTCATAAAAATACATACATAAATAACACAGGGTAAAAATGTGAATACTCATCTGATGCTTCTAGGTAGTTCTACCCCAGTTTACCTAACCTGAGTGTAGTATAAGGTAAGAAGTAGGTGATGTTTTCTAAAGTATAGCTAGCTATAGTTTAGTTTTGCCAGAGTTGCCATGTGTCCCTCTAGGTTCTAGTCTGCTGATCCCTTAGAATGAGAGAGGTTGGAATCTTTTTCTGGGTCTCGATCTCTAACACCCCGTAAGGGGAGTCAGAAACACTGAAGCTGGATTCTCTGCGAGGAGGATGACAGCGTCTGGTCAGTGCATCAGGCAGGGACTTCACTTCCTTCCGAACTTGCCGTGGCGAGCCTTGTCGTGCAAGTAGGCAGCCGAACCGTGGTTTGCCATGGCAAGTGAAGGTATATTTATACCACGAAGGTGTTTAGGAATGCCAGTAGTGACGTAAAAGTCGGGCAGAAGAACGTCATGAATGAACCCCTAAGGAATAGATGTTCATGCATAATAAATGAGTTCTTGGAGAAATCAATAATCCAAGCAAGAGGAAGTCCTAAAGGCTTAAGAGTCTGGTTTTCCAAGAACTTGTTGTGACGTTAATGGACGGAAGTAGGTGGCCATGCCTGTATTTGGTTAGCATTGATAATGCCTAAATAAGGGTAGAATTTCTATGCCTAAATATGGGCAATGCGAATTGTGGCTGTATAAGGGGCATAATTTGGGAAACCTATATACGGTTTCTAAATCGACACATAACACCCACTCCACTCTCATATGAACGACATTACTAAATTCTAAACATGCTAAACATATCTAAAATATAGCTACACATTATTTGCTAAAAACATGTCATGAAATACATTGTAAAAAATGCATTAAAACTGTTGTTATGCATGAAAATGCAATAGTGCTGTACATACTGAAGCAATGTTTCATTCGAAGCACAAGTTGGCATTGACTGCTAAGTGAATGAACATACATATATACTTTATGAAATGGCTCGTAAATACAGAATAAAAAATTCTGAAACAATTTCATGTCAAGTTACATAAAACAATTGATATTGATAAGGTGACATATTGTCTCTGAAAGTGTTTCAAATAATTCTGTTCTCTATGAATAGTTCTACTATAAGCAGATTACTTTGCCAAAAAAAGTAAAATACAAATTTGGAGAAAAACACTTAATCATAGGAAAAAGTTCCAAGTTTAGGGGGTCATTAGGATGGCGGATTTCCCGCATACTCCGGGCCGGCGGAAGCCACCGCCGGCCCGGAGTATGCGGGAAATCCGCCGAGGAGGCCTGAAAGACCCACCGCCAAATCAGGATGGCTGGTGGGTCTCCCAATCCGTCCGCCGCTTTTCCGCCGCGGTCGGAAGGCGACCACGGCGGAAAAGCAATAACATGGCTGGCGGTGTCTATCAGACACCGCCAGCCATATTAGGATGCAGGGTGAGTCATGCTTTTCCGCGGCGGCTTTTCCGCCGTGGAAAAGCATACGGACAGTCACTTTGGGGGCCCGTTGCGGGCCCCCTGGGTGAAGGTTGCGTGGGGGGTGCACATGGGGGGTACCTATTGTACCCCCCTGCCCTTGCGTGCACGAAGCGGCAGGCACCGCGCGGTGCCTGCCGCTTTGTGCATGCAAATGCACACCTTTCGTTTTTTGCATTGCGGCAGATGCTGCTTCAAGCAGCATCCGCCGCAATGTAAAACATACAGGATGTGACCGCCAGGGTGGCGGTCACATCCTAATTGCTATGGAGGGACCGCCGCTGCCCATGCGGACGGTCCCTCCAACTCAGGGGTGGCGGACGGACGCAAGTCCGTCCGCCATCCTAATCGGCCCCTAGTCTTTGTTTGGAAAAAATGAAGGCCAAATTCAGAGGCTTCCTGGAACACTGTGTGCTGAATCAAAAGTCAGTGTATGGGAATGGAGAAAACATGAAATCTTCTAATCCTGTAGACAAAACGTCGTCTACCGTTGTAGGTGAAAGTTGGATTACCTCGTTTGGAAGACTAACCACACATAGATGAGAAACATCGCCTCAGCATTGGTCGCATCAGCAATGTTCGTATCAGATGTTACCTGCGTGTCTGTTATTTCCTCTGATACCTCAGCAGTAGCAATTTGCATCTGTGAGATCTCAATGAATGCCGTCATCAGGATTGGTAGCCGCTGGGGACACCACACAGCATGGGCCATTACCGGTTCCAGCAGAGTATCGATATCCGTAGGCATGACAGATGGGAGTGTTAGACAGATGTCTAGCATGCATACTTCACCGCAAAGCAGGCAGCATAGAACAGGTAAGATGCAATCTTGCCAGATTGGTCTGAATGACAGAAACCATGTAGTATTTAATTCTCGTAGACGAGGTAAACCTAAAATTTGGACGATGAGCTCACGATACTTCATCTCCAATAGAGCTCTCTCTGTGGTGCTTGGAGTGACGCTGGTGATTTGGCTTGCCATATCGCAGCAGTAGGAGAAAAAATAGGATCCCTGCAATGAGTGCTAAAAGTAGTGGCAGTCTGCAAAACACAGAATGCACGAAGTTGGGAAATATTCAGAGGACTGTTTGAAAAGGTGCTAACAGTCCTGAACACACATTCTTAAATACATGTACAATACTGCTCGTATCAGACATGTTTAAGATACGTTCCAACAGTCCTGAGAAATGTATAGGGCAGTTTGTATTCAAAAGGGCTTGTATCTCGGCTGAAGTCCTGGTGACTTATAGATCATAGGTTTCTTTGGCCGAGGTCAGAGGCACTTTTTGTTGTGAAAGAATAGCTTTCATTCTGCTTAGAGTATCAATTTGTATAGAAGAGATGTTCAGTGAAGGACATAGAGGGGACTACCTGACTGTCTTGATCTGAGGGAACGAGACTTGCATACAGCAAGTCACCCTGGATGTAACTGTTACTACATATGGAATGCCTGGCAACATGCCACAGCAGCTGTGATCATTCAGCATGAGGTAACTTCCATTTGAAAGTAGTCCAAAAATTGGATTAATCATTGCAGGTGGCAGGATAAGTTTGTAGTGGAAGCATTGCAGGCCCGTGTAAATTAATACCCTGACATAGGAGAGGACCGCTTAGTGCGTATTCACAGTTTGTACCGCTAAGAAACACTTTACAACCCCCACTCCAACATCTGTGTGTGTAAGGTAAATCCCAGGTTGTCTTGATGTATTCTTTACCCAACCTTTCATATTTGCCTGCTGGTATATGTTTTAGGCAATACTGAAAATAGAAAGTTGTAACGGAGTCATTTGACCATGTATGATCCACTCAGTAGCTGTTTTTTCTGCCGCTGTGAATGGTAATTTGTCCAGTTTTTCAATGCCCAGCACTGTGTAGTCTGTTCCCCTTTGTGCCAGTTTGATCTGTTTATCAGTGAGATTGAATTCTGAAAACAGTGACGTAGTGTTGATTAAACGCCAAGGCACATAGCCTGCACACAAGTTTTGTAGCGTCCACCCTAAAAGCATGATAGAACGTAGTTGAGACAGACCTTGTTGCAACATGACCAAGTCTTGTTCCACATTGTATTTGGCAGTCGATACAATGCTGTCCAATAAATATATACTGGACGACAGAGTCGTTAACCCATTGTCAACTACAGCGAGAAATTTCTCTAAATTAATATGATCAATTTCTCGTATTCTTTCTGCAGTTTCTGCTTGGGTAACCTTCCATATTTCATCATAAGCAGGGTAGATACCGGCATATATGAAACATTTTTGATGCAGTTTTCTTGGACCTAGCAAGAAATCCCTAAGGTCTGCACCTTCTTGAAGTAAAGCTAAGTGTTATTTCACATCCTCTAGTGTAGCATTATGTAGCCAATCAAGGCAAAGTTTCCTTACACTATATGTTGTTACTACCCCTCGAATGCTGTCTTTGAACATAGTGTGGGTCTGGCCTACTGATAATGAAACCTTGTGCTTTGTTCAGGAATCGATCTTGACAGATGTTTGTGTCTTTGGGCCGGAGCAACCATTTGTTCCAATCTGGATCTGATCTGTTGTGATGCAAAATAGTATGTACGTCGATCTCCCCTTCTGTAGTTCTATTACTTGCAGGTGCAGGTATGGACGGAGTGTTCATGTCTTTGATCTTGGCTAAACCAAGGCAAGATGTTTGTTGGACAGTGTCATTCAAAAACATAATTTGCTCAGGGATGATAAAGGCTCTAAATAAAGCTTCTACCCCCTGCACTTGCCAATCTTTTGTTCCTCAGACAGATTTTGTCTCAATATTGTCTTTCCATAAGTCGAAACCCTGTATAGACAGTTGGGCAATAATTGCTGCAGAATACTTCTGTTTTGTACTGGTTAACATATTTTTCAGTCCTGTCTTGTTCACATATTTAAATAATTTTTTTTCTGGATTTGACAAGTTGAACCCTGAAAAATATGGAAATCTGTTTGCAAAAGTTTTTGAGCTACCCTTTGGAGGTGTAGGGCAATGTTCCCATTGGTTATACATAAATACATTTCTAGGTGATGCAGTTCTATGCAAGAAATGATGACCATAGTGGTTATAACAATACATTTGTTCATAGTCTGATGAACCCTCTAAATATTCATGATTTGTGAATATTGCAGACATTTCTAGATCAGACATCATGTTATTAACAGTCTCGAAGTCCCAATCATCAGAAAAGGTACTAGAGGTAATAAAGTCACTTAATGAAATTTTAAACAAGTGTAGAATCTTGAAGAGTTCCGACGGGCCCAAAATGTCATATTTAGTTTTGTCCCAAACTATACCATCTGGTATAGGAACGGCTGTGATGTTCACTGCTAACAAGTCTCTTGCTTCACGATGGGATGATTTGTGTGGCTTGAGAAGTAAGTTCACTCTTTTACTTTCTGTGTCCATTTGAATAAATCTTCCATTTATCCGCATACCCAGAGTTATCACCAGAGCTAACCAAAGTAGAAAGAAGACTATTCCCAAAACAATCCATAGTTCAATCCATGGTAAAACCAGGTAAGTCTTTTTCAGGTGATAAAAAAAGTCTGTTGCTTGTTCTTTGAAAGTTCTTTGTGCTGGCGACGTTTCAAGTTCGCTGGGATCCTCAGAAAACGTATCAAAGTTAATGAAATCGCCAGAGGCAGTTCTGTCAATGACTGGAATTGCATCAGGATTTGTTGAAATCGCAAGAACCAGTTGATCACTTGTTACTTCATTGTAGACAGGTGTATCAGGACGAAGTGTTATTTGGGTTTCAAGAGGAACAAGTTCCATAACTTTTTTGCTTAGTCCTTCATTTCTCACTGTAGAATCTTTAAAGGTGATGAGTCTCTCAGTTTGAACTTCTTGGATTGTAGCTAGAGGAGAGCGTCTGCTACATTGTCGGAGTCCACTTGTCCAACTGCTTAGTATCGGCCCCATAGTGTGGTTTGATAAGGTCGATGGACACAAATCTTTTCTCCTTTTTACCAGCAAGGGGTGGGAAAAGTACTGTTCTTGATCCGTGGATAGCTAGGACAGGTACTAGTTGTCTGTAAGAAGGCCCAAATTCCTTCTAGTCTTTTCTGTGACTAGATCACCAAGCTTTGGGATCCAGACAGGCCTTGCTGGGACTGTTGTTTTTCCCCAGTGGTGGTTGGCTTCAGGAACATGTTGCTTTGTCTCAATCTTAGTTCATTTAAGTCCTGTAAAACAGCCAAACAATCTTTGAGATCAAACTTCTTATTTTCCACCACTGTGGCTTTCATGTCAAGGTCGGGTACCAACATTCTAATCCCAAATAGGACCTCATATGGAGTGACACCCCCTAGAGAACTTCTTGGCAAATTGTTTAATGAGCGTTTGACCCCATAAAGATGTTTGACCCACCCATCACCTGAACCTAATACCCTAGCTGTTATAGACTGCTTTATGTCCTGTTTTTTTCTTTCCACAACAGAATTTCTCTCAGGATGGAATGGAGAAGAATACCACAATGCAACACCCAGACTGGCTATGGCTTCTTTGTAAGCTTGAGAGCTAAACGCAGGGCCCTGGTCAGAGTGTAGTTTGCCAATTGCGTATGTGCTGATAAAGACCCGCAAATCTTTTATAACAGCTCGAGCATCAGCCGAGCGCTGAGGCAGCATCCAAAGGAACCTTGAGAACGAATCCACTGTGACCATGATATATTTATAGTTACCATCCCTTTGTAAGGGACCGCAGTGGTCCAGGTAAACACATGCTAATGGTTTATCTGAGATTAACAGGGGCGTCTGCGCAGGATGTTTCACAGTAGAGACTTTCATCTTCTGGCATAATTCACAGTCCAAAACATAATTTTTGGTCTGTTTCCTAATACCTGGCCACCAGTATCTCTGTTTTAATAACGATACTGTGGCGGAAACACCTGCATCAGCAGAGGTGATCCCTTCATGTGCAGCTAGGATTAGTCCAAATCTATGTTCCATGTTTGGTATTACCCTATCCCCCACTCCAGAGATTCGAGCCAACGGAACATTGTTCGTGTCAATTATATATGAGTATTTGAGTGGAAACCTTTTAGGTAACGCTGCACCGCTGCCTTTGCTCGAAGCATTGACAGCCAATATTTTTCACTGTCTATTTTTGTGTTTGAACGAGTGATTGCTGCTACAGAAGCCATTTGCACAGCCCCCTTTGTGGCTTCATCAGCCAATGAATTCCCTTCAACATGAACTCCATCACATTGATGACCCAGCGTGTGTATCACATGAGTGTTTTGTAGTCCGTTTCACAACTGAACTACTTGTTCCCAAAGCGTTTTATGCTTGATTGTGCCACCTTTGCATCTTTGAAACCATTTTGAAGCCAATTCTGTAAATATTCATTCTAAGATTTAACACAGTAAAAAGAATCGCACACTATGAGTGTGGGGAATTCACGATCCATGTTTTCAAGTGCCATTTTGAATGCTTGAAGTTCCACTCGCTGAGCTGTACAATCTCCTAGAGATTGTGTTTTTTTGACTATCGCTCTGAATTTTCCATCGCGCATGCAACCTTTAACGATTGCGCACGCTGCACTGTATGCCTGTTTACCCCCAGAGCGGGTTGTGCAGATCCGTTAGTATAAATTAAAAATTCATACTGGTCAAGAGGGAGAATTTCAGTAGGCAGAGGACATTCGTGTTCGTATTGTAGAAATGCTTGTGTTTTCAAATAAGGATCAAAAACATATTCAACATCTGTTGCAGCAATTGAATTAACCCATTGTATCCATCTTGGATGTAAAGGTTTTTTATTCGGAATGCTAGCTTTTGTAACTGCCTCTAAGGCTGGTACAGGAGTCACGGCCATAATGCGTTTACCCTGTGCTAGGGCTCTTTCTTTTGCTAAAGCGGTTTGAACTGCTGTTAGAATTTTTTCTGTTGATGTAAATTTCATTTCTGCTTGTGTATACAAATGTGATGTGTATGCAATTGGTACTTTTTCATCTTCGTTAAAAGTTAAATATGTGAATCCGCATTGACCCTTAATGATTGGGATCACTAAGTTGCTTACGTTTACGCGTGTTTGTAAATGTTTTGTTGCTAACGTGTCAGCTTGAAGTAAACGCAGGATATCTGTGTGTTCCTGTGTCTAATGTGTAATTTTAAAATCAGGTTTGATTAAGTCGTAGAGAGGTTTAACCCTTTCTGCGTAGTTTAGAATGTAAGTTCTTCCAAAATTTAGGAAACCTAAAATCAACTGTAAGTTTTCATTGTTTTTGGAGGTTGGAGCAGAGCACACTTTTCTAAAAAGTTGGCTGCCACGCTTTTACCTTCACTCGATAGTTCATATCCTAGGAAAAGTACGTTGAGATTGGCAATTCTTGAATTTGTTTAATTGAATTTATAAACCTCAGAGGCGAAGCCCAGTATAACGGTGTTCACCCTGTTCAAGTGCTTGTTCAGGTCATCTGGCAGATAGATATCATCGACATATGACAATGCCTCGTCATCATAAATTTGTAGTAACTCTGTTACCCTTGCTGAGAATAACCCCAGACTATTCTTGAATCCCTGTGGGATACAACAGAATTGATGCTGGGTACCCATTATTGAGAATGCTGTCAAATACCTGCTTTCAGGTGCTATGTTTTGACAAAAGAAACCATTTGAAATATGCAATGTGGTTTTATATTTTTTACACACAATGCTATTCATAATGCTGTACCGTGTGCATTTTGCACTGCAAATGTTTTACAACAAGAGTTTAAGTGTCCGTAACCCAAAACTAGACGATATGTATTATCTGGTTTGGAAACAGGAAACAAAGGATTGTTCATTGATGAAGTGCATATTTCAATCACCCCTTGATATTCAAGTTGATCTAAGATCTCCTTGACCTGTTTTTTTAGCTTCTTGCTTAATTGGATACTGCCTTTGTGCAGTTGATTGTTTTTTTAACTGGATCTTATGATGAGGTGAGTCCTCATCCCATCCTACATGATTTTTGTATAATGCTGGGGCTTGTAAGTATATTTTAAATGTACTGGAACATGTTTGGAGAAGGCTGGCATAATGATGTCTTTCGCCATGTGGGCACTCCCTGACAAATTCTGGTGGCCAGTCCTGTTCTGCAAGAAGTATGTCATAACCCTTTGAAAGATGCTCCCCAAAGAGTGCTTCCACTTTTCTTGGTATGTCTCCCTCCATCTGGAGTGTTATTTCATATAACCTATGTGGAGAACTAACCCTGGTGTCTACAGTCTCAACTTGAATGTACTCATTCATGTCCACTGTCTCCAGAAGTTCCTAAAAGGTTCTGGCAAGCTATTGTTACTTCTGCTGCACTGTCTAGCATTGTCTGAGCTCATTCTCCGTTCTTGAGTTGTGTTCTCAGAATCCTCGGCATGTCTGATCTTAAGACCTATTACCTTCTTTTTGGAGAATTGAGGTTTTGGTTTGTTCTTCTGAACGTGTTGTTCGTCTTTGGACTTCACGCGTTCTTCTTTTTGATCTGACCGTCCTCTTCTTTCCGATGTCTGTGGCGATATCTGAAAGGTACAGGAGGAATGTGTATCAGTGTATTGATACCTATCAGGTTTTCTCAAATTATCCCTATTTCTGAGGTTAGACCTCCTTTCAGAGGGCTCCTTTTGAGGAGACCTACCTCGGGATTGAGAAAGTTTCTCTTTTGAATGTTGTTTGTTATTTTCCCACTTCATTTTAGAAGAGGTAGGAGTATGTTTAATGGAGTCCTTCTCAGGACCATCAGACAGTTGTGATTTAACTGTGTAATTCTATTAGTTTTTGCATTTGATTAAGTAATGCCTTGTCTGACATCGCTTCAATGTCAGGATGAGGTGTGCAGCTGACTAAAATCGGCCATGTTGCTCCTGGTCTACCTAGTGGACCGAACCTGGTAATGTGATTTGAATGTTTTAGAGTGTCTTTAAACCAGAGATCATGCTCCTGGTATGTGAGTGGAATTTCAATATTGTCGAAAGGAATATATTCCTCAGGTAGATTCATTACAACACACCTAGATATCTCGCCCAGAAAATAGAAATTTCAGGAGGAAACAGACCTGCCCGGAGTGCCAATTATCTGCTGCTGAGACCACCTATCTTCTGGAAGAAAAAAACCTATGAGAGGGCGTTCTCAGGTGCGGCCCCCAGAATCTGGAACTCTCTTCCTGCGAACATCAGAAAAATTACAAACACTGCAACATTTAAGAGGGAAACTAAGATCTTTCTTATGAGTAAGTTCCTCCCATAGGTAAGGCAATTTGCCATCTAAGATTTATCATTGAGGTGATTATTGGATAAGAACGTAGGAAATATATAGAAAATCACCTACGGTAAGATGACACCGGCGTTTGGCACGAGACAAACCATAGGACTGGAGAAGATAGAGTCCTAATGAAAAGCCTATAAAAACAATCAGTTACTACCTCAGAACATTTTTTATTCGTGTTTAATCATGTACCAGACCTTTATCGTTTTCGTTATATTATCTACCTTTAAACTAGGTATGGAAGTATTACCAACTAATTTTACTATCTTATTGCCTTCTATATACATTGTTGTTTTAACCTATGCCATGTGATGTTAAGCGCTCTGATACCCAAGGGTCATGTTCGCGCTATAGAAAACTGTTAATAAATAAATAAATAAATAAATAAATCTTCTTTGTAGAAGTGAAACATTTTAGTTACTTGATGTGATTCAGGGAATACTATCCACGAGTAGAATACCTCTGTCTGGTGAGATTCATGTGCCTCTATCACAAAAACTGCTCTACCACCTCTTGGGGTTAGACCATGTATTATACGTTTTAGAGTAATGGCTCTCCTTACATTTGGAGTGATGATTATCGCATTTTTATCGGTGTCATTAAAATGTGTATAATCAAAAGTTGCTGTGACTTCGTTGATTACAGCTCCACCGGTTCCGGTATTATTATCCCCGTTTTGGGACATTGTTTAATGAAAATTGCAGAGCAAGTTTCAAGGAAACAAAGATAAGGTAAACAATATTTTGGATCACTGTATCCTTCAACGTTGAACACACACACAGCTAATACATAGGATTTTTGTCCTACTCAGCTATGGCAGATATTATCCCTACCCACTCCAGACGTCTTATGAAGTTTTATGAGTAGGGGTCTCAGAGAAAAGCACGACTTACTTCAGTATCTAGCGTTAAATTAGTGCCTTACCAAACCGTTGGGCGCCATGTAGCTTAGTTCTTATATCCCTGATAGTGAGGAGTGAGTTTTTCTAAAATTGTCTCAAGGATCCCACTCCACGCCTGGAGAAAAGGTTTCTATAATAGTGGGGTCCTTGGGCAAGGGTAAAAAGAAATGAGTGGATGTTTTATGCCATTAAATTGATCTCAAACATCCGTGTGTTGGTCTACATTTATCGGCCTTTTAAGCTAAATTGCTAGGCTTTCTTCAGGACCAGTGGTGCAAGTACACACGCTAAGGTGTACTTATTGATAAATAGTGAACTGAAGACTTACGTTTTTTACCTAATACGTTGTATCTGAAAAAGAAAATTAGTACAATTATTGGGAATAAATAAGTTATAGCCCTCAGCAGTAAATTGGAATTCATTAAGGAATCAGTAGTGCACCAAGAGGCATGTTTGCAGAGTGGTGGAGAAAGGGGGCAGGGCCTCCGAGAACCTCTAAGCAATTCCGCTGTGTTTTACTTAATGGAGGTAACAGGAAGTGTAGCTGGTCCCCAAGGATGTCCTTTGGGCACCAAATACCCTTCCTGTTACCTCCAGTAAGTCCCACACAGCTGGATTGCTGAGAGTTTGTCAGGGGCCACACTCCCTTTCTTCACTACTCTGCAAACGTACCTCCTGGCACACTACAGGTTGGGGGATGAAGTTTCCTTTGCTCTTGAGGTTCCCTGGTGGCCAACTACTCCTTGTGTTACCTCCAGGAAGTCCCACACAGCTGGATTTTTTTTAAAGTTGTGGGAGGCAACACTCCTTATTCCACCACTCTGCAAATGTGCATCCTGGGGCACTACTGGTTGGGGGATAAAGTCCATTTTAGTCCTGAGGTCCTCAGTAGTAAAGTTGAATTAATTTCCTAATCAGTCATGCGCCAGGAGGCACGTTTGCAGAGTGGTGGCAAAATGGTGCGGGCCTCAGTGACACGTTGTCCTTTTTATTTCTTTTTCATTTATTGCTCTCCCTTCCCTGGGCTTATTTTGGCCCCAGGCCCCATGCCTAAGGCCAGTCCTTTTTTGAATGGGGAGGTGGCCACGTGACCCCACTCCCTGGGCTGTTTTTGCCCCAGGGACCCAATCCCCCGAGGCACCTCCTTTTCATTCTTTCAAATTAAAAAACAAGGTGAGGGGGCAGTATGGTCCCCCTCCTGGGCCTATTGTGGCTCCGGGAACCCCATCCCCCGGGGCAGAGCCTTTTTTTTTATTGTTGGATATTGGCCCAAAGCACCCCATCCCCTGGGGCTTGCTCTCCATTTTGAGTGCCCTGGTCCAACCCAGGGCACCCATTGACATTTGCTAGGGATCAAGGGGGAGCCTCAAGGTCCGGCCAGTCCCTGTTAGATTCCTGCGTCCTATGGGAGCTGGAATTGATTTCACAGACAGGTAGCTGCTGGAAAGGCAGCTCCCTGTCTGTGTACTAATTCTACTCCGCTTTCAACAAGCGAGAGCATTTTTAATGCTCACACTTGTTGAAAGCCGAGCAGTATTTGATCTGGGTTGGCAGGAGCGGTAAAGTTCCCACCAAGCCACAACTATCAAGCTATGTCCCAGGGGTGGGCACACTGGGACATAGCAGAGCCCTGGGAGTGACAGTCCCCAGGGCGATTGATGTCTCTTGGAGGGAGGCTGTATGGCCCCCCTACACCATTGATTTTAGCCCAGTGGACATGATCCCCGGGAACGGGGGTCCGCTCCGGCCCCCTTTCATTGTTTACATTTTGCCCTTTTCAATGGCGGTCCCCGGGGCATGCAGGGGGGCCATGCCACTACCTCCCACTACTTTACAATATTTAGCTCATGGGGGTGATGGTCCCCAGGACTGCGGGGGAGGCTGTAGGGCCTCTCTCTCATTATATATTATGCACATCTGTGTCCGGGGAGGTGGCATCCCCAAGGGCTGCGGGGGTGCTGCACGGCTCCTTCGCATATAATAATGATACTGTCCCGGGGAGGTGGAGGTCCCCGGAGATTCGAATAGCCTGAGGAAGGGGGCCCATGCACCCTCTCCTATGTTTCCACAATGCCACCAGGACCTGGCCTACATGGGGGCTTATTAATGAATAAGCACAAGAGCCTGTTCTTCATTTGTTTTCCGGAGGGACTCCTGTGTGACTCTTCCAAGAGTCCTAGGGGGTCATAGTGTTTCTACCCTTCCCCCTTTTCTTGTTTTTTAATGTTTTTTCTGTGACTTGGTTCAACTGAGTCACAAGGTGGCTGCCAACACTTCCTGGTTTCAAGTGTTGCCAACCAATCAGATCTCAGCACAAGATCAGGAGCAGTCGCGGATCCATGGCGTCCCTATATAAACAACGGAAAATTTCTTTAAACAACTCTGGAACTACTGAACATATTTACACCATGTAACATAAAGGACTCTTTCTGGACCAACAGCTACCTTTCTGCCAAATTTTGTGTAATTCCGATCAGCAGTTCGGGCTGTAGCCATGTCTAAAGAGAGTGGACTCTCATTTTGAAGTAGGCTTGGTTCCCTGCCTGCTGAAAGAGCACGTTTTAAAAAAAAGTTCTTTTTACTGAAAGTGATTTTATTGTAATTTTGTTTGGACTGAGTGCACTTTTGCATGTTGCAGGGTGTATTATTAGTAACCTGCTGGGTGTATTTTGTGGGGTATACTGTTTTTTGGTTGCACTGCTGCTCTGATATCTCAGCAGGAAGGGAGAGGGCCTGATCGCAGTCTGTTTAGTCCCGAGTGAAGCACCATCTTTACTCCACTCTGTAGGGCCTTTTACAGCCACGTTTGAGGGGTCAGCGGACTAGTTGTCAGACCGGCATCCCCTTCTCCTATTTAATGAAAGCTGCAACGCAGGCACGCCGAAGGCAAACCAGTTTGCACCCATCCACTTCTGGACAACTTCCAAGGTCAGCCAAGCTGCCGAAATCACTAAGGCCCAGATAATTACATGGTCCAGAGACTCTCTCCTGGCTTTGAAGTTGGACCCCTGTAATGGCGGGACACATCTGGACCTGGGGCAGGGAGCGCTGTGTAGTGCTGTGAGGATTGCAATTTCAAGCTGGATGCACCTTTAGAGTCGGAGGAGGAAATAGCATCTTTCTCAAGGTCCCACAACGAAAGCTCCGCTAGGGTGAGAACCTGCCTTATTAACTGCAAGTCTGTCTCGAAACATGTGGATAACATCTGGCTGTCCTTAGCCGATAATACCTGGGACTTAATGTCTCTTACAGAAACCTGGTTAAAGGAGGGCTCAAATCCATACTTGGATTTGGCAGTCCCCCCCCAGGTTTTCGAATTGTGTGTGCAAACCGGGGTGGAGGTAGGGCAGGGAGTGGCATCGCCCTTGTTCTAAATGACAGCTGGGAGATCTCCACATCTAGGTTGGACCAAATCAGCAATATTGAGGGCTTGACCTTTTGCATCAGGCTCTCACCAACCTTTTCCTTTGCAGGACTGCTGATCTACATACCACCAGATTGCCCCTATAGTCGCACAACAGAGCTTTGCAACACCATTGCCCAGTTGACATTACAATATACCAACTTTACAGGCCTGGTGGACTTCAACCTACACATCGATGATCCGAATTGCTCTCAGGCATCCCAGCTAATCTTTACGTTAGATGTGTGCCAACCTTCTTCAGCGGGTACCCTCACCTACCTACAGAGCGGGCCATATGCTAGATCTAATTTTTTCCAACAATCAAGATTTTAGAGTGGATGACCCATTTTCCCTCGTATGATCAGATCATTTCCTAGTCACTTTCTCTTTTTGATTTTTGGCTAAGCAAGTCATAAACCGGTAACATTTGGATAATAGGAGGAACTGGAAGAATGTAACTAAAGAGAACTTGGGGCAGGCGCTCCAGGAATCTATGCCCCAGTAATCAGGTAACCCAAATTGTGACGCATCTTGCTTTAACCAATGGGTCTCGCATGCCTTAGATGCAGTAGCCCCAAAAAGGCCAGTTACTTCTGAAAAATCTAAACCTTCAGCCCGATGGTACTTGGCCAAACTTAGGGTGGGTAAGAGCCACTGTAAGAAGTTAAAGTGTAGCTGGAGAAAGTCCTAGAATCTTAAAGACGAAAATACTAATAAAGAAGGTCTAAGAAAATGCTGCAAACTGAGGCAAAGCAGGATGAGGGACTACTTTGCTGGTCTTGTTGATAGTTCAGAAAACTCAGTTAAAGATACTTTTAATATTGCTAAGATCTTTAAATCCGGAAACCAAAGAGAGCACCTTTCTTACCTCACATACCCTCTGTCGGAGTCTGTTGGAATCCTTTGAGGAAAAAATCCACAAACTCTATTCCTCATTCCCTCAGGATGCGGGGCCCTTGACAAACCAGCCACTATTGACCGCTGACTCCCACATCTCGTGTTTGGAATTCTCCCTAATTCTCTGGAGGACTCAATGGCGGAACTTCTGAAATGTAAATCTGGCTTACCAATGGACCCTTGTTCTTGCCACTTTTTAAAATGATGGCCTCATGGCTCAATCCTACATTAAAACAGATCTGGAATTCCTCCTTAAAATTGTGCATTTTTGCTGTTGACTGGAAACAAGCATTCTTACTATCTCTGTTAAAAAACCTTATGCAAATCCGAGTGTGCTGAGTAATTTCAGACCAATGTCCCTGCTGTCAGCCCCAGCTAACATCATTGAGAAGGTGGTTCAGAAACAGCTTACTGACTTTGCACTCTTATGGCTTCAGTCCTATCTGGAAGGCCGTTCTCAACAGGTCTTTTTACAGTCATTCTTCTTTTCACTGAAGCCTTTGGTGTGTGGAGTGCCGCAGGGCTTGGCTTTGAGCCCGCTGCTTTTCAATCTTTACCTGGCCCCACTATCCACCATTATCTTATCTTGGGGCGTGAAGGTAGTCTCTTATGCATATGACACAGTTGTTTTTTCTTTCAAATAGCACTCCCCAGCGGCATTCAATAAATTAAAAGAATGTCTGAAGCAGATCTCTACGTGGATGTATGGTATTTGTTTGAAACTGATTGCGGATATGACTGAGGTCTTGTTCTTTAAACAGGGCTCCCCACCAGCATCTAATCTTTGGTGGCCCAAGGAATTGAACCCCCTCTAATGCCTGCCGAGTCAGCGAGAAATTTGGATATCAGGTTTGATGCCGATCTCTCTTTTATGGCACACATCCGACAGATTTCCGCCTTATGTTTCTGAAAGCTACGATCCTTGAGGAAATTCCTAAGATTTCTGGCAGAAGAGAGCCATGGGATTATTGTGCACTCCTTGGTAACCTCCCAGTTAGATTATGCTAACAGCCTTTATATTGGGCTCCCAGCATATCTGGTTCACAGGCTACAGATAGTTCAAAATGCGGCAGCGAGGTGATCTGCCGGGTGTCCTTTCGACATCACATTTCCCCTCATTTGAGACGGTTAGACTGGCTCCCAGTGGTCAAGAGGATTGAGTTCAATGCTCTGACTGTGGCCTTTAGAGCCACAAGAGGCCTTGGCCCCTTTTACAGCAAGCAGAGGCTCAGTCTTTATCATCAGGATCGCTTACCGAGATCTAAGCAATCGTTTCGGCTTCATGTTCCACGATATGTCAAAGAACGTCAAGGGGGAAGGTCTTTTTCAGTAAGGGCAGCTAAACTCTGGAACCTGCCTCTCCATCTGTGCCTGATCACTGCCACTGGAATCAAGCTATCCTGGCTGATGAGGGGTGAAACCCCGAAACCGTCCTAGGATGCTTGTTTCCGGTTGAGGGAGGACCTGGCTTGGCAGTTGGGGCTGGACTGTTCCCATGAGGCACAGGGTCAAGATTGATTTGCATATGGCCAGGTCTAAAGTGGGGTGGCATGGTGAGCAAAAGAATGATGGATTAAAACTCGGATCTCTTGACTGGAGGTGAACGTTTTGATTTGTTTTGCATTCCGTCCACCAATTGTGTGTCTTTTGATCAAGGAAGAACAAGAGTTTTGGAAGGCCTTAAAGACTTTGCTCTTTTCTCAGATGTGGTATCCCTTTTCCTTATGCTGATTTTTGCTATTAGTCCTTATTAGTGCCAGAACACCTCCGCTGAGGCAGCTGTGCGCTCTACAAAATGCATATTGATTGATTGATTGATAAAGTTTCCTATGGAAATGAACAGGGTAAAAAAACTTTTTGGGACCCCCCCCCCTTTTTCTCAGCCTCAGCTTGATGGATCACTCCAAAATTTTCAACACAGCAGCTGAAGTGAGTGTGAAATTAATTTTGGAAATTTCATGAGAATCCATCAAACAATGCCAACATTATTCCCAAATGATGGAAAGCAGGCCCTAACTATAACTACCTACTGGTGACCCCGTCTGTAGGACATATATATATCAAACGCAAAGCACTCCTTCTGGGAAGCCAGGACTCATGGGAGGTGGCACGCGAAGCCGGGGGAGCACCCGGCGAGTCAATCCACAAAAATGTAGATTTATTAATTCATAAATTCATCTACATTTTCTTGGTATCATCTCATCCAGGTGTTTCCTGAGTGCGCGCGGATATATATATATATATATACACAACTATAACTAACTACTGGCGGTCCGTCATCTGTAAAGTGTACTCAATCATTCCTGTAGATGCCCTTCATATAAAAGCGTAGATTGTTGTTATATATGGATCCCATTCTATGATCTCTAAGATAAGCAGAAACTGCTTTATAGACATTTTTTCTAGCTTTTTCAATCTGTGGACAAAATTGATTTGACCTGTTCCATTTTTGTCTTAGGCATCTATTAGAGTACACAAAGACAGTTTGAGGCAAAAGAAATTACAATTGTGCCAAGGTTTCCTTCATTAGCATTTCCAGACATACCCCAGTCAATATGCCTAGGTCATCACCACCACCAAATTTACACAGAATGTACAGCAAGATGCTCAGGAATTTCTAATGTTTATGCTTGCAGTATGGGAAGATGAAGGAATACAATTTGAAAATCTGTTATACTACGTTACAGATGGAACCATAAATGTGATAGCTGTTCATTTTCATCTACCACTGAAATTGACACTGAATGATTCATATATTTGACAATACCAGATTGCAAATCAGTGTCTTTTAATGAATTAGTGAAATCAGCTCATCAAAATATGGAGTCTATTCACTGCAAATCTGAAACGTTTTCAGCATTATTTATAGAAAGATTTGGACAATATATCATTTTAATGATACAACATTGTAGAGCAGATGGAACAAAATTGTAAACTAAAATAAAACATTTTTGGCAAGCCAACTGTCAATATCAGGAAGAACTTTCAAAGCAGTGGCAATTATTTCCTCAATGGACCTTCTACAACATCTCACCACTATACTGTGTCTTTAAAGTGCAATAAAGAATGGACCCATTGTAATGATGCCCATTTGGAATTCAAAAGTCAGTAGCCTTCTGAATTACCAAATTCATATCTAATATTTTTTATGCTAAAGTTCTGAAAACATCATTCAGCCTATTGGGAAGGTGTCTACATGAATTAATATGTTTATTTTGGAAATTTGCAATACAAATGATTTCTGAAATGTCATTCGGCCTAGTGGGAATATATCGATTTGAATTAGGAAGTGTATTTTGGATATTCTCAATGCAAATGATGTTGCAAACATAATTTGGCCTATAGGGAAGATGTGAAGATTTACTGTTTCAATTGTCATTTTTAGTCTTTGATATGGTGTTTGTAAAATTGTTTTTCAAAGAAGCAGTTCATATATTTGCTCTTTGTAATATTTGCAATGTAAATGAGAGTGGGGTGTCTATTTTAGAAAATGTAAACAGATATTTGAATTTGTTAGAAATATTTTGAAGAATTACTTGGTTTTTTTAACAATCTTATTGATTGTATTTTTCCCCCCTGTAACATGATGATCACGATTGAAATCACTGTGTATGGTGAAATTCAATAGAATCTGAAAACAGCACAAAAGGCAAAATGAATATGTTATGTAATTGTAAAATTATGTTGTGTTCCTAAAAGTTGACAACAAAGGGAGAGGTAGGGAGAAGGAGACACTCTCTCAGTCCCCAATCAATTGCGTATAAACAAGAAAAGAGAGGTCAAATCAATCACTCGCTCAGGCTAAGTGAGATTTCTAGAAACCACAAATTAAGGAGACAAAACAAGATTACCACACCCGGTTTGGGTGGTAAAGAAAGCCCTCACACACTGACCTGGTCAGTGTCATGCTTCATCATCGGGCCCCACCAAAAGAGACCGAATGCCTCTTTGGTGTGCTACGACGCCAGAAAGACTGCGGAGCTGGTTTGTGTGTGGAGGGCGTGTTCTAGTTTACAGTGAAAAATTAAAAGTGCCTAAAAAAAAGGGTATCAAAAACAAATTTTAATGAATGATCCCTAAGGCACACAGCAAAGAGTATTATGTGTCTGTATTTTAAAGCCAAGGTTCAGGGTTGGTTAGATACAGAAAATACTCAAATATCTCATAGTCAACATGTTTCAGCCATAAGGGTGGTTATTACCAAGGCATTCGTCAGGACTAAACCCCGGCGGTATGGGCTCTCTAATCACCCACCCTAACCTGGGGACGTGAAAGTGAAAATTACAAAAGTGAAAAAAGTGAGTAAAAATGTGGATAGAGTAAAATACTCATTCCAAAAATACTCCGTAAATTTGGAGTGTCACAGCACCTGTAAAATGGAAAACAAAGACAAACAGAAGCCAAACATGAACATTATTGCTATGAGCCTTCCTAAGTTGTCAAAGTGCTCCAAGAAATGTGGCTCAAGTGGTGTTCCCAATATAAACATAGATTTTATGCACCATCCAGCTAGCCCCTAGAGGATGATAGCAAATAACATTGGGAAGTGATGTGCTAGAGGTGTGCTATTTACAAGAAAACGATATTGAATGGGGGGATTAAAAACACGAATGTGTGTACTCCTTATGAAGGGATCAATGGACCTCAAAGGTCTGTGCCCCTCAAGTTGATATTAAAAGATATAGCTCTCACTTTCAAAAGGGGCGCTACTAGCACCATGGGTCTCGGGAGGGGGTCGGAGCGACCTGGCACATCCTAAAAGAAAGAAATGGTACAGTTGCAACAGCCTGTGCACAAGCGGGTACTTAGCTCTGTTAGCAGACGAAGCGTCTTCGTTTACAGTGGTTACTCACGCCCTCAAAGCTCACGACCCGCTGCAAACCTAGTTGGTGCCTCAATACCGGACCCCGTGGATGGAGAGCCGGGGCCGGTAAGCTTGTTTTAAAAGAGGGTCGGTCGCGTTTGCGACCTGCTTCCGGGTGGGCGTGTCCAGCCGAGAGCGAGGCTTGAGACGCAACCGCCCACCACGGAGTGCTCCGTCTAAAGTCACAACGAGGCTTGGATATCGGTGGGCATAAGTCCCTCGGGGTACTGAGAACAAACTGTTTTTACCGCGGTATTGCCACAAACAATAGTTGTTACAAAAGCGCCAGATTGTTATAATATTTTAAATATTCAATATTCCGATATTCCCAATAGTTTGATATTTTGAATATTTTTAATGTTTTCAATATTCCTTAGATTTAATTCCGTAGGCATAATTCACAAATCACTATGTGGAAGGTTCACATCTCTACCTTCGGGCAGGCGCTAATGACACTGTGATGATATATAATCAGGCTCTGACTGTTAGGACTGCAATCACCAGGAATAGCCAGCTACAAATGAAAGTCTTAGGGAATACAATTGCTCATTCAGAATAGATGGACCATTCCCAGTACTTAATGAGATAGTTGGTCAGAATTGGCAATACTATTCTCAAGATAGATTTAATTCCGTAGGCATAATTCGCAAATCACTATGTGGAAGGTTCACAGCTCTACATTCGAGCAGGCGTTAATGACACTGTGATGATATATAATCCTAAAAGTATAATATCATCTGTAATAACATTTTTTTCTTTTCTTTTACAGAAACTAATTATAAAGTTTGAAAATATTTTAAAGTTAAATTATAATAAAACAACTGACTAAATGTTTCATATCTGCTTCAAAAGGTAAGATTAAGTCACACAAGCACTACCCATGCACTGCTACAGTCAATAGTGCAGTATCCATACAATCCTCTAACCGCCTAGACACTGCTCATTCACACCTTCAATTACCCAGGTAGTATCCATGCAGACCAGCAATACCCCTGTCACTCCCCATGCAGTCCTCTAAGCAGCTAGACACTACTCATTCACTCCTTCAATTACCCAGGTACTATTCATGCAGTCCAGCCATTGCCCTGTCACTACTCATGCACTCCTCCAATCACCCAGCCAGTACCTTGTACTTTTCCAATAACTCCGCCAATACCCAAGCACTTGTAAATTCACCATGCACTCTCCTTGTAGTACTCTAATCATTCAGTTGGTACCCATTTACTCATTCAATGACCCAGCCACTAACACATGCACTGCTATAATTCACTGTGCACTACCCATGCAGTCCTCTAAGCACCTAGACACTACTCATTCACTCACTCAGGTACTATCTATGCAATCCAGCTATCGGCCTGTCACTACCCATGTACTCTGCCAATCACCCAGCCAGTACCATGTACTTACCATGTACTTAAACAATCAGTCCACCAATACCTAAGCACTTCTAAATTCACCATGCACTCTCTTTGCATGGCTCTTATCAGTCAGTCAATTTCCATGTACTTATGCAATGACCCAGGCACTAACACATGCACTGCTACAATTCCCTGTGCACTACCCATGCAGTCCTCTACGCACCTAGACACTACTCATTCACTCTTTCAATTACCCAGGTAACACCCATGCAGTCCAGCAATCACCTTGTCACTACCCATGCACTCCTCCAATCACCCAGTCAGTACTATGTACTTTTCCAATCACTCCGCCAATACCCAAGCCTTTGTAAACTCACCATGCACACTCCTTGCATGACTATAATTATCCAGTCAGTACCCATGTACTTATGCAATGACTCAGGCACTAACCATGCACTACTACAATCACCTATGCACTACGCATACAAACCTCTAACCGCCTGGACACTGCACATTCACACCTTCAATTGCCCAGGTAGTACTAATACAGTGCAGCAATCCACCTGTCACGCCCCATGCACTTCTCCAATCAACCAACCAGTAGCATGTATTTATCCAATCATTGGGCCATTACTCAAGCACTTATAAATTCACTATCCACTCTCCTTGCAGTACTCTAATCATCCAGTCAGTACCCACGTACTCATGCAACGACCCAGGCAGTAACCATGCACTGCTACAAACACCTGTGCAGTACCAATGCAGTCATCTAAGCAGCTAGACACTATTCATTCACTCCTTCAATTACCCAGGTACTATCCATGCAATCCAGCCATCACCCTGTCACTACCCATGCACTCCTACAATCACCCAGCTAGTACCTTGAACTTAACTTAAAACAATCAATCCGCCAATACCTAAGCACTGGTAAATTCACCATGCAGTTCATTTGCAGTACTCTAATCATTCAGTCAGTACCCATGTTCTCATGCAATGACCCAGGCACTAACACGTGCACTGCTACAAACACCTGTGCACTAACCATGCAGTCCTCTAAGCACCTAGACACTGCTCATTCACTACTTCACTTACCCAGGTAGTACCGATGTAGTCCAGAAAACACCCTGTCAGTACCAATGCACTCTTACATTCAACCCAGTCAGTACTATGTACTTATCCAATCACTCTGCAAATACCCAACCACTTATAAATTCACCATGCATTCTCCTTGCAGTACTGTAATCATCCAGTCAGTACTCATATACTCAAGCAATGACCCAGGCAGTAACCATACACTACTACACTGAACTGTGCACTACCCATGCAGTTCTCTAATCACCTAGACACTACTCGTTCACTCCTTCAATTACCCAGGTAGTACCCATGTAGTCCAGCAATCACCCTGTCAGTACCGATGAACTCCTCCAATCACCCAGTCAGTACTATGTACTTCTCCAATCACTCCGCCAATACCCAAGCAGTTATAAATTCACCATGCAGTCTCCTTGCAGCACTCTAATCATCCAGTCAGTACCCATGTTCTCATGGAATGACCCAGGCACTAAGCATGCACTGCTACAATCACCTGTGCACTACCCATGCAGTCCTCTAATCATCTAGACACTACTCGTTCACTCCTTCAATTAAGCAAATAGTACCCATGCAGTCCAGCAATCACCCTCTATCTACCCATACACTCCTGGTAATCACCCAGCCAGTAGTATGTACTTATCCAATCACTCCCCAATACCCAAGCAGTTATAAATTCACCATGCTCTCTCCTTGCAATACTCTAATCATGCAGTCACTACCCATGTACTCATGCAATGACCCAGACACTAAGGGCCCGATTCACAGAACTAACTTAAGACAAAATCCTAAACTTACTACTTTAGGTATTCACAGAAGTTAGGATTTTGTCTTAAGTTTGTCTTAAGAAAAACTTAAGACAGACTTAAGACAGACTTAAGTTAGGATTTTGTCTTAAGTCTGTCTTAAGTCTGTCTTAAGACAAACTTAAGACAAAATCCTAACTTATGTGAATACCAAAAGTAGTAAGTTTAGGATTTTGTCTTAAGTTAGTTCTGTGAATCGGCCCCTCAGCATACACTGCTACAATCACCTGCTACCCATGTAGTTCTCTAATCACCTAGACACTACTCGTTCACTCCTTCAATTACCCAGGTAGTACCCATGCAGTCCAGCCATTCTCTTGTCACTACCCATGCACTCCTCCAATCACCCAGCCAGTACCATGTACTTTTCCAATCACTCTGGAAATACCCGATCACTTATAAATTCACAATGCATTCTCCTTGCATGACTACAATCATCCAGTCAGTACTCATGTACTCATGTAGTGATCCAGGCAGTGACCATGCACTGCTACAATCTCATGTGCACTACCCATGCAGTCCTCTAATCACCTACACACTGCTTGTTCACTCCTTCAATTACCCAGGTACTACCCATGTAGTCCAGCAATCACCTTGTCAGTTCCAATGCACTCCTTCAATCACCCACTCAGTACTATGTTCTTATCCAATCACTCCGCCAAAACTTAGGCACTTATAAATTCACCATGCACTCTCCTTGCAGCACTCTAATCATCCAGTCAGTACCCATGTTCTCATTGAATGACCCAGGCACTAAGCATGCACTGCACTACCCATGCCGTCCTCTGTTCACTTAGGCACTACTCATTCACCCTTTCAATACCCAGGTAGTACCCATGCAGCCCGGCAATCACCCTGTCACTACACATGCACTCCTCCAATCACCCAGCCAGTACTATGCACTTATCCAATCACTCTGCCAATACCCAACCACTTATAAATTCACCATGCACTCTCCTTGCAGTACTGGAAGCATCCAGTCAGTACTCATATACTCATGCGATGACCCAGGCAGTAACCATACACTGCTACAATCAACTGTGCACTACCCATGCAGTCCTTTAATCACCTAGACACTACTTGTTCACTCCTTCAATTACCCAGGTAGTACCCATGTAGTCCAGCAATCACCCTGCCAGTACTTATGCACACCTCCAATCACCCAGTCAATACTATGTACTTATCCAATCACTCCGCCAATACCCGAGCAGTTATAAATTCACCATGCACTCTCCTTGTAGTACTCCAATCATTCCGTCACTGCCCATGTACTCATGCAATGACCCAGGCACTAAGCATACACTGCTACAATCATCTGTGCACTACCAATGCAGTCCTCTAATCACCTAGACACAACTCATTCACTCCTTCAATTACCCAGGTAGTACCCATGCAGTCCAGCAAACTTCCTGTCACTACCCATGCACTCCTCTAATCACACAGCCAGTACCATGTACTTATTCAATCACTATCCATTCAAACAGCAGAGGAGTTGGCCTAACGGCTAGGGCGCTCGACCTCGGACCTGAGGATCCGGAAGCACAAACATACTACTGATGCACTCATGTAGTCACCCAAGCACTACCCATGTAGTCTTGCAATCACCCGAGCAGAACCTATGCATTCAAAGAATCACTCAGGCACTATACATGCTCTCATGCAATTACACACGCATTACCCATGGACTCACCCAATCACAGAAGCACTACCCATACACTCATGGAAGTATATACATACTACTGATGCACTCATGCAATGATCCAGACACTACCCATGTACCCATACAATCACCAAAGCACTAAACACGCTGTCTTCCAATCACCCAAGCACTCTCGATATACTCATGCAATTACTCCTGCATTACCTGTATTCACGTACAATCACCCAGGCATTCCCCATGCATGTACGCAATCACCCACACACTACTCATGCTGTCATTCAATCACTCAAGCTCTAGATATTTACTGATTAAATCACCCAGACATTATCATACAATTATTCCTCTTTCTTTAAACAGATAAGGTAGTTCTGAAAATAACTCTTTTTTCTTTTGTTGTTTTGTATTTTTTGTATTTTTTTACTCTTTTTAAATTGTTTTGGTGTTTTTTCAGAAAACAAAAAAAACAGGAGCCAGTGACACAACTAGTGTCTTAACTTTTGCAGACCAAAAAACATTGTAAAACCATACATTTGCAGTGATGCTGCAAATAGCAAAAACAACACTATCCACAGACTGCTCCCCATAGTATAATGTCTTTTTTGCATTTAATGCAGCGGTGCTCCACACGAGCAAATTCTGGCCTGATATCAGGTCCTCTGGAAGAAGAGCCAGCAGCAGAGGATGGAGTGGCTTGCTGATTGTCATGCAGGGCTTGCTCTTCCAATTCTCTTTTCCTTATGTCATTTGAGATGTCATCAGTGATGTCATCAGTGATGTCACTGACCATTTCATGAATGATGTAATATGTGACATCATCAGCAGTGGATTGCGGGAGCGCAAGTTATAGTTAGTACAACTAACTATAACAGAGGAATTTCAATGGTTTTGTATGAGTGAAATGTCCAGCTAACTATAACACCCCTAAAACCTATGGGTTTTTCAGTGAATTTCTGAGGT
Source organism: Lissotriton helveticus (assembly GCF_964261635.1). NCBI lineage: Eukaryota > Metazoa > Chordata > Amphibia > Caudata > Salamandridae > Lissotriton > Lissotriton helveticus. The sequence continues at coordinate 1,180,096,582 of NC_136061.1, forward strand.
TTTGTAAATGCTAATTGCTAACTATAACAGCCCTGAAACCTATGGTTTTTTGAGTGAATGTCAATGGTTTTTTCAATGATAATTTTCAAATGTATTAATTTTACATTTATTTTTTTCATATTATTTAGTATATTTTTTTAACTATTTATTTTTGGATATTTTGTTTTTTTTATTACATTATATATTTTAAATATTAATTTTTAAAAACAGTTTTTTAAAATATGGAAATTCTAAGATTTTTTTTATTTTGTAATTTTTTAAACATATTTATATTATTGTCTTTATTTATTTATTTTTCTTCAAATTTTTTGGGGGAGTCGCGCAACCAAAGCGTACCTTTCTTGAACACAGCGCAGAACCTAGCCGCCATTTTAGGATTATTGTGTAGGATCCGCGTAGGGTGTGCGATGGGTGCGTATTTTCCTTCGCGATTGCTATGCGACCGGTACGCCACTTCTGGCGCATACGCGACACATACATTTTACGTTACACAACCCTTGCGCTTTCGCGTGACGTCATATACGCTTTGGAAGCGGTGGGTGTGCGACTCCTGCGAAATTTTTTAATGTCTAACAACATGTATATATGTATTTAATATAAATATTAAGGCAAGACATTATCTGAGCTAATCATAAAAATAATATTCTTTTCGGTTTTTTTTTTCAAAACACTTTTTATTAGTCTGCACAAATATAAATGCAAAGCCCCGGTCGCTGGGTTCTGTTGCATACATCAATGAAGCAAGCACAGCAGTGTCATACATTTTTATATAATACAAACACCCCCCCCGCCCCCACCACCCCCCCACGCCCCTGGTTGCGCTGCTACCATGTACCAGTTTACTGATACCAATAAGAGAAACAATGATCACATGCCAAAGTCGTCAGAGCACCACCAGCGTGCTCCAGCACTCCCAAGTGATTAAAATGTCAGAGTGGAGTCGTTTTTGGGGGGGGGGTCAAGGTCCAGCCCCCTGTAGTCCGCCCACCGCTTCCAAATCCGAAAGTGCTTACGGGGGCACCCCCTGGCTGGAAAGACAGGCTGCTCCAACCCCATACAGAAGTCCATGCCGTTCCTCCAGGCGGCCAGAGACGGGGCCAGGGGCGCCTTCCAAGCTCTTGCTATGTCTCGCTTGGCCAAGGTCAGACCCAGCAATAAAAGGTGACGTTTGTATCGATTGCCTCCTACCCCTTCCATAACATGCAACAAAGCCAATTTCGGTTCCCTGGACAGTTCCCATGCCAATACTTCTGATAAACATCGAAAGACCCCGGTCCAGAACCTATGCAGCACCGGGCAATCCCATGTTGTGTGTAAGAGTGTACCTACCTCAGAGCCACATCGCATGCACTCAGGGGACCCTATCATACCCGCCTTCCACAGGCGCTCCCTGGTGAAATATGTATATTCTTTTAGTTTTAATAAAGTTATATTACATCTAAATGCAATTTTGCGAAGTCGCACTGGATGCGAGCTGCGCGTGCGCACCCTACGCGGATCCCATGTGACCAGAAAAATAGAGATTTGATTGGTTCATAATACTTCCTATTCTAACTATTGAAGGACCCCACCCATTTCAATCATTCTTCTTGGACCGTCTTTGGAGCAACAACTCTACTAGGAACAACCTAATATTTTGCTGTTTGGAGACCTGATTTTCATTTTTATTAAAGAACAAGGGCTACTGGACAACAAGAATCATCTAATTTTGAACAATCTAACAATGAGGAATTTCTACCGGAGCCTGCACGTCCTGAGAGATACAGTTCCATCGTATGGAAATTTTTTACATTTCATGCAGGACGAAAAAAAGAGAACGCAACCAAAGTCACTTGTAAAATATGCAAAGTCGTACTCTCACCTGGAGATCCGAATAAAAAAAATTCTTGCGGGACCACAAGCATGCTTAAACATTTAAAAAGTTTACATCCCGTCAATCTATCACGTGAGGAGTGCCGAAGACTGAGAGAAAATCCACCACCAGCAGTAGCAAGCACTTCGGGGACATCTCCATCAAGTCAAAATCTGGACATACGTCCACAATTGGCCAATGCAAAAATACACTGCATAAATTTTAATAGGCTGCTGTGCAATGGAGAGCAGTCTGTGGACTTGGTTTGCCTGGATTTAGAAAATCATCTGTGCTAGTTTTTATTTTTTTTTACCCCCAGAAGGTCATTGTTTTGTGTTCCAGTTCTCATTTTTACTTTAAAAAAAATACAAAGAAATCAAAAAATCGTTCAGAAAAACACAAAAAAAGTTATTTTCACATCTAACTTCTCTGGTTAAAAAAGAGCTATATTTGTATGATAGTGTGTGAAAGTTTGTTTGAATGTATGCGTACTGGATAATTGACTGAAAGAATGCATTTGTCAGGTATGGTGAATGTATAAGTGCAGAACTATAAGGAAGTGCTGCAGCATGACACTGTAAGCTCTTTAGCTGCAGCGTGCTGTGGTACTTCCGAAGCACAGGCATGCAACATATGTACATAAATATGTTGCAAGTCTGTGCTTCCCTCTGCACTGCTGCTTAAACTGCAGCCATGTGGTGACACAGGCACCCTTGCACCATGGTGGAAGGATGTCAGTGTCATCTGGAGTTTGTGTTTGTGCAAAAAGACACACCTTTCTGCACAAAAACAATCAGTGAAGGCATTTTTCTCCTTCAATGTATGCTGTGCATTTTAGCATATATTCAAAGAGAAAAAATTAGGAGAAATTAAAATAATTCTCCTTGTTGTGCCTTGCTACACCAATTGGAGGATTTTGCAGCATTCACACACATGTCCACATTTATCATTTCTGATAAATCTGGAGATGTGTCTTGTTCTATGAGTGTTCTGTGCAAACACCTATAGAACACCTTTTCAATGCAAAGTGGTATGTATTATGAAGTCGTATTTACATGGAAAAGAAAAGGTACACATACTGCCTTTTCCTCTGTTTGTAAATATGAAAGAGTGTCTTGCGCTAGAACAATGATACAGCAAGTGACATTGTTTGTACACAATGCTTCTAAATTTGCCCCATAAATGCTTAGGTATTGGCAGACTGTTACAATAACAACATATTGCCAGTTAATTGTTTGAAAAATTGCATGAGAGTGATAGGAGATAAACATGGACTTATGTCGGCAAAGATGCTCAAAGAAGTATGATTGAAATGATTGCGGTTCTTCAATAGGTACAATAGGAAATATTATGAACCAATCAAATCTTTTTTTTTCAGGTCACACAATATCCTATGACAGTGAGATTCCAAAACTATATTGGTATAAACTGGGTGTTTTCAAGACTATAATATTACTTTGTAGCTTCTTGCAGATTTGTTTGCATAGTATATAAAAACATTAATTTGTACTAGGATTAATAGTTAGACCAATCCATAACTATACAAGTAATAAGTACAGTAATTTCAGTACTGCAAACAGAAAAGAAGATACATTTATAAGTACTTATGTTTTGGCAAACTGATAGGACACATTTATAGATTAGTGAAGGGAAGGGATGGGGCCTGGTGTGACATGTGCAAACACACTCTGTGACGTGTTTTAAGTTAAGGAGTTTTGTCTCTTTTAATCCTGAAAGTACCTCGATCCTACCAGCCCACCATGTCTCTCTATTAAATATCATATAGGCACGTTGCAGAGAGGTGCTATGAAGTTGTGTCCTATTTTATACCTCTCTGCAATGCAACTCATTGGCACTTTCTGCACATATCTGGTGGGTTAGTTGGCCCCCAGTGACACTCAGTAGTCATGTTAACTTTATCTTGTAACTTAAAACGCCCACAGAGCATCTTTCCACACATATCTACTCTGTCCATCTCCCCTTTCTTCACCTGTGTGCAAACACAGGCCATTGTGTATTTCAATATTTACTATATGTAGCTGAAAGGGTCACTATGGGATTGCAAGAGCAGTGACAGGGTGTTTGCTGTAGTGTATGGATACTGACTGGGGAATTGTAGGCCTGAAACACAAGTGAAAAGGTGGTTAGACCACTACATGCATAGTGGATAGGAGTTTAAAGCAGTCCATGTCCTAAGGACTAGCGCGCTACATGAGTATATAGACACTGACTAAGTGATTAGAGTACTGCAAGGCAATACAGTGAGTGAATTAACAATTGGTTGAGTTTTACTTTAGTGATTGGATTAGTACATGGTACTGAAAGAGTCAAAATCAAATCAAATCAATTAAGCTTTATTCGATTTGCTGAAGTACAAAATCATAAAAGCTTTCATTTAAAAAGCATGTTAAAAAAGATCAATATATATAATGTAGAGTGCACTTGACAAATTGGGGTGGTTTAGTACAATTCGTGGGAGACTGAAAATGTATCCAAAGATGAAAGGTACTTCACTCAATACAAATTTGTATGATAAGGATTAAAAAATAAAGCTTTATACATTTATATAAAAAACAATGGTTAGACTTTCTTGATGGTCTATATACAGATTTTCCAGAATTAGTCTAAGACGGATAGATAAAGATAATCACATTTCCTACATCGAGTTCCTGAACCTAACAACAAGCTTCAGATAGGAAGATACAGCTTTGATGACATAAGCGTTTTTTAATGATTTCAGCTTGTTAAAGGTCACTCTACAGGTTCGTAAGCCCCAAGCCTTTAGTAAGGGTTTCAGGAACATTTCCCTCGGAATCAGATAAAATCTGCAGAATAGTATGCAATGGATGTTAGACTGTTATGAGGTGTTGTCACACGGGCAGATTACTCTTTCCCCTGTCCAATCATTGCATAGCGGGAAAGTGATTAATCTAAAAAAGGTATCCGTGCGAAAACGGGTCAAAAGCATACGGGCAAAAGGGGATGGTTCTAAAAGTAAATACTGCTGAACCTCGCCATCGATGGTGGTTAGTTGATTCTCTATGACCGTGCGCTTTCCCTTTTCTAAGAGCCATATTTTATTGTCTAGGTGCTTGAGGATCATCTTTTTCAGAGTAATTCTGGACACAGCCTCCATGCTTGCAGGGTTCAGAAAGTATTCCGGATGCCCAATGTCTTTCAGCGTATCTCTTACGTACTTAAACCATTTAATGTTGTCAGCGCCGTCTAACCTGAGACAGTCTTTAATGACATCTCTATTCAGGCTCGTCTCAGGTTTTACCCAGACATTGTGCCACAGTAGTATGGGAGAAGATTTAATGGTGTCCGCGATATAAGGGAGGCCTAATTCATTATGAACAACGTATGTAGCTGTGCATTTGGGGGCTGCTAATAGGTAACGAATGAAATGGTTCTCACATAGTTGAATGTGTTCTACGTGCTCAATCCCCCAAAGGCCAGCTCCATAGGTACCGGTAGATAGACATTTAGATTTGTAGATCTGTAAAAGTTCTCCAACCGGTCTCCCTTCCAATTTGTTGGCAAAGTTGGTCAGTGCACCCGTGGCCCTTGAAAATGCTAAATGTCTTGCTGTTGCCGCTGCCTGCCATGTGCCCTTTCTGTCAAAGTTGATGCCTAGGTAGGAGAACCTATTTGTACTCTCGACTTTTCTCCCGTCCAGAAAGATTGGGCATGGTGTCCTTCTGGTCCCGGTTCCGCAGGACATGGTATATGTTTGTGAAACATTAACTCTTAGGCCTCTATTTCTCATAAAATCAGTAAATTTCCCTACTGCCCTTTGCAGTCCAACCCTTGTCCGGGACATTATTGCGGCGGCGTCCGCATACAAAAGTATAGGTATTGGGGAGCCGTTTATTGTTGTATAGTCATGGTATGATTCACTAAGGTATTGGCCAACCACATTGATGTATAGAGTGAAAAGTAGAGGTGCTAAAATGCACCCCTGTCTTACCCCTCTGCGTATCTCGAACTTCTCGGAGCACTCCCCCCTCCGCCCGTATTGGACACGGGAGCGTGCCCCCCTGTAGAGTTGTTTGATAAACAGGAGCGTCTCATGATCCACAGAGTCGAATGCGGAACTTAGGTCCACGAACGTGACAAAAAGGTTTCCTTTTTTGGCCTGAGTGTATTTTGCTATTATTAATGCCAAGTTAAGGCCCTGTTCTATGGTGCCTTTGCCTTCCCGGAAACCATATTGTAGGTTTGAAATAACATCGTGTTCCTCCGTCCAATCCTGGATCCTGTTTAGAATAATCCTCCCGGCAACTTTCATCAAGGCATTGAGTAGCGAGATCGGGCGGTAATAGACGGGATCATTCCTGTCCCCTTTTTTGAAGATCGGGACCATGATTGCCTCTGGCCAGGTTGGAATGAATCCGGAGATATTTGAGGAGTTAAGCACATTGGTGAGCAAGGGCGCCCATAGATCAATCTCAGATTTTTAGACATCTATGGGAACACAATCCGGCCCGGGTGCCTTCCCCGAGGGACTTTCTTTCAGTGCCTTGATGACTTCCTCGCAGTCAAACATAATGCCCAAAGGGAAAGCACTAGGGGGATTATGCCCCACTGATGGATCAAGGTAATTTCCATGTAGGAAACTAGATTCCACAGCCTCTACTTTTCCGAGATCTATTTGGGCCGCCTGCTTACTTTCCAGAAAAGGGGCATTTACTGCTTTCCAAAAAGCTATGTTGTCCTTCCTTTCGGATGCTTCATGGAGTGCCAGCCATGCCTCTCTCTTTAGTTGTTTTTTCCTGCTGGTTATGGCGGAGCAATAGGAGTGTCTGGCTCTCTGAATTATTTCACGGCATCTCGGGGTGGCATGTAAGGCTTTCTTTAAGGTAGTAAGTGCCTTGGTGCAACTCTCATCGAACCAGCCTTGGCTATTTTTCGGGCTGTGGCGAGATACCCTAGTTAAGAGTCTTTTTGATTCCGCTAAGATATTATTGAAGGAATCAATGACTGTATGAGGCTCATCCTTGTTAGAGAGACAGATTTGAATATCCTCATAAGTGTTTTTGACTAAGCTTTGAAGGAAGGCCACAGGCTCCACCTTATCCCATTTGATGCAGTACCCATTTGTGCTGGCTAGCCTTATTGATGGGTTGTATGAAGGGTTATCGAATACGTTTTGCTCGGTACCCTTAGGTTTTATAGTGATCGAGATTGGATAGTGATCACTGAGAATGGTGTCGAGTGTAGTACTGACCCTGAGTATCTTGTGGATAAAAGGGTGAAATCGATGGATGAATTACATCCTCTCCCGTTAAAGGTGGGTCGGAAGGGTTTAATGGGAGAACATAGTTCATTAATATATGACAAGGTGAAATAAGAAGTCAAGTTATTCAAAAGATCCCCCAACTTGGAGTGATTAAAATGAGTAAGAGCATCTTCCTTATTGTCGCCCAGGTCACAGATACCCGCTGCCCCACGGGGGCATAGGGTGCAGTTGAAATCGCCTACCCATAACAGAGCCATATCTCCGTCCATCTGTTGCTCTAGTTTTAATAAATTGGACATTAAGTTTTTCACAACAGTTTCCATTAATTGTGTTGGAATATTATTGTAGAAATTGACCAATGTCATGTTTTTTAGATCTCCCCAAGGGGTTACTATAATTTGATAATACTCTGTAGATAAGAACTTAACTACTTTGGGTCCCCCTATAATCAATATGTATGTACATAGCCCCCCCCCCCTTATGTCTGCTGTGTAAGCTGGGAGTAGCTGGAGTGTGAAAAGTTTGGTAGCCCATAATGTGTAGCTCATTTGTGGTCCACGTTTCCTGTAGGCAGATAATACTATACTTGGTTACAGTTTCCCGCCATAAAGGGCTGGTCATTTTTTCAGTCAAGCCCGCAACATTCCAGCATAAGATGTTATTGGTGGGTTTTATCTCTGTGGTGGAGGCACTGTTGTCAACCTCTGGATATGAGCCCTCTATAGTGCTTGCAGTTGACAATGAACTTATATTCATTATGGGTTCTATGTCGTGTCTTTGGGCTTTAGTTGTGGGTGTATTGACTAAGGGCGGTATGGTTAAATCAGTGGACTCAATTGTTTCAGGTAAGGCGTTAACCACCATATTTGTTTGCAAAGTGCTAACAGAGCCTTTTCCCTGTTGCTCATGTAATTCTGTTAGGGGCAGACTGGACAGCTTATGGTAATGCTCCCCCATTCAGATCTTCCCATGTCAATCCTGATCGTCCATGCCCGACAAAGACTCATAAGGATTGTGTAAAGTAATACTCCACCTTGGTATACCAGTAGCCTGGCTTATTCTTCCTATATGATATTTGGGGGTCCTGCCTGTATGTTGATGGGGAGGGTAGAAGGCTCCCAGCGGGTTGATGCTTATGGAATTATGGTATAAGGAAGAATGTCTAGTATGAAGTAGAATTTCATGGCCTAATCTAGGATTACAAAAGGTCAGGGCGATACAATCGCCGGGGAGATCTTGTTTTGCCTTCCCACCCACGCCACCCTTCTTGCCATTTTAAAGCAGCTGAACTATTCGCTGCTTAGCCCGGTTTGTTCGCCCAACCAGAATAGGGATTTATTTCTAAGTTCTTGCCAGCGTTCATGCTTTCCCTGGGCCAAAGTGGGCACGTTGGCCAAAACCACCATGTATGGGGTGGCTGCAGGGGATAGATCTAAACGGTCCCTCGTGTTAATAGCATTCTGGTTGGTTTGACCACCTGGACCGAGTTCACCTCTAACAGGCTTATGCTGGACCAATCGCATACTTGGACGAGTTGTTAAGTCAGTGTGCAGTAGGGGTATGTCTCTATCACCCTTTAAAGTAAGATGTATTTGTGCAGGGTCAGGTAAGGGTCGTATGCAATTTCCCATGGGTGGCTCGGTGGTCGGATGTAAATCGGATACGTTAGTCCTATGTACGCCTACCTGGGCATGTTTGATTTTGTCTATGAATGTTGTATGTTTACTTGCATTGACCATTTCCTCCAAACTAGCTACTCTGTTAGTCAGTGCTTGTAATGCCTCAACGAGGCAAACTCGGCTCGGAATCATCCTTAGAACACCCCCACAGCAGCCGAGTAGGTGCTGCTTGGGGTCTCGCCATCTTGGGTGAGGAGCAGGAGCAGGGTGATCAGACTAGTGCTCGGCCCCTCCCGCTCTCCCGCCCTCGCCACTACAAAAGGCCAGCTTTCACACCCCCGATGACTACTATTGTGTGTGGTGTGTTTAACAAAGCGTCCTGAGGCGGAAGCCGGGACTAGTAAGAAAAAAACTGCTGCTCAATTTTTACTGTTGCTTTTAAAATTGTATCTGGATTTTACTCACTGCTCAATTTTATCGACTTGCTTTTAAAATTGTATTTTGAGTTCACTGGGCAAACAATTTCACGTATTCACTGCTCACCTAGACATTTAATTGGCACGGGGCCATAGCGGTGTGTCCTTCCCTGTTTGCGCACCGATGCAGAGTTGAACTGGCAAACTCGGCTCGGAATCATCCTTAGACCACCCCCACAGCAGCCGAGTAGGTGCTGCTTGGGGTCCCGCCATCTTGGATGAGGAGCAGGAGCAGGGCGAGCAGACTAGTGCTCGGCCCCTCCCGCCCTCCCGCCCTCGCCACTACAAAATGAAGCCACCATCCCGGAAGCGCTGCGGACGGGCGCAGCGAGAGCGCTGGCAGTGCGCGGAAGGCGCGCCAAAGGCAAGCCCGTCTGCGCCCGTCCGCGACAGGCCGGGACCAGGGGCCATAACCCCTGCACAACTGACTGGCCAAAACTCGATTCCATCAACAAACGCCATTACATATTCAAGTAGTGAGCTTAGGAAGCTTAACAACACAGGTGCAACACACCCAACGTTATGTGTACAATTGGGACCCTTGAATACTATGGGGCCAGTCAGTTGCCGGAACTGTAAGTGGGAGAGTGACCCCTGGTACTACCCTGCTAATGCCAGCACCCCAGATTTTGCATTGAGATGTATTTATCTCAATGTAAGATCCCTCCCAAAACATGCAATCGAAATCTGGGACATTCTGCATACTGACAAACCGGATCTAGCCTTCATTACTGAGACGTGGCTTGACAATCACAGCACCCCGGACATTGCTATGGCCCTCCCAGCTGATTACAAAATTCTCAATCTGAACAGGGAGAAAAAAAAGGGAGGTGGGGTAGCTTTGTTGTTTAAAGACTCCTTCACCTGCAGACAAGAGATGATCACACAGACTAGCAGCCATGAAGCCATGACTTTTTCAGTGTCCATAAATACCAATATTCTTCTTGGTGGTGTTATTATCTATAATCCACCAGGCTGCACATCTGACTTCACTACGCAGCTGCTGTCGCAAATCATGCCTGTTTGCTGCAGAACAAAAATATCCTTCTCCTAGGGGACTTTAACATTCACTACGATAATAGCAATAACCCCCTAGCAAAACAGTTAGTAGAGAATATGGAAATTTTACAGCTGTCCCAGAGAATCGAACAACCAACACCCAAGGCTGGACACATCTTAGATCTGATGTTCTCCAATATAAGTTCTATTCTCATTAAAGGGATTAAATCATTGACTTGGCCAGATCACTCCATGATTGAGTTCAATGTCCATCTACCAGTTAAAAACACCAGACTCTCTAACCCGGCAGTGACACAAAATAGGAGCTGGAAATTTTTTATAGTAGAAACCTTTCAGCAACATTTCGCCTATTCCCATTCAGTAAAAACTAACATCAACAAAGAAATAGACTATCTCCAGAACCATATTACGAATGCACTGGAACATTGTTCAATGCTTCGCTCCAATATCAAAGCCAGGCGGACCACGTCAGAAAATTGGTATGGGCCAGAACTAAAGGCATTAAAAAGGAAATGCACATCGCTTGAACACAAATGGAGACTAATAAGAACTCAAGACGCCAGACTGGCATATGAGAAAGAAGTCATACTATACACCAAAGCCATCAGGAAAGCAAAAAAGGAATAGTTTTCTTGCAGAATAACAGAAAATAAAAACTCTTCTAAAGAACTTTTCAAAATTGTTAGAGAACTGTGCAGTCCCACCAACCTCTCATCTAATTTGACCCCATCACAAGCAGGCTGTGATAAAATGAATGACTTTTTCTGTGAGAAAATAAACACAATTTACTCGTCATTTTCCAACTCTAAACCGGATGGTTTAGAGGCCCATGAGTTACCCATCCCTCAGATCACTTGCTCCAGCTTTGGCCCATTCTCGGAAGAAGAAGTGGGTAAAGTTATGCTAGAAATTAATTCAGCCTCCCAATTGGACCCATGTCCCCACCATATTTTTTCGCAAATCGCCCCTATAATCTGCCCAGCGGTAGCCCAAGTGCTGAACCACTCGCTAGAAGCTGCGGAATTCCCAACTAGTCGGAAGAACGGCATAGTCACCCCTCTTCTAAAAAAAACTGGTTTGGATATCAATAATCCTGCCAATTACAGACCCATATCTCAGCTACCCTATCTATCTAAAGTTCTAGAAAAACTGGTTAACAGGCAATTATCCAGTTTTCTCGAAATCAATAACTTATTAGATATCTCACAAACGGGTTTCAGGGCTAACAACCGCACGGAGACCACTCTCTTGTCCGTGCTGGATAATATCAGAATGCAGGTAGATCAGGGGAAAACAGTTGCCTTGATACTACTGGATCTCTCGGCGGCGTTTGACACTGTTCCACACAATCTGCTATTAAGAACCTTGGCAGCAAAAGGCATCCGGGACAGGGCACTGGGGTGGCTGCAATCATTCCTGTTGGATTGAACGCAATCAGTGCGCATGGGCAACTTTTCATCCCCGCACCGAAACATAAAATATGGGGTCCCGCAGGGGGCCTCATTGAGCCCAACGTTGTTTAACGCTTTTGTGTCTTCCCTAGCAGTAATAGGAAGAAAGTGGGGTGTCGAAATCTGTTCCTACACAGACGACACCCAACTAACCGTAACCCTGGATGAGAAGAATGACCCTAAGGACAGGCTGATAAATTGTCTCACCGAACTGTCTGACTGGATGCACAGCCATTGCCTAAAACTGAACGCAGACAAATCAGAAATATTACTGTTCGGTAGACACACTCAACTGTGGAACAACAGCTGGTGGCCAGTATCCCTGGGTACCCCCCCAATTCCGACACTAACAGCAAGGAATTTGTGAGTAATTATTGACACCACACTATCTATGAAATCTCACGTAGCTACAATATGCTGCAAAGGTTTTGCCATGTTAAAGATGCTTAGAAGAGTCTTTCCCTGGATTCCCATGGAGTGTAGAAGGATCCTGGTTCAGGCTTATTGATGAGCAGGCTGTACTACGGAAACTCCCTGTTTGTAGGCATGGCAGAATATCTCTTCACCAAATTACAATTAGTGCAGAACGCGGCGGCCAAGGCCATATGCAAGAAAAGAAAGTTTGACTCAGCTAAGAGCTGCCTACGAGAGCTTCACTGGCTACCAATGAGGCAGAGAGCAACGTTCAAAATGATGTGTATAACACACAGAGCACTACACAACACAGGCCCACTTATCCTTAGAAATAGGATTCAATTCTATGCACCAACTAGAAATCTCCGCTCTCAATTCACGGCTAGAGCAGGAATCACTCGAGTGAAGAGAGCCAGGATGGGAGAGCAAGCCTTCTCCCACATAGCTGCAGCCAAATGGAATGAATTGCCCGTGGCTCTTAGACTGATGGACTGCCACCTGGCGTTTAGGAAACATCTGAAAACCTACCTGTTCCCTAAACCAGACTAAAATGACACTGTCCATGATAAACCATCACCCATTATAGCTGCTACAGCGCTGTGATATCCTACTCAGGATGATTGTTAGCGCTTTACAAGAAAACAATAACATAACATAACATAACATAACGAGTGTGCTGCGTAAGCAGCTTAATTCCTTCATGAAATTGTCAATCGCTAAGGTGCCTCGATCTATTTGTGTGACATGACTGATTTTAGCAGAGCCTTTGTTGATCCTACAAGGGGCCATTTATGCAGCGGGATTTTTTGCTTTGGGTCTTTTGTTGTTGGGAAGCATCTTATGGGGGCTTATATGGATGGTACTAGTGTTACTGGTCTGATTATAAGGGTCCACCGCCATGTTTAATGGGTACTTGGGGCGTGTGTTCGGGGGTTGTATCTCTGCTTCTTCCTCAGAGGTGCTTACTTCAATCTCCAAAGAGTGAAAGAGTCACTATGGGATTGCATGAGCAGTCACAGGGAGTTTGCTGGAGTGTATGGATACTGACTGGGGAATTGTAGGCCTGAAACACAAGTGAAAAGATGGTTGGACCACTACATGCATAGTGCATAGGAGTTTAAAGCAGTCCATGTTCTAAGGCCTGGCTTGCTGCATGAGCACATGCATACTGACTGAATGATCAGACTACTACAAGGAGAGACACTGGGTGAACTTATAATTGGTTGAGTTTTTCTTCAGTGAAGGGATTACTATATGTAGCTGAAAGGGTCACTATGGGATTGAAAGAGCAGTGACAGGGTGTTTGCTGGAGTGTATGGATACTGACTGGGGAATTGTAGGCCTGAAACACAAGTGAAGAGGTAGTTAGACCACTACATGCATAGTGCATAGGAGTATAAAGCAGTCCATGTCCTAAGGCCTAGCTCGCTACATGAGTACATAGATACTGACTGAATGATTAGAGTACTACAAGGAGATACACTGAGTAAATTAATAATTGGTTGAGTTTTCCTTTAGTGACTGGATTAGTACATGGTACTGAAAGAGTCACTATGGGATTGCAAAAGCAGTCACAGGGTGTTTGCTGGAGTGTATGGATACTGACTGGGGGATTCTAGGCCTGAAACACAAGTAAAAAGGTGGTTAGACCACTAACTACATGCACAGTGCATAGGAGTTTAAAGCATGCTTTTAAAAAAACAGAAACATTCAGCCTACTTTTCAGACTAGAATGTCGTCAAACAGCCAATCATTTCTTTTCTTTTTTCAAAACTGCACCTTATCCACCATTTTAGAAAAATCTCACTTCTCAAACAGCCATTTCACATACAGACACCTTCTGAGTGCATCCAGACCTCCCTTCAAGATGCTTAGAGTGTGGATTGTGGGACACAGCTATATTTTTTGAAGTCAAAGGTATGCAGAAAATAGAGGCATGGACAAAGACCTAGCTTTGCCAAATGTAGACATTAAATGGATTGGACAGAGAGGGTTAAAGTAGCACCAATTGAGACAATTGGTTAAATCCTTTTTGCATCTCCAACACCCTGACCTCATAATTGTGCACTGTGGTGGCAATAACCTAGGCACTTTGACTGGGGTAGGTCTGGAAATGGTTATGAAGGAAACCTTTACAGAACTGATGTCACTCTTACCCCAAACTGCCTTTGTCTATTCTACCACATGTCAAAGACAGGAATGGAACTGGTCCAATCAAGTTTGTCAACAGATTGAGAAAGCTAGGAAACGTCAATAAATCTGTTTCTGCTTTTCTCCGAGATTATAGGATGGGGTCCATTTACCACAACAATCTGCGTTTCAATATGGATGGCATCTATAGGAGAGATGGTGTACATTTTACAGGTGAGGGTAACAGAGTCTTCCTCATCAACTTTAGACTCTGTATAGGTACTTTCTTGTAGGTACCAAAATCTCTCAATAAACACAAGGGCTCTCTTTAGAGCCACCCAAGATCTAAACACATAAGCTTGATGTATATCTCAAAAATATTATTTTTTTTGCTTGGAGTCGTGCACCCAACGCGTAGAAGTCCTGTACCAAACGCGCTGTAGTCACGCACCCTACACGTTAGGAGTCGTGCATCCAATGCATGCACACCAGAGGGCAACACTGAGTGCCGCGCTGGGTGTGCAACTCCTAATTTTCTGTAAAAAAAAAATAGCCCATATCACTAATTTCTATTATCCCTGGGGACCCCATCCCCCGGGGCTTATATAAAAAGTTGGGGACCGTGGGGGGAGCCCCAATGCCCCCACAGTCCCAGCCGGCTCCCCACGTCCTTCAGGAGCCGGCATTGCTTTTCCACATGGGGAGCTGCTAACATGCAGCTCCCCGTGTGGAAAAGCAATTTGGTTTCGATTTTGAAAGAGAGAGCAGGTTTCCCTGCTCTCTCTTTCAAAATCCAAACCAAGGGGCTCATTAGGATGCATTAGGACAAAGTCCCCCCGCCATCCTGTCTTGGGAAGGGACCACCCGCCATAAGGGCGGGGATCCCGTGTGTGGAATTAGGATGCACCTGCCACAGTGGCGGGTGCATTCCGCATTTTTAACATTGCGGCGGGCGGTGCTGAAAGCCCCGCCCGACGCAATGCTAAAAATGCATGTTGTGCGTTTCAAAGCACAGCATGACAGGCACCTGCCATGTTGTACTTTGAAATGCAGGGGGTGCACACCCACCCCCCTTCACCCTGGGGGCCTGCAACGGGCCCCCAAAGCAAAGACCGTATACCATTCCACGGCGGCATAAAGGCAAAGCACCACAGGCATTATAATATGGTTGGCGGTGTCTCGCAGACACCGTCACCATAGGAAAGCACTTTTTCTGCCGGTCGACTTCGCGACCGGCGGAAATACGGGGACGGACTTTCCATCCGCCGCAGACCCCCCAGCCAGCCTAATGTGGCGGGGTACATTTTGTTGAGGATGGCAGGCGGGTTGCCCCTTGCTGGGCCGGCAGTAAGCACCGCCCGCCCGGCGGGGCACTCCGCCCGCCATCCTAATGGGCCCCCAAGTTTGCTATGGGAGGACGGGAGCCGCGAGACTCCCGCCCTCTCATAGCAAACAGCAGTGTCCAGGACACTGCAGGAGCTGGCCCTGGGGGGTGGCGGTACCCTGGACCCACAACGGCCCCAGGATATGGGCCACACGACCCCCTCCCACAATACACAAAGCCCCGGGGGGTGGTGGTCCCCGGGGCTTGCGGGGGCTGTTGAGCCCCCACCCACATATTTTGCTGGGGGGGCCTTAGAGCTGCTCCAACCATTTATTTTGTAGACCCGGGGGTGGTGGTCCCCGGGGCTGGGGGGCCCCTCCGGGCCCCCCACAAAATTTTATAATTTTGCTCCCAGGATTTGGTCCCCCGGCAGCTAATAATTAAAGAAGCTCCGTTTTATCTTATTTTTTATGGCAGGATCCGCGCACCCTATGCACACTTTGCCATTTAAAAAAATATATATATTTTTTGGGGCCCTTGGAGTCCTTGTGGGACCCCCTAAGCAGGTCTAGAGGGTCAGGATATTCCTACCCTGCCCCCTTTATACGTTTTGCACACTTGTATCACTTTTAATTTGCATGAATTACAAGAGCATCCATCTGTGGGAATATTTTAGACTGCAACAACCATAATGCAACACACAGTCTCATCCAGAGCATCCAATCATGGTGTGTGATAGAGCTTTAAAGGTAGTTGGAGTCTATAATGCCCTCCTTGCAGGCTTGGGTGTGGCGTGTGGGAAGCTGCCCCTAAAGCAGCTGTGGCACTAACCTGAGCCCTCTTCTGGGCTCGGCAAGATGTAGCTGGTAGTACTGGGGTGTGGACTCACACAGCGCTGATGGCCCTCGGGGGAGAGGCAGAGCACTGTGGTCAGCTGGGCCCGATGCGGAATAGAACCCTACCCTTTGACCGCTGATGAAGGAGAGCTGCAGCGTGGAACAGAAGCAGGCTGCCCCTGCACACTCACAGTCCCGGCAGAGGGGAGGACTCAGGGGTTTTAGCTACAGATACCGGCTTCACAGAAGTGCTCCTACTAGGATCCTGAAGATAAACAACAATGGAATCACCTGTACTGATTCTTATTTTATGATTCAAATCTTCAAGGCGCCAATAAACAAAATACTGTCTGCCTACTGGAAATTTATAAGAAAATATAGAAAGAAACTTGACAAACAAAACCTCTGGGTCAATACACCAATGATAAACAACATCAAGGACAACTCAGTGAATAAGACAAGAGAATAAAGGTCAAAGAAGTTGCATTAGGACTGAAAAAACAGAACAAATAGTGTAGCACAGACTCAGATGATTTCAATGATTTCTACGTGTGTTTCGGCACCAGAAATGCCTTTGTCAGGAAGAGCCACAACTTTAAAGACTTGAAGTCTGTAAATGCAAAAAAAAAAAACCAATACATATGGTTTTTTCAACACAAGATATGTGTATCCTAATGACATGATTAGAAAAAGTAACTGATACATTGATTACATTTGTTCGCAGTAAGAGAATAAAAAGAAATGAATCCCCGTTCCCATAAAAGCAGTCCACTGGTTTATATAACATTTCCAAATAGACTACTGTCCTGTTTTCATCAGTGAGATCCTTTAAGTGGTGTTAGAGAAGAACACCTTTGAATTCAATGGAAGTCTTTTTAGACAAGTAAAGAGAGTAAGCATGGGACCTCCCTTTGCTCCCACCATAGCAAACATATACATGGCCCATTTTGAAAACATCTTGATCTATGTAATGAACCAGCCCCTTTTTCCAAATTCATCCACAAGTGGGCATGTTATATTGATGATATTTTCTGTATCTCGAGTGGAGAGTCAGACTCGTTGAATGAATTCCTACCATCAATCAATTTATGTGACGCCAATCTGAAATTTACGGCCAATACCAACAACATGAGTATTGAGTTTTTAGACATAGAAATCAAAGAGCAAAATCAAACCCTGGAAGTTGATCTTTATGTCAAGCCCACAGATAGGAATACGCTACTGCATTTTAATAGTTATCATCCTAAAATTCAGAAGGAAAGTATTCCCTTTGGGCAGTTTCTCCGGTTGAGGGGCGAAACTGCATCAACTTAACTGACTATGACATTAGATTAACTATGATGAAATCTAAGTTTATATCTAGAGGGTATCCAAGCAGGCTGGTACGCGAGGTGTACAAACGTGCCAGATTTTATGACAGGGACCATCTTTTTGAGTTTTGGAATTCTGTGTTTTTAATATTGTGGATGTGGAGTGTGCATGTGGACATGATTGTATTTAGTATGAGTGAGTATTTTTATGTAAAATGCATTTATTTGTAACAATAAATTATGTTTTGTAATTTTTGTAAAAAATCTTTGGTTCTTTCAGTTTATTTTTGCAAATGCTGTTATTCAATAAGTAGTTAGTTGCCTTAAGTCTTTCAACTCATTAGCCTATCCCTGCCTTAAGGAATGCTCCTCCTATTAGCAGGAGGCCTCTTTTTCTTCACAATTCAGCACACCTATTTACACTAGAATGATGCTGGTTCAATAAATGCTTATTGAAAACGTCCCCACTGTTTATTCTGTGTATCTCTCTGAGACAAAGTGAGCATGAGTGACTGAGTGAAAAGTACTGTACTGTTTCCACGATACCTGATGGGACAGAGTTGCCATGTTCGATAGCTGCCAAGAACTTTTCTCTTCATGGTAAGAGGGTTTCTAGTGGCACTGTGAGCTAGCTGTTATACAGGCAAACATACCCGGTGGGTGTGTCTGGAATCAGTCTGTACACCAATTCCACAGTCTATGTTGTTTAAACGCACAGTTCCTATATAATGACATGGTGCTGCCAACATTGGTTTGGTACTTATTTAACAGTCAAATCTTTTTAGTTGAGTCGTGCTATTCTCAGAGACTCCATCTCACATTTCCCCAGAGACATCTGGAGTGGGAAAGGGAACAATCCGCCACAGCTGAGTAGGCATATGTATTGGCTGTAGGCGTATCAACCTTGAAAGACAAATAGTTCCCTGTTGTGCATAAAACCTTGTCTCAGTTTCTTTGAAACTTCCTCTTTTTCAATAATGGCTGACGAAGACGCCAATGCACCAGCACAACATGATGCAGCAAGGGAGGAAGAACAAGAAGATGAAATAAGGATTCCAGAAAATTCAGAACTGCCCTTACTTTGAAACTAGAAGACAATGGCGTCACAACTAGGGGTGGGATAGTAACATTCGTGTTTGAGGCACACAAATCATATAGAGCGGTGGTATTCTATTTATGGGTTAAATTCCCACAAGCAGATGCACACATGCATACATTTAATTCTTATACTAAAGATGAAACACCAGATGAATACTGTGGAAAAGTAAATTTTGCCATGTTATATGTGCCTACGTATTCCCCATGTTATGTCATATGTGCATGATCGATATGCATGTATTCCCCCATGATCGATTAAAGACGCAATTACAGTTGTGTCCATCTCTAATATGCCAGTTTCCAGTTTTCGTGAATACAACGAATATCAGGCCTATGTAAAGCTACGTTGCCACGTTTTACAGTGTGCACGTTAATTCATTGAATTCTCCCCGTTTCTAGGCCTCAAAAGGGCCCGGACTCAGATTCAGCTCCTGTTTCCTGAAACCCTCTTCGAGGAACGATACAGCCCCCACCTGTATCCCTGACCCGTAGCTTACTTTCATGCCTCACAGTGCCCTGCTCGGCCTGGCTCTGCCTCCAGTCTGCCAAGAGTATGTTATGTTTCTAGTTATCAGTCCAGCCCTCCTTCTCTGCATTCCTAAGTTACTGAATCGCATCAATAGTTTCCGTCATGGTCTAGCCTTTATGTCTCCATGTAAGAGAAATACTGTATTAATATTCATAGAATATTTCTCGCACACGCACTACATGTAGGATTATGTATACACCAGTCTTAATGTCTGTTAGCCTTTGCTCTGCTAACTTTTGGATTCTATCAACATGTTCTCTAAACACTAGATACTAGATAGGCTTTAGGTACATGTCGCTCTGACACTCCAGACTTTAGTCTCCTCTTCTAGCGCAGAAGTCATAGCCCCCCAGTTCTCCCTGGTAACACGTCATTGTCAGTTTGCGCGCACCATTAGGTTAGAGGTCCCAGCTGCTCAGGTAGCCCCCTCCATGTTTCCGCCCCTTTTATGACATATTCTGTTACGTTTGCATCACATGTCTATGTATACGCCCTGTACACGCCTTCTTGTTGCATCAGTCATGCCTTATCTTTCGCGACTGCTACAAACTCCGCCTACTGCTACGCCTACTGTATTGAATGCCATGTATTTTGTTTAACTATATATACTAATGTACTGTTATTAAAAGTTGTCCCAATTGCCTATTCCTGCCCCCGGCAGCTGCCATCCCATTCCCGTACAGGCTGTCCTGTTCTGGTCCTTTATGCTTAATTAAAGCCTGTATACTCTAGCTACCTCGTATCTTGACTCTTATTTATTGAGCTAACCGTTTATTGATTATAGTCAAAAATAGATCAGGTAATAATTTATTTATTTACCACATAATGGCGCCCGAATAGGGACTTGCCCTTTCCCCACGCGCCGGAAAAGCCACGCAGGCCCCCTGATCCTCTGCAGCCGTGACGGAACCATACCGTGCACGTGCAGATATTTCTGCTTCAAGTATCCCTCAGGCCCACGGAGGAGACGGAGGTTGCGGTCCAGCGTCCAGACGAGGTGGTGGAGGAACGCGGCGAGTCCCGACCAGAGCCCAAGCCGAGAGTCCAAGGTCCGAGGTATCCGGAGGCCCACCTGTAACTGAAGTCCGAAGTTCGTCCGTCCGTCGTCGTAGCAGTCCAGTCCAGTCCGAGGCCTTCCGTTCTTGCTGCCCGGTGAGTACCGTTGCTGGGGTAGTATCTAGACAGGGTCAATTGATTTGTCTCTGGTCCGTGGGTTTGGGTACACAGATCCAACACGAAGTGTCCACTTAGGTGGATGCGGGTCCTGACGTGTCTCTTTATGGGACCGGTAAGTTTCGTGCTGTTTAGCAGCACATCTAGTCATTCTAGTCAGTTCTGTTCTCGAGAAATTCATGTGTTCTGTTTTCAGTAATTCAGGTAGTATTCTGTTCGAACCGTTATTTTTAAATGTTATTCCATGTGTTTTCAATGTCGTGGTATGAATGATTTGTTTTTCAGTTATTATTGTGTTCATTGTGTATTGTATTGTGTCCAGACTCCAGTCTAGTCATGCCTCTATTCTCTAAGTTACGTCAGTTAAAAACTAGAAAAGGTCAGCTCGAAGAAGCAGTTCCTGTCCCGCCTAGGGACAGTCCAGGTCATTTTATGTATCAAAAGCATGGCATAAGTGCCATATTATATCTAGATTTATGGGTGGAGTACACCAAGCAATTAGAGGAAAAGTATAGATGGCCCGTATCAGGTACGTGGGATGCCGAGTGCATCATGCGAGTAGAAGAAGCATTATGGAAAAAGAAAGCCAGACAGTCCCAGAAAGATGCCATCGAGTTATGGCGCAAAGAATCTCACAAAAGAACAGAGAAAGAAATCAGAAAGTCAGAATTAAGTAGAGAATCCTCCGAAAGAGCCCAGGAAAGGGAATTAATCGAAGTAGGTGAACGAGTTAAAGCCGAACAGTCAGATAGACAGAGAAATGCCCTCATTAAGGGTATGTATCCTCTTCTTGCCGAGGGCTTGCCAAAAGCAACCCCGGAAGCACCATGTAATTTTCCGCCCGCCATTAGTTCCGATTAAGCTACGTCACAAACCGACCGCAGCTGATATTTTTCTCTCGTCCTATTTGGACGACACAGTCCCAGAATATGCGAATCCTGCTCCGCCAGCTCCAGTAAATAATGTAATTCCTGTTCTTCCAGCCACCGGGGCACCTGTTACAGTACCCGTTACGGTACCCCCGGTCCAGCCCGTAATACAAGTTCCCGCTACCTCAGTCACTCTGCCAGCACGAAGAGTATCAGTCGACGATTCCAGTTTAGGGGCCGCGGGAGGAGGTCCTCCTGGTACCCCGCCGCCAAACAAACGTGTAACGTTAGTCGAGTTACATGAACGTGCGTTACAGCGTACGCCCAAATATCAGTCCGTTGCAGAAATCAGACGAGCTCTTACCGAATGCTGTTATGATCCAGTCCCAGGCGACAATAGTATGGTTTTATATTCATTACGTGTAAGACGGGTGACCGAGTATTTGGACACCCTACCGAATATGAAAGAAGATCTAGACAGAATGTATCGCTTCATCCAAACAGGAGAAGATCCAGAAAGTATTGGCGAAATCATGTCTCTAAGGAAAGCTGAGACCCAGCTCATGTTATTAAAGTTTCTAATCAATTGTTTAATAAGGGAACAAGATTGTCCGACAAAAGATCCGATCGAAATGAAAGTTCTAACAAGGTGGAGTGATAATATAGCCGAGGGTAGACACAAGACACTCAGTAGTATAGAGAGTATGTACAAGAAAATTCGTAAGGAAATAATAAGGTTACACGACAATCGTAAAGCAGCACAAGTAAGCGAGAAAGAAGATAACACTGATATTGAAGAAGTAGAAGACGAGAATACCGCCAGAATAGCGTATGTAGGTAAATCTAGATTTCCAGACCGACATTTACGCCTAGAACACAAGAAAGTCTTTCATCTTCCAGCACCAGAACAAGGTTCTCTAGAACAAGTATTTCAAGCTACCGATCACATTCTGAAATCACGAATCGGTTATAGTGAACTTAGTACCATGCATGAACAAGAACTAGCCCGATCAGCAGTCCGATGGATTACTGATTCTACCACTTTTCCAGACGAAATAGTGGCACAAATGTTTCTGAAACTGCCCCCAGCCGAGCAGCGACTGATGGGTATGTTTATGATCCAGCACCTCATTACATTATATGAGGGTCAACATTCTGATCCAGGTCCGTTACATGATGTTCTGAACGAGTTACTCCAGTATAAATGGAAAGGTTTAGGTACTGATTTAATTAGTGTCATTCTAGAACAGCGCCACAAATATAGAACGTTTCTGAACCCGCATTTTGTTCACGTCTCACCTCCAGAAAGTAAACGATTTTACATAGATAGACAGCATCCGTTACGAGAAGTACATCCAGTTAGGACACCGGATGGTGAAATGCAAGGAGTATTTGTTTACACCCCTATTACAAAGATGGAACTCTTAGAGATGAAGAAATTAATTCCCTGTCACGACAAAGATCCAGCAGGGTTCCATCGAGAATTAAAAGACATGCTCCGTATGGGAGAATACACGTACCCAGATATCATTAAAATGTTGAAGGTCCTGTTGCCCGCAGGGGTATATGAGAAACTCAAGGAAAAAGAATGGGAGGTGGGAGAGAAAAAGATCGATTGGACAACTCTAGAAGCTGAAGATAAAATACGAGTACCAGGTACCGGTCTTGGAGAGAAATGTAAAGAATTGCCAGAGTTATTGATTCAAGTTTTGCCAAGGTTATTAGCCACGAAAAAGGAAGATTGGGATGCAATTTCAGCATGCAAACAGAAACAGGATGAGGATACTAGTGATTTTTATTCTAGATTCGAAAAATGTTTCATTATCAACAGTGGTCTGAAGACAGGTAGCGAGTCATACCCTCATCTTTTTGTTACTAAACTAGTCGAAAATTCAAGCCCACAAGTTAAAAATCGAGTTTTGAAAGTCGAAAGTACTTGGCAAGCTAGTACCCCGTCACAGATGCTCCAGATGCTCCAGTATCACCAGAATAGAATCAGGGAAGAGCAAGAACACGAAAGGAGACGTATGAAAGACACAAAAATGAAAGTACTAGTTGCACAATCTGTTCCACAAGACAGTCAGAAGAGGGGTCCGAATCAAGCCAGTCATCCTGCAGCTCCCGTTAAAGGGACATGCAATTATTGTAAACAGCCAGGTCATTTTATAAACGAGTGTGCAGTTCTGAAACACAACATAGCCACTGGTAAAACTAAAGAAAGACCACGTCCGCCTAGACAAGAGCAAGTTTCACAGACTTCTCAGCCACCACAGAATGCACAACAGACAGTTCCAGCACTGCAGCCTATTGCTGCAACACAGCATGTTACACAGCAGATGTACCAGTATGCCCAGTCCGAGTATCCAGAATATCAACCGTATTCATGAAACAGCCTAGAGAGGGAGGTAGGCTTGCCTCTCATCGAGATACCTGTAGATCAAGAGGGTCCCTATGTACATAGTCAAGTATTGGGGAAAGACAGAAAGTTTTTGATTGATACAGGGGCAAGTAGGACTACTATCAGTCATGACGAGGTTCCAGGGGCTCCGCTCTCAGGCTCTAGAAATGTTTCCCTTGGATTTTCAGGAAAGCCTATTGTAAACGAGATTTCAAAGCCAGTTACTCTAGAGGTTGGTCCATTGTCCCGAACTACTGATTTGTTACTTACGAAGTCACGTCCAGAAAATTTATTAGGTATTAAAACATTGAAAGAATTAGGTGCAGTTATCTGCTGTTCTCCAGAAGGAATACGTTTGTTCTTAAGAGACTTTAAAGGTCACTATGTATTACGAGATTTTGATTCAAGATTGTCCAATGTTCCGCAGCATTTATGGGCGCAAGGTCCAACTGATGTAGGTTTTATGCGAATCACACCCCATCGTGTGACCCTCAAGCAAGGTGTAGTCTTGCCACGAATCAGACAGTACAGATTGCCGCCTGAGGCTGTAGCAGCCTTATCCAAAATTATTGACAAGCTCATTGCTCAAGGAGTGGTTGTAGAAACTGACTCCAATATATGTAATTCACCTATCATTCCAGTCATGAAACGTACTGATCCAAATGCACCTCCAGTATATCGATTAGTGATTGACCTTCGAGAACTTAATAAATGTATCATACCCCAGTATCCAGTAGTCCCAGATATTTCATCTCTGTTGACAGCTATTGATTCTGAAGCTGTATTTTTTACTGTAATAGACCTCAAGAATGCATTTTTCAGTGTTCCGATTCATCCAGATAGCCAGTACCTTTTCGGTTTTTGTTTAAATGGAAGGAGCTATAAATTTACACGAGCTCCTCAAGGTTTCACAGAAAGTCCTAGCATTTACAGTCAAGCACTTAAACGACAACTAGACAATATTCACATGCCAACTGACACAGCCCTGCTCCAGTATGTCGATGATCTACTGATCACAGCCCGTTCTGAGCGTGACTGCGAGCGTGCGTCACTTACAGTTCTATATTTCCTAGCCGAGATGGGGCACAAGGTGTCCCCTTCGAAGCTCCAGTTCTGTGTCCAGCAAGTGATCTACTTAGGCCACTTACTGTCCAAGTGGGGTAGGCAGTTGACACCAGACCGTATCCAGTTAATAGCGAGTCTTCCACAGCCCAAGACACAGAAGGAGGTACGTGCCTTTATCGGCCTTACTTCCTACTGCAGACAGTGGATTCCTCAGTATGCATTTCTAGCAAAGCCACTGATACAGTTAACGACACAGGAGGCAGCCGTATCGACTGTCCTCCCTTGGACATCTGAACATACACTTAGTTTTAATGAGTTAAAGAAAGCCTCATGCCAAGCACCTGTTCTAGCTACACCGAACTACAGTAAGCCTTTTACACTTTTTGTCACAGAACGTGATGGTACTGCATTATCTGTTCTCACACAAGATCAAGCCGGACAGTACAAGCCTTGTGCTTATTTTTCGAGCACATTAGATCCAGTAGCCCAGGCTTTACCTGCGTGCCTCAAGTCAGTTGCAGCCACAGCTCTAGCAATCAGACAAAGTGATTCCATAGTATTAGGACACTCCCTGACAGTACAAGTTCCACACTCCGTGGAAGTTCTTCTGAACAGAACCCAGACTCAGCACTTGACCATTGCACGTTTAACAGGTTATGAACTGACATTGTTCCAGCCACACATAGAAATCAGACGCTGCAACGTTTTAAATCCTGCTACTCTGTTACCATTAGTTACTTCTAATCCTGTCACACATGACTGTGTGGAAGTCATTAACACTATGACTAAGCCAAGACAAGACCTGACAGACATTGCATTACCTGATCCCGACCTGACACTTTATGTGGATGGTTCATGTATGAGAACTAGTACAGGAGAACTAGTAGCCGCGTATGCAGTGACTACTGACACTGAAGTTATTGAAACACACCGTATTAACACCCTGTCTGCTCAAGCAGCAGAGCTAGTTGCTCTGACCCAAGCCTGCATACGTGCCAAGAACCTGAAAGTAAACATATATACAGATTCCCGTTACGCATTCGGAGTTGTACACGACTTCGGAGTGCTCTGGCAGGAGAGAGGTTTCATGACTTCTCATGGAACCAAGATTCAGCATGGTCTCCTTATTCAAGCTCTGTTAGACGCAATACATTTACCGACAGCTATCGCTATCATGAAGTGCAAAGCACATACGAAAGTTACTGACATTATTTCCCAAGGTAGTGATCTAGCAGATCGAACAGCCAAGCTTACAGCTCAGACACCAGACATTCCAGTTAACAAGACACAGACATCCACTCCAGAATAGACTACTTGTATGACAGTTAAGGACCCTACACAAGATGTCATAGACATACAGTTACATGCTACTCCTGAAGAAATCAAGAGATGGTCCGAACAAGGAGGGGTCCAGACAGATCAGGGATGGTTGACGAAGGGAAAAGCCACATGGTTTCTCCCCGACTCTATGGTTCAAGTCATTATCAATACCGCACATAGTCCAGCACACCTAGGAGAAAAAGCCATGTTAGACAGTATTCAGAACCTCTGGTTTAACAAGCACTTACAAGCTGCAGCCAAGCAGAAAGTCCGTACTTGTATGATATGTTGTCAATTCAATCCAGGTAAAAGTGTCCCGGTGGAACAAGGTGGATTCCAGCCCCCTGACAACCCTTTTGAAGTCCTCCAGATGGATTATATTCAGATGGAGCGATGTCGAGGTTTCAAGTATGTTCTTGTAGTTGTATGCGCTTTGTCCAGGTGGACAGAAGCATATCCAGTTCCAGATTACACAGCAGCGACCACTGCCAAGCAGCTGGTTCGTGAATTCTTCCCCCGTTATGGACTCCCTAGGGTCGTGTATTCTGATAACGGCCAGCCATTCTCCTCTGAGCTCATGAAACATGTTTCCCTCTTGTTAGGGTACCAGTGGAAGTTCCATTGTGTACGCCATCCAGAAGCAGCCGGTCTCGTAGAGAGACATAATCAGACCTTGAAAATACGTATTGCCAAGATATGTCAAGAGAAAGGTGTAGACTGGCTAGTTGCCCTGCCAGTTGCTTTATTCTTTATGCGCATGGTCGCACATTCCAGATCAGGTCTGTCCCCTTATGAGGTCATATTCGGCCGCCCCCCAAATATGTGGGGTACACCTAGACCCCGTAGTATAACAGATGTTTCCAGTAATATGTTGACAGATTACCTAGCTTCCTTGATGTCTGCCCTACACTCTTGTCGTTCACAGGTTGCCGCCGCATTTCCAGACAATACCGAAGTGAAACCGCATGAGGTCATCCCAGGTGACCTAGTACTGGTCAGGAACTTTGATCGTTCAAGTCCGCTGGAACCTCGCTGGAAGGAGCCGAAACTTGTCCTTCTGACCACCCGTACGGCCGTGAAGTTGGAAGGCCGCAAGGGATGGGTCCATCTGTCGCATATCAAGAAATTCCATGGACTCCGTGACAAAACTTTTGCCAAGAACATTTCTAAAAACTGTTCCATTATTAAAGACTGCCTGAAACCAGACTCTAAATCAGACATTAATCTCAATCCCGATTTGAAAGTTCCTCTGTTCGAGAAAACTCCGCAGCAGGAGTATAAGTTAAAACTCCGGTCTAGTAAAATAAGTCAGCCAGTTTAATTGTCTAAGTCCCCCTCGGGTGAACCGGTTAGACAGGTATCTGACATGTATGAGATAGACCCCCATAGTGAGAGAGTTAGTCAAAACTCTATCCGATGTATCGTTTTTCTAAGTTTTCTATTGTTTCTAAGTTTGATGGTTACCTGCACAAGTTATGCATTGCATTTATGTTTTCCAATTTCTCATGTAAATAAGTTTTCTAATGCTACAGTAGAGCACACATTTAGTGATCTGCCTCCTCACGAGTTATCCTATCGTCTTGCTATGAGAAATAATACATTCATCAGGATGTTACACTATTCACACCAGACCAGCAATGCTACTAATTGTTGGGTGTGTGGTCGACTTCCCCCTTTCCAGACACCGAAGGGAGTTCTGCCACTCTTCCCCTATCCGTTTTCACATAATGGTTCGTGTGGAGCATGGTCCATGTTAACGTCATCCTCAAATGACATGTCCCTTCTGAATAGAACATGTTTCCCAGACAAGCAAGGTCTCTCCCATAGAACAGGGTTAGATCTAGAAAATGAAGTTTATAATTTAGGTAATTATTCTTCGAATTTTATGGTCCAGAATGTTCAGTCCGATACTACTCCAGACTTACCTGCTATTTCAGTACTACCAGTCAAAGGCGAATTATGTGTTAGAAATAATGGTTCCGTACATATAGGACATAGTGATTGTACTACTACTGTCGAGTATAGTGACAGTGGGAAATCTATTTTCAAAGCTTCACGTCATTCTTATTTTGTTTGTGGTCAGACCGCATATGTTCGTCTGCCCCTCGATTGGGATGGAACATGTTACATTGCCTTCCTACTGCCACCAGTTTTTCTAGCCCCATCTGATTATCATAGAAACACACATCTAGTACACGTCAGACATAGAAGGGAGATCAAGTCCCCAATTGTCGATCAAACTGAGACTGCTCTAGAACAGTATACAGATTTCAATAGAGGTTTCTTTTTCTTTATAGGCCCTGTCCAGAATAGTAAGTCAATCCGTAGATTAACCAGAACCCTTGAAGCAGTAGTGAATGAGACTACTTCTGCTCTAGGTAACTTGACCGAAGAGCAATCTGCTATGAGATTTGTCGTGCTCCAAAATCGTCTCGTTCTTGACGTCATACTGGCCGATAGAGGAGGAGCATGTAGAGTCATCGGATCTAGTTGCTGCATTTTCATTCCTAATAACGCGCCGTCTGTTTATTCAGCTATAACCAGACTTCATAAAATTGCCCATCAGTTACACCAGAATCCAGGCACCTGGACATGGTCCGGTTGGCTCTGGAGTATCATATCTGCCTGGGGATGGAAAGTATTGTCATTTCTAGGTATAGCAGTAATGATCATATTCAGTTGCTGCCTCTGTATACAATGTGGCCCTGCGATTTGCGGCATTTGTGCTACCTCTTGTATTCCTAGTCCTAAGTCCCGTTCCAAGACAATTCGAGACGAGCAAATGATGCTGTATGAAATGATAGATGGTATCATGAATATAGATGTTTCCTGATGGAAACGTAGGGCACAAGGAGGGAATGTGGAAAAGTAAATTTTGCCATGTTATATGTGCCTACGTATTCCCCATGTTATGTCATATGTGCATGATCGATATGCATGTATTCCCCTATGATCGATTAAAGACGCAATTACAGTTGTGTCCATCTCTAATATGCCAGTTTCCAGTTTTCGTGAATATAACGAATATCAGGCCTATGTAAAGCTACGTTGCCACGTTTTACAGTGTGCACGTTAATTCATTGAATTCTCCCCGTTTCTAGGCCTCAAAAGGGCCCGGACTCAGATTCAGCTCCTGTTTCCTGAAACCCTCTTCGAGGAACGATACAGCCCCCACCTGTATCCCTGACCCTTAGCTTACTTTCATGCCTCACAGTGCCCGGCTCGGCCTGGCTCTGCCTCCAGTCTGCCAAGAGTATGTTATGTTTCTAGTTATCAGTCCAGCCCTCCTTCTCTGCATTCCTAAGTTACTGAATCGCATCAATAGTTTCCGTCATGGTCTAGCCTTTATGTCTCCATGTAAGAGAAATACTGTATTAATATTCATAGAATATTTCTCGCACACGCACTACATGTAGGATTATGTATACACCAGTCTTAATGTCTGTTAGCCTTTGCTCTGCTAACTCTTGGATTCTATCAACATGTTCTCTAAACACTAGATACTAGATAGGCTTTAGGTACATGTCGCTCTGACACTCCAGACTTTAGTCTCCTCTTCTAGCGCAGAAGTCATAGCCCCCCAGTTCTCCCTGGTAACACGTCATTGTCAGTTTGCGCGCACCATTAGATTAGAGGTCCCAGCTGCTCAGGTAGCCCCCTCCATGTTTCCGCCCCTTTTATGACATATTCTGTTACGTTTGCATCACATGTCTATGTATACGCCCTGTACACGCCTTCTTGTTGCATCAGTCATGCCTTATCTTTCGCGACTGCTACAAACTCCGCCTACTGCTACGCCTACTGTATTGAATGCCATGTATTTTGTTTAACTATATATACTAAAGTACTGTTATTAAAAGTTGTCCCAATTGCCTATTCCTGCCCCCTGCAGCTGCCATCCCATTCCCGTACAGGCTGTCCTGTTCTGGTCCTTTATGCTTAATTAAAGCCTGTATACTCTAGCTACCTCGTATCTTGACTCTTATTTATTGAGCTAACCGTTTATTGATTATAGTCAAAAATAGATCAGGTAATAATTTATTTATTTACCACAATACTGTCTGTATGAAAACATTTAAATTTCACTCACCTACCAGGAGCACATAGATGAGATGGGGAAACTTGGCCAGTCCTAGCGGCTAAGTCACCGCACCCAGACATTGACACAATGCCAGTAGCAGATTTAATTACAAGAACGGAGGCTACATTATGCAATGACTTTTAATTGCAGCTCCAAGCCAGTCGCATCACAATACAAAGGTTCTAATAAGAACACTGAGATAAAGTAATACACAAAACATAGCAACCATCAGCCTCTTTTAAATGCGGCTCCAAGCAGATAAGTAGCTTTTATCAATCTCTCCTTACTTTCATTAATATTGTATTTAACCAATATAGTTTTGTATTGGGGGGTTTTTATGTGAAGGCTCGCTTTATCCCCACCTCCCCACCTCCCCCCTCCCCATGATCTGCAATTTATGGAGATCATCCTCTCCCCCTACTTCTTTTTTCCCCTGCGCTTCAGGTTACCCTATTATCAGCTTTTATTTACTCGTCCACTTCATAAAGAGATAATAAAAGTTTACAGAAACCTGACACAGTTTGTGATGAGAACACTCACACTTCAGCCAACAAGGGCTACACCAGCAGGACAAATTTAGGGATTTACTACTAAAATACCACCACAAATGCTACACACAGGTATGGGTAAAATGACACTATATGTGAGCAAATGCCATTCTGGATAGCTCATAAAGTAAAACAGCTAGAGGCAGTATTCCCACAGACAAGCCCTCAAGAAAAACACAGCATGATAACAATCTGCTTGCCAATGGGGATAGCTCCCCTGACAGAGGATTGTACCTCTTGGGGTACAGTTTTCGCTGCCATATATACCAGAACTCGTGGTATCCCTTCATTAGCAGTAATACCACATGTATTAAGACAAATACAGAATGAGTATTGAGCAGAACCTGCTCTGAACTTTGGGATAAAATTGTTAGGTAATTTGCCCAGGTATCAGCTATTATATTAGCAAACATAAAGGGGGAGGCAGCAGCAGTGGCAATACGCCAACGTCGGAGGGATTTCACTCCTTTACAACAAGAGCGTGAATTACCTAAAATTATTGTAGACATCTATGCTGAATTAGGTAGAGATAGTTTGGGATCTAGAGCAACAACACCTAAAGTCTTGGGTGGTCCTGAAACATAGAACACCAAGCAAGCACCTTATTCTTCCAAGAAGAAATGGGATAACAATACAAAACAAAGAATAGAGAGAATAGATCACAATCCAGGGATGGGTCTCCTCAACAGAAGCCCTCCGAAAGGAAATACAACGTTAGGAATTGTGATAACATTAAAAAACCTGAAAGGTATCAGGATACTGATACACGTTACTCTTGTTCCTTTCAGGGTTCATCAAAAAACTCTAAGAGGGAAGAATGGTCAGAACACAGAAAAGAAGAGCGTACAAAGTCCAGAGACATGCAACGCGCCTCAGAATATACTTCGAAAAAAGAAGAGAAACAAAACTCAAAACCTCAATTTAAAACTTAGGTAGCAGATCTTAAAGTTAGACATGCCGAGAATTCTGAGGACTCAACTTCTGAACGGCGAATGGGCTCTGACAATGCTAGACAATGCAGCAGAAGTAACAGTAGCTCACCAGAACCTGATGGAATTTCTGGTAACAGCGGAGTTGAATGAACATATCACAGTGGAAACACCTGATACAAGGGTAAGTGTCCCGCTTATGTTACATGAAATAACACTCCAAATGGAGTGGGACAAACCCATAAAATAAAGGTCTCTTTTGGGAGAACCTGACTCATGGATATGACATCCTTTTGGTTGAAAAAGATTGACCGCCCGAAATTGTTATGGATTGCCTAAAGGGAGAAATAGTAATTTTACAGTTTTTTTCTGACCTCTTTCCAATATACTTAAAACATACATACCCTCAGGAATGGGCGGTAGCACTTGCTCCAGCATCACATTGCAACCATGTTGGGTGGGGGATGCTGAGCCACCTCACCATGAAATCCCAGTACAAATTACTCCCAACTCCACAGAGCCAGTACCCAGTAAAACATGAAGCGAAAAAACAGGTCAGGGAGACCTTAGATCAACTTGAATACCAGGGTGTAATTGAAACGTGCACCTCTTCAGTGAATAATCCTTTGTTTCCAGTAATGAAACCCGATAATTCATACTGTCTAGTTTTAGACTACAGATGTCTGAACACATGCACTAAAACATTTTCAGTACAGAATGCACACAGTGCCGCATTAATGAATAACATTGTGCGGAAGATATACAACACAACATTAGATATCTCAAATGGATTTTTCTGCCAAAATAAAGTGCCTGAAAGCAGATATATGACAGCATTCACAGCACTCGGTTCTCAGAGTCAATTTTGTCGACTCGCCCAAGGGTATAAGAATAGCCCTGGGTTGTTCTCAGCTAGGGTAACAGAATTACTTCAGAATTTGGATGAAGAGCCATTGTCCTATGTAGATAATAGTTATCTGACGGGTGATGATTTAAAGGACCACTTGATCCAGGGTGAGCAAAATCATTTTGGAGTTTGCCTCAGGGCTAAAAATTAAACTTAAAAAAATTCAGAAATAGCCCACCTCAGGGCCCTATTTTTGTGATATGAGCTTTCAGGTGAGTGAAAAATGCATGGCAGCTAACTGTTTAGGAAAGTGTGCGCAGCTCCAACCTCCTAAATCATTGAAAAACTTACAATCCATATTTGGAATTTTGGAAGAACATACATTTTAGATTATCCAGAAAAAGTAAAACCTTTCTACGACCCGATAAGACCTGATTTTTCAATTAGGTATCGGACACAGGAGTACACTGATATCCTTTATTCCTTACAAGCTGAAATGATAGCTTCAAAACACTACACACATGTGTAAACACCACAAATTGGTGCTCTGTGTTATAGCGGGTCAATCTGGGTATACTTACCTAACCTTCAATGAAGGGGAAACAGTACCCATAGCATATGAATCACACTTCTACACAAACACTGAAATGTGTTTTGCTTCCACAGAAAAACATTCCCACAGCAGTACAGAGTGCTGTTGTGAGAGAAAGAGCACTGGCTTAAGGGAAACGAATAACTGTCGTAACTCCAGTAGCAGCCTTAGAGGCTGTTACAAAAGTAAGCGTTCCAAATGCTAAAGCTTTACATCCAAGATGGATACAATGGGCTAATTCTCTCACTGCAACAGATGTAGATTACAAATTTGACTCTACACTTAAGACGCAAGCATTTCTGCAATATGAACAAGAATATCCTCTCCTGAATGAAATAATGGATCTAGATCAGTATGAATACATTATTTATACTGAAGGTTCTGCTCAGCTGGCCATAGGTAGTAAACAACAATACAGCACCACGTGTGCAATTGGGAAGGGTCATATGCAGGAAGTTAAGTTCCATCCTAGCAGTACGAAGACACAGCCTCTAGTAGACTGCATGGCACAGCTGGCAGAATTAAAAGCTGTGTTACATCCACTAATAATTACGGATCGAGATTTTCCCACACTGATTGTGTGGGATTCATTTTACTGTGCCAAGTCATACAATGAACATCTACACTACTGGGGTCAAAATGTGTTTAAAGACTCAAAAGGTGGCACAATTTAGAATAAAAATGCTATATGAACATGGACCTGAGTTGAAAAACAAACACCAAGAGCTCATGTGATACACATGCTGAGTCATCAACGTGATGTCTTTCAGGGAATTCATTGGCCAATAAAGCCAAAAAAGGGGCAGTACAAACTGCTGCCATAGCTGCAATCATTTGTTCTAGTATGAGAATAGATGGACAGATAATGGTAGCTGTCATTTCTTCACGAAAAAACAGCACAGACTTACCAAAAGGCTTTCCACTCAAGTACTCCTACTGTAGTGTAGTTCCTATTATCCCAATAGGCTCTGCGCATTGGAATAATACCTTCAATAGTATAGGCCTAGACCAGACGTTAACTAGGTCTACTACTGTCGATATTAGACTTAAAGTTTTGGGTTTGCCAGCTAGCTCAGTGTTCAATAGATTACACCAGCGTATTGTCGTAAGGGCAGAATGTCGATTGGCAGAGGGAATGTTCTTTCATATTCTAGATTTTTTAGTTCCTCTAGTTCTGGATCAAAGTAGTAGTTTACTTTGTCCGTTGTAATGGAATTCACCCATTGTATCCATTCCGGATTCAATGCTGTTGTTGGTAAATTACACGGTGTTGTTAATGCCTCAAAGGCTGATTCTGCTGTTCTGACTGTGATACGTCTACCGTCCGCTTGATCTTTTTCTCTAGCTATTGCGGTTTGAACTGCATGAACAATGTTTTCTTTAATGCTGAATTTCTTTTCAGCTTCTGTGTACAAGTGTGATTTGAATGCAATTGGTACCTTTTCTCCCTCATTAGAGGTCAGGTATGTGAATCCGCATCTTCCTGGGATGACTCGAATCACAAGATTGCGTGTGTTATCACGTGTTTCTAATTTTGTTTTTATTAACATGTCTGTTTGTAAGGATCTCAGAATTTCTGTGTGTATTTGAGTCCAATTGGTTCTTTTAAAATCTGGTTTTATTAGATCATAAAGGGGTTTGACCCTTTCTGCGTAATTTGCAATGTATGTTCTTCCGAAATTTAGGAAGCCTAGAATTGACTGTAGGTTTTTTAGTGTTCTAGGTGCTTGGAGTACGGCACATTTCTCTAGGAAATTGTCAGCCAGGCTTTTGCCTTCACTTGATAATTCATATCCTAAGAACAGGACTGTTAGATGGGCAATTCTAGATTTTTTAAAGTTGAATTTGTAACCCTCTGCTGTGAACCCAAGTATTATGGTGTTCACTCTCTTCAAGTGAGTATCCAAGTCATCATCTGTTAGGTATATGTCGTCGACATATGATAATGCCTCGTCATCATACGTTTGTAGTAATTCTGTTACTCTGGCTGAGAATACTCCAGGGCTGTTCTTGTACCCCTGGGCTAACCGACATAATTGTTTTTGAGTGCCATTTATTGAGAACGCAGACAAATATCTGCTCTCTGGTGCTATGTTTTGACAAAAGAATCCATTAGAGATGTCTAATTTTGTTTTGTATTTTTTGCGCACTATGTTATTCATTAGTGCAGCACTATGCGAGTTTTGCACTGCAAAAGTTTTGCAACATGAATTAAGGTGTCAGTAATCCAAAACTAGACGATATGAATTGTCTGGTTTGGAGACCGCAAACAAAGGGTTGTTCATTTGTGAGGTGCAAGTTTCAATCACCCCCTGGTATTCTAATTGATCTAGGATTTCTTTTACCTGTTTTTTAGCTTCTTGCTTAATTGGATACTGTCTCTGTGCAGTAGGTTGTGATTTTAACTGGATTTTGTGAGGAGGAGAGTCCTCATCCCATCCTACATGATTTTTATATAAAGCAGGAGCTTGCGCTACTGCCCACTTTCTGGCAAGTGTGTATTTTTTATGAATTGGGATATGATTTGAGAAGGCAGGCATAATTATTTCTTCGCCATGAGGGCAGTCCCTGACAAACTCTGGTGGCCAGTCTTTTTCAGCTAGAAGGATGTCATAGCCCTTGGAGAGATTATCCCAAAATAGTCCCCTTATTTTTCTAGTCTTATCCCCCTCTATACATAATGTTTTTTCATATATTTTGTGAGGTTTGCTAACTCTGGTGTCTGCAGTTTCCACTTGAAGATATTCATTCGTGTCCACTGTCTCCAGAAGATTCATAAGGACTTTGCGAGCTATGCTCACTTCTGCTGCGCTGTCTAGCATTGTCTGAGCCCATTCTCCGTTTTTCAGTTGTGTCCTCAGTATACTCGGCATTGTTAACTACTTTAATACTGGCTACCTTCTTTTTTGGAAATTGTAATTTCTTTTTTAGATGAGCAGGTTCCTTGTCTTTGGACTTGGCATGCTCTTCTCTTTGTTCTGATCGTCCTCTTCTTTCCGATTTCTGCGAGGAAGTCTGAAAAGATTGAGAGGGACGTGTATCAATGTCTTGATATCTATCAGGCTTCTTTATATTATCCCTATTTCTAAGGCTATATCTTTTCCCAGAGGGGTCACTTTGGGGTGACCTGTGTCTTTGGTTTGGAGATATTTCTCTACGCCGAGGAGACCTTCCTCTGGACTGGAATTTCTTTTCTTTAGGATTGGATTGTTTGTTTCCATCCCAGCTCTTTTTTTGTGATGTTAAATTATTATTAAAAAATATTTTTTCAGGACTTTCAATCAGTCGAGGTTTTACTGGTATTCCACCTAAACTATCTCTACCTAGTTCCTCATAGGATTTTTCTATGATTCTGGCAATTTCAGCTGGTTGGTCTGCTATATCTGTTTCTTTTAACCTTTGGCGGATCGCCACGTTTGCTGCTTCTCCCTTTATATTGGCTAGTAATATAGCCGAGACCTGCTTGAAGTCTTTTAGTAATTTCATACCAAGAGTTAAAGCGGGTTCTGGACCGTATTCATCTTGAATTTGTTTTAGCACATCTGGTATTACCGAAATGGATGGAACACCGTGCGTTTTTGTGTAAATGGAAGCAAAGACTGTACCCCAAGTGTCACAGTCCTCCACGAATGGTGTGATTCCCATTGGAAGACAGATAGTCAGAATCCTGTGTTTTTCCAACGGGGTGGTGTCTGGAAACACCGCCTCTATTTGGGTGATTTTTTGTGCTAACCAGATTGGTATTTGTTCCCGTTTAGCTGGTACTTTACCTAAGCAGGATTGTATGTTCTGTGGTGTAATTTTATTTGTGTTCCCCTGGTGAGGGGTCAGCTGTGGAATTTTAATTGCTGGTTGGATTGTTGAAGTCCGCATCACATATTGGACTAATTGTCTATGTAATTTTATTAATTGTTTTAGCTGTGTTAACAGCTCTGGTGCAGGCATTCTTTCAATGTCTGGATGTGGTGTGTATCCGGCTAGGACCGGCCACGTTGCTCCTGGTCTACCTAAGGGACCGAGCCTGGTGATGTGATTATTATGTTTTAGGGCGCCATTAAATAAGAGCAGATGCTCTTGAAATTTAAGTGGTACTTCCACCTCCTCGAAAGGAGTATACTCTTCAGGAGGTTCCTCTGTTTTGTAATAGTGGAAGACCTTTGTTACAGCATTAGCTGCTGGAAAGTTTATCCATGTGTAGAATACCTCTGTCTGCCGATATTCGTGTGCCTCAATTACGAATATGACTGTGTCACCTCTAGGTGTCAGTCCATTTTCTATAAGTTTTAAAGTTATAGATTTTCTTGTGTTGACCGGGATGATTAATATACCCGGGTTTGCTTCTTGCATAGCAGTATCAGCTGCTGCGAGTTCAGTTGCTATTCTAACTGCCTCTCTTTCTCCTTCACTGTCTGACATTGTACTGTCCAGAAGGTTATTTTGTTTGTTTGCAGATCAGGTTCTTATGGAAACAAAGATTAGATGCACAATATTTTGGAACAGTGTATCCTTCAACGTTGACTAAACCAAGAACCATACATAGGAGTTTCCTCCTGCGAGGTCTGGCGGATATGACCTTTCACCCACTCCAGACGTCTTTGGAGTATTATGGGAAAAAAGGGGTCTGAGTGAAAAAGCACGACTGAGTTACTCTAAATGTCTTACGTTAGTTTTATCGCCTATCCAAACGCGTTGGGCGCCATGTAGTGTAGTTCCTATTATCCCAATAGGCTCTGCGCATTGGAATAATACCTTCAATAGTATAGACCTAGACCAGACGTTAACTAGGTCTACTACTGTCGATATTAGACTTAAAGTTTTGGGTTTGCCAGCTAGCTCAGAGTTCACTAGAAACTTTCTCGAACAGGCAAGGAGGAATTGAACCTCCCTGGATAGACAAGAAGGGATTTAGTTTCTGACAACCATAGAACATGACAACTTTGCTCTCCCCTAATCAAGAGTGTATCTCTAGAGTCGTGTGAAAACAAAAGACGACTTATTTTACTCAGTCAGTACGTGCATTCTTAGTCTCACCAGATTGTAGAGAAAAGGAAGAGACGGGCGTGTTCAATAAAAGATGTTATTTATTGATCAGTCTCTTTTCTCATACAAGAGAAATGGATCGATATTATTGCAATACTTATGGTTAAGTAAAGTGCATACAATAAAAGCAGAAGTATAAAATAATACTGTAAAAACATTTATATGGTTTCTAAGCCATATGAAGGTTTAAAATGGATAAAATAGATACATACACATATACACTTGACTAATCGTACTCAACTGGTGTTTCTAACTACGCCTACCCCAAATGTACCTGACCTAAGCCTAATACGTGGGCGGGAATAGAAAGTAGCAGTTTAAGTTAAGTTTGTTTTGCCAAGTGACTGACTCAAGAATTCTCTGCGAGGGGTTATTCAGTTCTGTACCTGGAATTTAGGATGAATGAGGGATGGTATCTCTCGTCTCTGGTCTCGATATTCCAGGCTGCCTGCGAGGGCTACCCGGAAGCGCCGGAGCTGGATTTCTCGGCAGGAGAAAGCAGCGTCTCGTTCTCAGCGCGTCAGGAAGGCGGGGCTGCGCCAGCGGGGTCTGCTCTGCTCTGGGCTTCGGCAAGTCTGGCTGCTCCGATCTCGTCACCACCACGTGTGTTTGCATAGGGCAATATCGGTAATATTTATACCTTTAAGGTGCCGAGATTGACGTAAGGATGGACATAGATACGTCAATAAGGATGTCATACGACCTGGTCGTTAGCACATTCTTTTGCTGAAGTTCTCGGTGAAATCAAAACAATGGCCGCAGGGTTTTTCCCAGGTTGTCATAGGTTTGATTTGTTTTGAGAACTCCGTATGCCTTATCAGGGGCTGGAGGAATATCGCTTGTCTAATTAGATGGCAAGCGTTATGACCTAATCAGATAACACGTTCCTGTGCCGTAGTGTGGCTTAATCAGATAACGGTTCCTGCATCATGGGGGTTTTCTGCATCATGGGATGGCTGCTAGTTAACTTGTTAACCAGAATAGGGTCAGGAATAGGGGGATCGATACAGAATCTATAGGAATACATCACACTACAAGTTAGATGCAAAAAATATTCTGTGTGCTCAAATTCCAGGAGTGGGGGATTGAGTTATACCAAACTTGGATCGCAGATTAGTTTTAATTCTAGCTGCAAGCGAGGGTCCAGGTTCTGCACACGCAGGAGTTACGGCGACAGTTTCTTTATTGAAACAACGTTATTGGTGGCCAGGATTAACTTAACAGACAAATAATTTTGTCATAAAGTGCGACATCTGTAAATAGATGAAGGGTTCCACCGTAGCACGTCCACTGCAGACACCATTATTCATATCAGCCAGACCACTGCTTGTGTCTATTTGGACCATTGTGGCCCCTTACAATCAGCTAGGGCTTACAAGTATATCTAGGTGACAGTGGATTCATGCTTTAGATTCCTATGGGTATGGCCTCAGCACTCGGCTGACGCTCAAACTGTTATAAAAGATTTGTGAGTCGTTATAGGGACATACACAGTTGGCACATTACATTATGACCGCAGCCCCACACTTAACTCTAGGGTTTACAAGGAGGCCATGGGAAGTTTGGGTGTTGCATTGTGGTACTCCTCTCCGTACCATCCCGAGGGAAATTCGGTTGTTGAGAGGAATAACCGAGACTTAAAGCAATCTTAACAGCAGAGTATTAGGTTTGGGTGGTAGTTGGGTCACTCACTTATAAGGGGTCCAGAGGGATCTCAACATAATGGCAAGAAGCTCACTAGGAGTTGTCACTCCTTACAAAGTCCTACTTGGGGCACGATTAGGGGTACCTGATCTTGATATGTGAAAGCACAGTGGTGGGTGAAAAACCATTTGACATCAATAACATTTTGATTGTTTACAGGATCTCAATGAATTCCGGGCACTACAAGCAACGTGCAAGTAAAACGTGCTGCCACTGGGGAAATAAAACCAGTCACGGTAAGACCTGCCTGGATCCCTAAAGTCCGGGATCTGGTCAGATAAAAGATTGTGGATAAGAGATTTGTCTCCATCGATCTGATAAAACCATACTATGTGGCTGATACTGAATAGTAGGCCTCGTGGGCTCCTGGGTAGCCAATGCTCTCCTCTCGCAACCATATAGGAAATTCAGACAGAAAGACTCATAACATTTGAAGAGTCACCAATACAAAATAATGGACCTTCCAACATTGAAATGGAACTTGTTCCTGTTGAAATAGACCATCAAAACACAAAGGAAAGACAAATATCAATTGGGCCTAACACGGATATCTACATCAATAGGTCTCTACAAGAGACTTCTGCTAGTTCAACAAAACCTGCTGAGATACCAAAAATAGATCGAACTGCATCTGGCTACTTCATCGCTGTTGATACCTTCTCTCTGGATCCTAGAAAACCTGAAACAAACACCAGCTCAAGTTTCCCGTAAACAACAACTTCATAACTTCTACATTTTTCTGAAAAAGACTTACCTAGTTTCACCATGGCTCCAACTCTGGATAATAACTGGAATACTGTTTTTCCTATTATGGATTGGCCTAGTGACTGTCTTGTGCTTAATCATGAATGGAAACTATCTCCCAGAATGCGCTGCAGTATCAAATGTGAACTTGGTCCTGAAACCTCACACGTCATCTCATCGTGAACAAAGATACCTGTCCTTCGTGAACATTACAGCTGTTCCAATTCCTGATGTTATAGTTTGGGACAGAGTTTCATATGATGTGTTTGGTCCTACAGAACGATTGAAACTACCTCAGGAATTTAACATTTCTTGAATTGATATAATTTCTTCCAGTACATTTTCTGGTGATTGAGACTTTGAAACTGTAAATAATATGTTGTTTGATTTAGAACAATCCTCTGCATTTTCAGGCATGGGAATGTTGGAGTACACAACTGATTATGACACAATGTACTGCTACCAGCATTGCCCAACGGGAAACATCCATTACAATGCAGTCATTACACCGCACTACCTTTACAAGGCAACTGTTACAACGAAACTGCCTTTACATCGCATGCCATTACAACACATGTCACTACAACGCATGTCATTATAACGCAAACTATTACAATGCATGCTATTACAATGCATTATAAGGTAGGTAATGGAGATGTTTTAGTTGTAGGGTAGGCATTGGTTTTGGGGTCCATGGGAATAGTAATTTTTACCCCTACACTATCCAACACTTTCCCTACTGTTACACTCACTGGAGTAGGAATAGTAATTTTTACCCCTAAGTATCCAACACTTACCCTACAGTTACCTTAAAGTATTATGCATTGTAATGGTATGTGTTGTAAAGGTATGCGTTGTAATGGAATGCATTGTAATGGTAG
Source organism: Lissotriton helveticus (assembly GCF_964261635.1). Taxonomy (NCBI): domain Eukaryota; kingdom Metazoa; phylum Chordata; class Amphibia; order Caudata; family Salamandridae; genus Lissotriton; species Lissotriton helveticus. The sequence continues at coordinate 1,180,138,074 of NC_136061.1, forward strand.
TTTAACCAAATGTGTTGTAATGGCATGTGTTGTAAAATCATGCGATGTAATGATAGTTGTGATGTAACAACTGCGTTGTAAAAGCAGGGGTTATAATTGTTTGCGTTGTAACGTCATATATTCTTGCCCAACGCCACCGAAAAGTAGTTCGAGAGCGTTTTCACAGAACCTTTTTCAGGGTTTAACACTTCTGACCTGACCTCATATTAATATAAGGTTGCACCTACAACTGCACCGAAAAATATACTAACAAACACCAAACAGATTTACTCTGCATCCTTTATTTCCCTTACTGTCTGACCAGGGTTTCGACCTATGGAAGGACACTATAGACATAAAATCAGTCTGGGGTTCAAAGGAATGGCAGGTTCAGGGAATAGAAGCACTATTTTGAGCGAGCCTCATTCCACAGCAGATCATATTTTGGAACAACACTGTGCAACAGACTTCCTGTCTTGGATTAGCCAAGAACAAAGATTTAAACACACCTCAGATTCCCTCACCATCACACTTTGAGGGGTGGTAAAACTTTATGACACATGGTGGGGTACAGTAGATGACATCATACATACAATTTCATACAATTCATCAGACCCCAATTGGAAGGGATGGTTAGTTTGGGCCACAGAAACAAAAAGGTATCAAACAAGATTCAGGGGTACTTCAGAAGTGTTTAGTATACATAGCCCAGACCACCGCTATGTACAGTAAGAACATCCGGGGGTGGTGACATCTTACAGTGTTGGAAAGTTATGCATAGATTGTCTAAAAACCTCTACACTGTCCCAGGTGAAACAACACTTATCCTCACTATTAGAAGACGTGGATCTAAGGGACTTTTTATGGGCCCCTGAAAGCCACGTCAGAAATGTTTCTTATTTGCTGTTTATAATTAAATCTAGAAAATCTCTCAACAAGAAACTGCAGAGAGACTTCATGAAATTGATAGAATTAACCTAGAAAAAGCGTTAGCTGTAGTTGATAATGGTATGACTACATTAACTTCCAGGATGTATTCACTGGCCAACATTGTATCTTCTGCTATAAATATTACTAGAACAGGATTTGTCCATACTACAGCACGGGCAGTCTCAGTTATGTTCTATTATGTTATTAAGCTGGACGCTGCAATCATTGCACGCGGGTTATGTGCCTTGGCGATCTATCAACAATACTTCCTTCTACTCTGCATACAATCTAACTAAAAAACAGATAACAATGGCACAAAGGGGAGCAAAATATACAATGCTGCCTATTGAAAAACTGGACCTATTACCTTTTACTTTGGCAGAGTCACCATCCACAGAATGGTTAATCCATGGCCATACAACATTACCGATCACAAATTTCCAGTTTCAGTATTGCCTAGAACAACAACAGGCAGGCAGGTATGAAGTGATGGGTAGGGAATTAATTGAGGAATTTTGGGAATTGCCTTACAGATTTCGATGCTGGGGTGGTGACATGGAAGTGTTTCTAAGCGGTACAAACTGCAAGGACTCTTTAAGTGGTGTCATGTATTCCTATAGGTTCTGAATCGATCCCCCTATTCCTGACCCTATTCTGGTTAAACTAACTATCAAGTTAACTAACAGTCAGCCCATAAGGCAAGAACAGCCCCCATGATGCAGATACCGTTATCTGACGCAGTCACACTACGGCACAGGAATGTGTTATCTGATTAGGTCATAACGCTTGAGATCTAATTAGACAAGCGACATTCCTCCAGCCCCTGATAAGGCATACGACGTTCTCATAACAAATCAAACCTATGACAACCTGGAAAAATCCGTGCGGCCATTGTTTTGATTTCACAGAGAACTTTAGTAAAGAATGTGCTAACGAGCAAGTCGTATGACATCTTTATTGACGTATCTATGTCCATCCTTACGTCAATCTCGGCACCTTTAAGGTATAAATATTGCCGATCTTGCCCTATGCAAACACACGCGTGGTGACAAGACGGAGCAGCCATACTTGCCGAAGCCGAGAGCAGAAGCAGACCCCGCTGGCAGCAGCCCCGCCTTCCTGACGCGCTGAGAGACGCGCTGCTATCTCAAGCCGAGAGACCCAGCACCGGCGCTTCTGGGCAGCCCTCGCAGGCAGCCTGGAATATCGAGAGCAGAGAAAGAGATACCATTCCTCATTCATCCTAACTTCCAGGTACAGAACTGAATAACCCCTCACAGAGAATTCTTTAGTTATTCACTTGGCAAAAACAAACTTAACTTAAACTGTAACTTTCTATTCCCGCCCACGCATTAGAGTTAGGTCAGGTACACGGGGTAGGCGTATTTAGAAACACCAGTTGAGTACGTTTAGTCAAATGTATATGTGTATGTAAATATATTTTAATCATTTTAAACATCATATGGCTCAGAAACCATATCAATGTTTTTACAGTATTATTTTATACTATTGCTTTTAATGTATGCACTTTACTTAACTATAAGTATTGCAATAATATCGATCCATTTCTCTTGTACGAGAAAAGAGACTGATCAATAAATAACACCCTTTTATTGAACACGCCCGTCTCTTCCTTTTCTCTACAATCTGATGAGACTAAGAATGCACGTACTGACTGAGTAAAATAATTGCCTTGTGCTCACACGACTCTTGAGATTGACTCTTGATTAGGGGAGAGCAAAGTTGTCATGTTCTATGGTTGTCAGAAACTAAATCCCTTCTTGTCTAATCAGGGGAGTTAATTCTTTCCTGAACATTCGAGAAAGTTTCTAGCGAACTCTGAGCTACGCTGGCAAACCCAAAACTTAAGTTTAGCATCGACAGTAGTAGACCTAGTTAACGTCTGGCCTAGGCCTTTTACTGCTGTAGGTACTATTCCAATGCGCAGAGCCTATTGGGAAAATAGGAGCTACACTACATGGCACCCAACGCATTTGGAAAGGGCGATAAAACTAACGTAAGACATTTAGAGTAACTCAGTCGTGCTTTCTCACTCAGACCCCTTTTCCCAAATACTCCAAAGACGTCTGGAGTGGGTGAAAGGTAATATCCTCCAAAACCTCACAGGAGGGAACTCCTATGTATGGTTCTTGGTATAGTCAACGTTGAAGGATAAACAGTTCCAAAATATTGTGCATCTAATCTTTGTTCCATAAGAAACCTGATCTGCAAATAGACATAATACCATCCTGTCTGTAAAATGGCAGAGAGTGATGATGAAAGAGAGGCAGTTAGATTAGCAACTGAACTCGCAGCAGCGGATGCTACTATGCAAGACGCGGACCCGGAGATAATACTCATCCCGGTCATCAAAAGGAGATCTATAACTCTAAAACTTATAGAAAATGGACTGACACCTAGAGGTGGCACAGTCATATTCGTAATTGAGGCACACGAATATCGGCAGACAGAGGTATACTATTCATGGATACATTTTCCAGCAGCAAATGCTGTAACAAAGTACTTCCACTATTACAAAATAGAGGAACCTCCTGAAATGTACACTCCTTTCGAGGAGGTGGAAGTACCACTCAAATTCCAAGAGCATTTGCTCTTATTTGATGGCGCCCTAAAACACAATAATCACATCACCAGGCTCGGTCCTTTAGGTAGACCAGGAGCAACGTGGCCGGTTTTAGCCGGATACACACCACACCCAGACATCGATAGGATGCCTGCAGCTGAACTGTTAATACAGCTAAAACAATTACTAAAAATTCACAGACAATTAGTTCAGTATGTAATGCGGACTTCAACAATTCAGCCAGCGATTAAACTACCACAGCTGACCCCTCACCAGGGGAACACAAATAAAATCACACCACAGAACATCCAATCCTGCCTAGATAAAGTTCCGGCTAAACGGGAACAGATACCATTCTGGTTGGCACAGAAAATCACCCAAATAGAGGCGGTGTTTCCTGACACCACCCCGCTAGAAAAACATAGGATTCTGACTATATGTCTCCCAATGGGAATCGCACCACACATAGAGGACTGTGACACTTGGGGTACAGTCTTTGCTTCCATCTACACAAAAACGCACGGTGTTCCATCCATATCGGTGATACCAGATGTGCTAAAACAAATTCAAGATGAATACGGTCCAGAACCTGCTTTAACTCTTGGTATGAAATTACTGAAAGACTTCAAGCAGGTCTCGGCTATACTATTAGCCAACATAAAAGGTGAAGCAGCAAACGTGGCGATCCGGCAGAGGTTAAAAGAGACAGATATAGCAGACCAACCAGCTGAAATTGCCAGAATCATAGAAAAATCTTATGAAGAACTAGGTAGAGATAGTTTAGGTGGAATACCAGTAAAACCGCAACTGACTGAAAGTCCAGAAAAAATATTTTTTAATAATAATTCACCAAAAAAGAACTGGGATGGAAACAAACAATCCAATCCTAAAGAAAAGAAATTCCAGGCCAGAGGAAGGTCTCCTAGGCGAAGGGAGAAATCTCCGAACCGAAGACAGAGGTCACCGCAGAGTGACCCCTCTGGGAATAGATATAACCTTAGAAATAGGGATAATATTAAAAAACCTGATAGATATCAAGATATTGATACCCGTCCCTCTCAATCTTTTCAGAATTCCTCGCAGAAATCGGAAAGAAGAGGACGATCAGAACAAAGAGAAGAGCACGCCAAGTCCAAAGACAAGGAACCTGCTCAGCTAAAAAAGAAATTACAATTTCCAAAAAAGAAGGTAGCCAGTATCAAGGTAGTTAACAATGCCGAGAATACTGAGGACACAACTGAAAAACGGAGAGTGGGCTCAGACAATGCTAGACAGCGCAGCAGAGGTGAGCATAGCTCGCAAAGTCCTTATGAATCATCTGGAGACAGTGGACACGAATGAATATCTTCAAGTGGAAACTGCAGACACCAGAGTTAGCAAGCCCCACAAGATATACGAGATAACATTACGTATAGAGGGAGATAAGACTAGGAAAATAAGGGGACTATTTTGGGATAACCTCTCCAAGGGTTATGACATCCTTCTAGCTGAAAAAGACTGGCCACCAGAGTTTGTCAGGGAGTGCCCTCATGGCGAAGAAGTAATTATGCCTGCCTTCTCGAATCAAATCCCGATTCATAAAAAATACACACTTGCTAGAAAGTGGGCAGTGGCCTTAGCACCTGCTTTATATAAAAATCATGTAGGATGGGATGAGGATTCTCCTCCTCACAAAATCCAGTTAAAATCACAACCTACTGCACAAAGGCAGTACCCAATTAAGCAAGAAGCTAAAAAACAAGTAAATGAAATACTAGATCAGCTAGAATACCAGGGGGTGATTGAAACTTGCACCTCACAAATGAACAATCCTTTGTTTCCGGTCTCCAAACCAGACAATTCATATCGTCTAGTTTTGGATTACCGACACCTTAACACATGTTGCAAAACTTTTGCAGTGCAAAACTCACACAGTGCTGCACTAATGAATAACATAGTGCGCAAAAAATACAAAACAACCTTGGACATCTCCAATGGATTCTTTTGTCAAAACATAGCACCAGAGAGCAGATATTTAACTGCATTCTCAGTAAATGGCACTCAAAAACAATTCTGTCGGTTAGCCCAGGGGTACAAGAACAGCCCGGGGGTATTCTCAGCGAGAGTAACAGAATTACTACAACTATATGATGATGAAGCATTATCTTATGTCGATGACATTTACTTAACAGATGATGACTTGGAGACTCACTTGAAAAGGGTGAACACCATAATACTTGGGTTCGCTGCAGAGGGTTACAAATTCAACTTTAAAAAGTCCAGAATTGCCCATCTGACGGTCCTATTCTTAGGATATGAGTTATCAAGTGAAGGCAAAAGCCTGGCTGACAATTTCCTAGAGAAATGTGCCGTAATCCAAGCTCCTAAAACACTAAAAAACCTACAGTCAATTCTAGGCTTCCTAAATTTCGGAAGAACATACATTGCAAATTACGCAGAAAGGGTCAAACCCCTTTATGATCTAATTAAACCAGACTTTAAAAGATCCAATTGGACTCAAACACACACAGAAATTTTGAGATCCTTACAAACAGACATGCTAATTAAAACAAAATTAGAAACACGTGATAACACACGCAATCTTGTGATTCGAGTCATCCCAGGGAGATGCGGATTCACATACCTGACCTCTAATGAGGGAGAAAAGGTACCAATTGCATTTAAATCACACTTGTACACTAAGGCTGAAATGAAATTTAGCCCAACGGAAAAAATTCTTACAGCAACACAGACAGCTATAGCAAAAGAACGAGCCCTAGCACAAGGTAAACGAATAGTAATCGTGACACCGATACCAGCCTTAGAGGCGGTAACAAAGGCAAGCATTCCAAATGCTAAAGCGCTCCATCCGAGATGGATACAATGGGCTAACTCTCTTGCTGCAACAGACGTGGTGTACGAATTTGATCCTTACTTAAAAACACAAGAATTTCTCCAATATGAATTTGAATGTCCTCCGCCAACCGAAATTCTGCCTCTAGATCATATACAGACGGATCAGCACAACCCGCAGTAGGGGGTAAACAAGCTTACAGTGCTGCGTGCGCGATTGTTAAAGGTCGTTGGCACGAAGGGAAATTTAAACCAACCCTCACTAAAACACAATCCCTAGGAGATTGTACAGCTCAGCGAGCTGAACTACTAGCATTCAAGATGGCGCTTGAAAATACCGATCGAGAATTCCCCACACTCATAGTGTGCGATTCATATTATTGCGTTCAATCTTATAATGAATACTTGCAGATCTGGCTTCAGAACGGTTTCAAGGATGCGAAAGGTGGCACAATCAAGCATAAAATGCTCTGGGAACAAGTAGCTCTTTTACAAAAAGAACTACCAAAGACTCACGTGATACATACACTGAGTCATCAACGTGATGGCGTTCACGTTGCAGGGAATTCATTGGCTGATGAGGCCGCGAAGGCAGCTGTGCAAACGGCTACCGTAGCTGCCGTCACCCGGTCAAAAACAAAAATAGACAGCGAAATTTTACAAGCTGTCAGCGCTTCAGAAAAGGATTCGATAGAACCACTCCCTAAAGGCTTTCCAGTAAAATACTCATACATAACTGATGCAAACAATGTTCCTTTTGCTCGAATCCCTGGAGTGGGGGATAGGGCAATTCCAAACATGGAACATAGGTTAGGACTAATAATAGCGGCACACGAAGGGCTTGCTTCTATCCGTGCTGGCGTCTCAGCCACAGTATCATTATTAAAACAGAGATACTGGTGGTCACAAATGAGAAGACAAACAAGGAACTATGTTCTAGAATGTGAGATATGTCAAAAAATGAAAGTATCAACGGTGAGACGTCCAGCTCAGACGCCCCTTCTAATCTCGGATAAACCATTAGCCTGTGTTTATCTAGACCACTGCGGTCCCTTACAAAGGGATGGTAACTACAAATATATCTTGGTCGCAGTGGATTCATGCACGAGATTCATATGGATGTGGCCCCAGCGAACGGCTGACGCCAGAACTGTTATAAAAGATTTGCGAGTCTTTATCGGCACATACGCAATTGGCATGCTGCTTTCGGACAATGGTCCTGCTTTTAGCTCTCGGGCTTATAAGGAGTCCATGGTCAGCATGGGCGTGCAATTGCGGTACTCTTGTCCATTTCACCCTGAGGGGAACGGAATTGTTGAAAGAAAAAACCGTGACATAAAGCAATCTATAACGGCAAAGGTATTAGGTTCAGGAGCTGGGTGGGTCAAACATCTAATAAGTGTCCAACGTAGTCTAAATAACTTGCCAAGAAATTCTCTGAAGGGATTCAGTCCGTACGAATTATTATTTGGAACTAGAATGATTATCTCTGACCTCGACAGTCAGACTTCAGTGGTTAAAGAAAAAAGCTTTGATGTCAAAGACCGTTTGGCTATTTTGCAGGACTTAAACAAAACAAGAAAAGACCTGAGCAACATACAGTTGAAACAACAGCCAACGACCACTGAAGAATCACCACCTGTCCCAGCAAGACCTGTCTGGATTCCAAAAGTCGGGGATCTAGTCAGGGAGAAGATCGCGGTAAAGAAGGAATTTGGGCCTTCTTACAGAAAAGCAGTTCCTGTCTTGTCTGTCAACGGGACAAGATCAGTTGCACTACCGCCACTTGCTGGAAAAAAGGAGAACCGAGTTGTATCCATCGACCTGGTAAAACCACAACATGTGGCCGATAACAAACAGTAGGCCAAGTGGACTCCCAATAAGTAGCAGAACACCAAGGTTTGCTACCAGTACAGAGGTCCTAACAAAGAGGCTCATCACATTCGAAACGCCTACAGAAGAACAACAAGGACTATGCAACAATGCAATAGAACTAAGACCTCTGAAAACCCAAATGAAAACATTTAGCAGAGACACACCAATCTACAATGAAGTACCGAGTGACAATGCAAGAAACAAAAATCCTGAAGCAATTGGAACAATTGACAGAACTGCATCCGGGTACTTCATCATCTTCGATGATTCCTCTGAAAGCCTCAGTGAATCAAAGACACAGCCATCATCAAAATCCTTTAAAGACAAAGCTAAGGAACTTTTGAAACAACTAAAAGAAACATATCTGGTTTCTCCATGGATTGAATTTTGGGTGGGTTTTGGTGCATTTATCCTCATACTTTGGCTCATCATGGTATTTACTTTGGGACGCTTCATTGAGGGAAAATATGCTAAAATGGACACAGCAAGTCAGAACATCAACTTGGTCCTCAAACCACACACATCTTCACACGTCGAGAAAAGAGAACTTTCTTCAGCCAACTTCACAGCCAATCCTATACCTGGTGGGGTAGCCTGGGACAACACTGACTATGAAATTTATGGTCCGGTCGAGATCCTGAAATATCCACACCAAATCAAGATCTCCTTGAGTGACTTTGCAAAACCAAACTCATTTGCTGATGATTGGGACTTCGAAAGCATTAATAACATGATGTCTGACTTAGTAATGTCTGCTAAATTTACAAAACATGATTATTTGCAAGGTTCTACAAATTATGATAGTATGTATTGCTATAACCACTATGGTAACCATTTTTTACATAAATCTGCACAACCTAGAAATGTTTTAAATTATAATCAATGGGAACATTGTGCTACACCTCCAAAAGGGAGCTCAAGAACCGTGTATGACAAATATTCATATTTTTCAGGTTTTAACATAAGTAATGCTGAAACATTTTATTTTAAATTGTCAAACAAGACAGGGATGAAAACCATGATAACCAACACAAAATTGATATATTCAGATTCATTCTTTGAAAAAATGAATACTTTTGGATTTGATTATTGGGACAAAAATGTTGATTTGAAAAGTGTTTGGGGTACAAAAGAATGGCAAGTACAGGGTTTAGAAGCTTTGTTTAGAGCTTGCATGATCCCAGAACAAATGATATTTTTAAATGACACTGTTCAACAAACCACCTGTCTTGGCTTAGCCAAAATCAAAGATTTAAATAAACCGTCTATTCCAAAGCCAATAATGTTTAGCAATAGCTCTGATACAGATGAAGAGATAGACGTAAACCATATATTAAACCAAAACAGAACACATCCTGATTGGAAACAATGGTTGATCTGGCCCATAGATACAAATAACTGTCAAGACAGATTCCTGAATAAAACACAGGGGTTCAAAATGACCAGGCCAGACCCTAGATATCCCCAAAGACATCACCCAGGGATAATAACAACCTACAGTGTGGGCAAATTATGCCTTCAATGGCTACAAACTTCCACACTGCCTGAAATTAAGCAACACCTAACTTTACTTACTGATGGTGCTGACTTGCGTGATTTCATAATGGGACCACGCAAACAGCGTCAAAAGCGTTTCATAGCAGCCTCTGTATATGCAGCATACAATGAGGCCTGGAAGGTTACTCAAATTGAAATAGCAGAGAGAATACGGGAAATTGACCGTATTAATTTGGAAAAATCACTTTCTGTAGTGGACAATGGGTTAATGACTCTGTCCTCCAGAATTTTTTCATTGGACAGCATTGTGTCTTCAGCAATCGATATATTATCGCAAGATTTACTGTTATTACAACATGGTCAGTCACAATTGCGTTCCATTGTACAGCTTGGCTGGACGTTACAAAATCTGCGTTCAGGCTATGTGCCTTGGCGTTTAATCAACACAACGTCACTATTCCAAATCTTTAACCTTACTGATAGACAAATCGGTATGGCGCAAAAGGGTGCTGATTATACAATCTTGAGCATTGAAAAACTAGAAAGATTACCAATGACAATGTCAGAACGACCTGTCAGTGAATGGATAATACACGGAATCATAAATATTCCAAACTCAACCTTCAGGTTTCAATACTGCCAAAAATATATACAGGCTGGCATGTACGAGAAATTGGGAAAGGGGTACCTTAAAACAACTTGGAACCTGCCCTATTCACATGCATGTGTCAGTAATAAAGGACAGAAAGTGTTTCTTAGTGGCAACAATTGTGCTATGTCACTAAGCGGCACGCTTCTGTGTAACGGAATTAGTTTGCATGGAGCCTGTGAAGGGAATTCATGCAACCTTTCATGTCACCAGCAAGGCGCACCTGCAACTGAAATAGAACCATTCTTTCAAAGACTCTATAATGGGAGTTACATTCTTATTGTAGACCGCAGATGTTGTAGTCTTATGCCCGGGACTCCTTATCTAGTCACTACGACTGCGAAGGTCAAGTGCTGTGGACGTTCTTTGTTCCCCAGCTCCTTTCCAGACAGGGAGGCAAGGGCATGGCCCAATTTGAAAATTACTTCTATTTGAATAGATACTTTAAGCAGAATGAAAACAGTGCTTCTTCAGACGCCTACAAGGCTCACGTCATCAAAAGAAACGTATGATCTACAAGTCGCAAGGACGACTGCAGAGATACATACATTATTATCAACTAATTCCCCCGTACATTTCGCGGAAATCCTGAGCGAAATCTTAAATATTTCTGATACCACAGGGGTCTCAAAGGTATTTAAGACAGTATTTTCGATGGCATTAACACCATTCAAAGCCATACTGGGTATTTTTCCAGATTTCGTCCATTCGATTTTTGGCGGACTTCCCCTGATCCTGGGACTAATTGCAGGAATCCTATTCTTAGCCCTTATTTTTCATTATGGCAACCCATGTCACAGATCAAACTCTCGCGACAATGGAAGATACGATCCTAGCCATTGGATACCGGGACCGGATATCAAAAATCCTGGGACTCTCCCGGCTTAGAGACCTGAACATGACTTGGTTTCTATCATTTCGACCAATGTGGCAAAGGTGTGTTTTACCTGTACTAAGGTGTCTGCTATGCGGAGAAGAATGCGTGTTAGACACCTGTCTGACGCTACAATCGGATGCGCCAGTGGATGCAGATACATTGTTGGTTCCTACCAAGGTTCACGCTTTGTGCTGCCCTCAAAGGCTGCCAATCCTGATGACGGCATTCCTGGAATCTTCACCACTACGATTGAAGAGTAGTGAAGTTCAAGATGAAAGCAGCATCGATCAGGTACGACCTTCTGTCAGCAATGCGAATCAGAATGTCAATGGAGACAATCATGCGCACGAATGCATGGTTACCCCTATTTCCGACTTAGTGGAACTTTCCCATGAAGCTGTTGACAGTTTTTTCGAAAGCCTTAATGATATGATGTTCTCTCCGGAACAGAGATAGAGACTTTTGAGCAAGCTCGCACACGGCGTTCCCTGAATTCGGCCTTCAACTTTAAAAATAAAGTCACATGAACAATTTTTCCCACCAGTTCAGGGACAACAATTTTTTAGCAGCTCCAAATTAATTTTTACAAAATTTTCGGGACACTTATCTTCTGCTTAAAGTAAGAAACTATTCCTAGAGAACTAAGATTTCTATTTTTAGATACTTTATAAACTTTAGTTGCCCGATGGGATGTTCACAAATATTTTATTATGTGATGAAATGGTCTCGAACTTCCTTTCTGTATAGCCATATTAAGAGCCATTTCATGTGTATTTCTCATATACCAATAAGCAATAATGCATACAAATGCGTGTTTACTTTTGCATTTAATTCATAGCTTAAGTGCATACAATATATATGACTGCAATTTTTCAGTATATTTGAAAATTTCTAAATGCATTTATGTATTTTGGGGTGGTAAGGTATACACTATACTCTATAGTATGTTGTACTATGTTATACTATGCATAGATTAGTAGATATGACCATAGTTAGCGTGGAGTGGGTGTCATGTATTCCTATAGGTTCTGAATCGATCCCCCTATTCCTGACCCTATTCTGGTTAAACTAACTATCAAGTTAACTAACAGTCAGCCCATGAGGCAAGAACAGCCCCCATGATGCAGATACCGTTATCTGACGCAGTCACACTACGGCACAGGAACGTGTTATCTGATTAGGTCATAACGCTTGAGATCTAATTAGACAAGCGACATTCCTCCAGCCCCTGATAAGGCATACGACGTTCTCATAACAAATCAAACCTATGACAACCTGGAAAAATCCGTGCGGCCATTGTTTTGATTTCACAGAGAACTTTAGTAAAGAATGTGCTAACGAGCAAGTCGTATGACATCTTTATTGACGTATCTATGTCCATCCTTACGTCAATCTCGGCACCTTTAAGGTATAAATATTGCCGATCTTGCCCTATGCAAACACACGCGTGGTGACAAGACGGAGCAGCCATACTTGCCGAAGCCGAGAGCAGAAGCAGACCCCGCTGGCAGCAGCCCCGCCTTCCTGACGCGCTGAGAGACGCGCTGCTATCTCAAGCCGAGAGACCCAGCACCGGCGCTTCTGGGCAGCCCTCGCAGGCAGCCTGGAATATCGAGAGCAGAGAAAGAGATACCATTCCTCATTCATCCTAACTTCCAGGTACAGAACTGAATAACCCCTCACAGAGAATTCTTTAGTTATTCACTTGGCAAAAACAAACTTAACTTAAACTGTAACTTTCTATTCCCGCCCACGCATTAGAGTTAGGTCAGGTACACGGGGTAGGCGTATTTAGAAACACCAGTTGAGTACGTTTAGTCAAATGTATATGTGTATGTAAATATATTTTAATCATTTTAAACATCATATGGCTCAGAAACCATATCAATGTTTTTACAGTATTATTTTATACTATTGCTTTTAATGTATGCACTTTACTTAACTATAAGTATTGCAATAATATCGATCCATTTCTCTTGTACGAGAAAAGAGACTGATCAATAAATAGCACCCTTTTATTGAACACGCCCGTCTCTTCCTTTTCTCTACAATCTGATGAGACTAAGAATGCACGTACTGACTGAGTAAAATAATTGCCTTGTGCTCACACGACTCTTGAGATTGACTCTTGATTAGGGGAGAGCAAAGTTGTCATGTTCTATGGTTGTCAGAAACTAAATCCCTTCTTGTCTAATCAGGGGAGTTAATTCTTTCCTGAACATTCGAGAAAGTTTCTAGCGAACTCTGAGCTACGCTGGCAAACCCAAAACTTAAGTTTAGCATCGACAGTAGTAGACCTAGTTAACGTCTGGCCTAGGCCTTTACTGCTGTAGGTACTATTCCAATGCGCAGAGCCTATTGGGAGAATAGGCGCTACACTACAGTGGATCTCTCATATGCCATGATATCATGTTTCACTGGACCTGTAATGGTTCAGTTGCAAACTTATCCTGTCATTTGAAAGGGTCCCCAGCTGCAGTGATTAACACGGCGTTTGAGTTGCTCTCAAATGGGAATTACTTGATGCTGAATGATCAAGGGTGTTGTGGGATGGTTCTGGGCATCGCATATCTTGTCACTGTAGGCACCAGGGTTACTTGTTATTGACATGTATTGTTTCCACTGACCCACACAGTCAGGGAGGCGCTGTAATGTCCTTCATTAAGTGTTTCCTTTCTATGTTTTGATACTCTGAGCCAAATGAAAGCCATGCTTTTACAGATGAAAGCCATGCGTTTACAGAAAACCGTGCCCTTAACCTGCGCCCTAGAGACTTTTGATCTTCAGGTCACAGATCCTCAGCTGAGATACAGGCACCAGTATGAACAAACTGCCCTTTCCATTTCCCAGAAATGGCACAACGTATCTTCAACATATCTGATACGACGGGTATAGTAAACCTATTTAAGGCCATAGGTTCTGGACTGCTAAGCACCTTTCAGACGGTCTTCGGAGTGATTCCAAACTTAATACACTCCATATTCTGAAGTATTTTTGGAGGACTTCCTGTGATCCTGTGCCTAATAGCAGGAATCCTGATTGTAATTTTTCTGCTAAGCAATAGACGTCCCAGTCACCAAGGAGATGGAAAAACGCTCTTGGAGCGCCAATACCGTGATCGCATGGTACTCCATCTGGGCACACCTCGCCTTTGCGAACTGAGCGAGTCTTGGTTCCTGTCATTTAGACCAGTCTGGATCGAAGGTGTTCTGCCTGTCCTTCGAGGCCTGTCCTGTGGGCAAGAAGCCATGTTGGATATCTGTCTAACACTTCCATCGGTTGCGCCACCGGACGTGGATGCTCTACTGGACCCGATAACGGCCCATGTACTGCTGTGTCCTCAGCGTATTCTCATGTTGATGTCTGCATTCTTAGAGCCTCCACAGGATGCTTCAGCTCCTGTTGGAATGGATACCGGCTCCTCTACAAATACTCAGGCCTTGAATATCACATTGGCTTTCCCAGCATCGGCTGTGGGTAATACAGAAGATCATCTGTGCTCAATTGACCTGATCTGTGCAGTGTTGTAGGGACCGACGTCTGCGATGGCAAGCAACAGTGATGTTGGGTCTCCCAGCCAGGACACATAAACGTTTGGAAATAATTTGGCCTTTTTCAAAACAACTAAATTTGGAATTTTTAAACAATTAACAGTTTTTCTTGCTGAACTACATGACTTTCAGAAACTCAACTGTTCGAACTATATATACGAACATATTTTAGTAAGACTTCTATCGCTTAAAATAAAATGTTAGCATTTCTTTAAATGTTTACATTTTTTGCGCACTATTATATGGACTAATTAGTTGTTTGCGTCCAATTCCTAGAAGGACATTAACATTTTTGTATGTCATCCAGTTGGATGAGGAGTGGGAGTTATGTTTCATATAGGTACCCCAATAGAGGCTCAGGTTGCAACCTGACCTCTCACCTATATTTCCCCTGCCATTTCACTAAGTAACGGTTCTTGGGACTGACCTTTTACCTAGTTATGGTACTGCTAAGAGGACGTGGGGGTTTCCCTGAAAACTAGCCTCATCCATTATGCATGAGGATTCTTGGAAACTCAGCAGGACTACCATCTACTGCATAATAACTATGTATAAGGGTCATTCCTTCCATTATCCTAAGTCCGACATGACACAGCAAGCGTTCCACTTTGGGTATATAAACACTATGGGCCCGATGTAGCTATCCAAATACCGGTCGGTAAAATGCAGATTCGGTAATTTTACCGAATCGGTAATTTACCGAATGGGTAAAATTACCGAATGGGTAAAATTACCGAATCTGCATTTTGATATGTAGGTAGCACTGTAAACAGTGCTACAGTGCTTTCAGGATTCGTTATTTATCACGAAATATTAATTGGTGGTAAATAACGAATTCCTATGCAAATGCAAATATGTGCATTTACACCTGTGCCATGTGGCACACATACATGTCCTTAGGGCATGTATGTGTGCCACATGACACACAAGCCCTAATCAGGGGTGCAACAGGATGTCAAAATGACACCCTGCCACCCTTGAATTTTTCGGTATTTACCGAATCGGTAATTACCGATTCGGTAATTGACAGTCCCATAGGAATCAATGGCAAATACCGAATCGGTAAATACCGATTCGGTAAATTCCGAATCCTAACGATTTGGTATTTTTTACCCAATTTTTACCTACATTGGATTTACCGAATCGGTAAAATTCGGTATTTATGAATCGGTATATCCAAATTACCTACATCTAGCCCCATATCTTTACTGAGGCAGGGAGGGAAGAAAAAGGACTTCCATGCTGACACACTGATGCAAGATGCTGCGGTTCCTGCACACAGACACTCCAGCTCGCAGTTGTCTGACATCCCTTGCGGGGTGTCCATCTCGAGACCAAGAAGGGGTCCCACAGTCTCTCACTTCAGGTAATGGAGTTAACTTCATCCTTGAAGGATTCTTGGTCCTCCACCTACATACATGCTAGGTACACTATGGGACATCTAGTTAGTGTCGCATCATAGGAGTATGCATTATTATTGCCATGTATTTTTATACCTGCCTGTATTCATTGTCTTAGCACTATGGTTGAAATCTACCATCCTTTTACTCTGTTGGTGCTTATAATCATTTATTTCTGTTTCTGTTTTATGGTTGTTTCAGTACACCTATTTTACACTAGAATGACTCTGGTTCAATAAATGCTTATTGAAAACGTCCTCACCGTTTATTCTGTGTATCACTCTGAGACAAAGTGAGCACAAATGACTGAGCGAAAAGTACTGTACTGTTTCCATGATCCCTGATGGGACAGAGTTGTCATGCACGATAGCTGCCAAGAACTATTCTCTCCTTGGTAAGAGGGGTTTCTAGTGGCACTGTGAGCTAGCTGGTAGACAGGCAAACATACTTGGTAGGGGTGTCTGGAATCAGTCTGGACACCAATTCCACAGTCTATGTTGTCTAAACGTGCAGATCCTATATAGGTTTATAGGAACTACATGACAATAGGAGGCCAGATTAGCCAAACCCTTTGGCAGGATCACTTTAGTTAAATGGTATAAACGAAAACTGTGCTTGGAAAGTTCTACCCCAGGGATCATAGCCCACTGCAGAGTAACCGGACTAAAGAAGTGCGGTGATAGTCTGTGCTAAGTAGAGTACGAAACCCAGAGCCTACAGGGACCACTGAGAAGACGTTACCTATGTTACAGCGACTTCCCATTAATGTATGCAATAATATGTTTCTTGGTCATTAGTGATCGGCAAGGGTGGGCTAAGTAGCTGGGGATTCTTGTTCCACAGGCTTCACAAAGAGCTGTGGAAACCTACATGTAGCGAAGTTTGGAACATATTTCGTTTTGTTCAGCTGCCTCGCTGCCCTTCAAACCCTTTCTCTTCTTTTATATTATCTCTGTCTCTCTATATATTCCCTGTATTTCCTCTGATGATTCAGTAAATGAGAAAAGTCATGTTATATTGCCTTCTTTTCAGCTCCCCTGCAGCTTCCCGAGAACAGGTTATGCATTGATCCACAAACCCGCTCTGCTGTTACTGTGAACATTAAACACTTCTGGGAAGGCAGCCAGCAAGATTTTTCCAAGCGTATAAAATGTTAAATGCCCAAGGTCTGGATGAAGAGATCTGTATTTATACAAAGGCAGAGCAGCCAGAAATAACAAAACAGGTAGGAAATGCAGCAATTGTCACTTGGAAGAGTGGCACTAGGCCACAACTGGGGTTCCAATGTGAACAGCAATATTTCATTTTAAGTTAGCTGTATTTGCATGGGCCCAAAACCTCAATGGCCAAACAATGTAACTTGAGGAGATACTGTGATGTTTTTTAGACAATTGATTCCAGAGTTGTTTCCTAATGCTCCGTTTTGGTTGTTGCTCAATTATTCCAGAAGCAATTCAAGATGGCTAGAAGTTGGTGCGAGTTTGTACATATTCGCATTAATATTTAAATATTCAACATAATATTCATATTAATTTTCGGAGAAGTAAGGTATTTGGAAATAGGATATCGATGTTGGAATGTAGGATGTTGTATGCACGGTAACAGGAAAGTCTATCGAAATATGTGATGCATTGGTGGGTAATATAGACAGGCAATAAGAAATAGGTGCCAACCACCCACGTAGGAGATTTACAAAGTCTCCTAGGACACCAAGTTATCAGAAACACCAAATTTGAAGAAAAGAAATCAAAACAGAGTGGAATAAAATTAGGGGTACCAATTACCTAAGTTGTATACTGGCATCTAATTTAGGGTCACCACGGGTGAGGGATGTGGTCACAAGTTTTCATTTGAGGCTCTGTGGAACATGTGATCCTTTGGGTTTGAGAGATACAGCAATGAAAAATGTCTGAAAAGTTAGGACTTATTAAGTGATGTTATGAACGAATGGTTGATGGCCGTGATTAAATGGGAAATGTATAATTTAGCAGGTGTGATCCTAAGGATAACATAAGAATATATTCAGTGAGCAACAGAGTTGTAATGTTGTAGTGAATGAGGCATGCCCTTTCTTGGTATTAGATTAACTTAGTGATCCTCTGGGATGTTATAAATGCTCTTGAAGGAGATATGGTCGAAAGCACTGGTGGCCCTTGCACCGCAGTACCTGTGGCCCATGCTGCACTTGTTCAAGGCAGAGTGCCTTACAGTGGTGTTTCAGGTCATCCTCCTAAAGCACGCAAACCTCTAGGTCGAGGATGAGTTCAGTAAAAGAGGTGTCAGGACATTCCCTCCCTTTCCTAGTGTCTCTTCAGACATGTTCAGCCACTGCAGCTCGCGTTCTTCTGGTACATAAACATTTTTTAGCGTGCTGCTTTTCCACGGGGTGGGAGTGATTCCATTACTTACTGATAACCTTCATTACCCTGCATCCTAGTGCTTTTTGTCCCCAAAATGTGAGGTGATCCGCCCTGTGGCATCCACAACCTTAAAGCATTTTGTAAAATTAAAAGGGAAAGACTTACAAAAGTCCAACCAATATTTAATTGCAACAACATTAAAACCCCCCTTCCAATCGCAGTATCCTGCCATCACAAAGCGAGTTTGTATTGGCATTGGCCTTTAGAGCACCCAGGAAGGGTGAGTTGTGGGACTGGGAAGAGAAGCTCTAGGACTTGGGGTAATGAAGAGTACTGGTAAGTAAACAAAATCATTACCCTCTTGTCCGGGCTCCTCGTCACAGTCTTTAAGCCTTGAGGATATACTCAAGCAAAAAGAATCTTCACCAATACAAATTATTCATGCTTCTCTATATTTTAACTAAATTACAGAAAAGGGGAAAAACCTACAATTTCATTGCAGTTTTTACGATTCCTGAAGCAAAAATAGCATTCTCTTCTCACAGAAGACTTAATCGATAATGGGAAATATAAGTATGCGGCATGGTCCATGTTGAACACATTTCCAGTAAAGAAACCTCTGCTGACTCTGCCCAGGAGGTGGAAACTACACAAACATCATTTTTCTAAATTTCTCTTGTGCTCGGCTAGAGTTGAAGGCTTTAAGGAGGATTGAGTTTCATATGTTGCCTCTGCTGAACAGCCCAAAAAAGTTGGACAGGTCCACCTTAAATGACCCAGGCCATCAAATTTAGATCTGTCAATTGATTCCTTTGCAGATCCAGATTTTTGAGAGGAACAGAAGATATCTGAAGATGAAAATGCGGAGCTGCCAACATCTTTTTTGAGCAATGGAAACCATGACGTATGAGGCCAAAATGGAGCCACCCGAATGATTACAACCCTTTCCTCTTGAATCTTCTGAAGCACCTTCGAAAGAAGGGGAATTGGTGGGAAGATATACAAAATGTCTTTTGGCCAATTAATTGACATAGCAAATATCTTCCATGCCTGTGGAGAGAATATTTCGGAACAAAATTGTGGGAGCTGGGCATTGGAGGGAGTCGCAAAAGGATCCAAAGAAGGGTTCCTGAATCTGGGTATGATCTCCCCCAAAACGTTTTCCCTCAGACTATACTCCAGAGAGGAAGAAAGGTCTATCGCCAGGACATTCAGAGTCTCTTGGAGGTACAGGGCAGTTAGACTCCGAATATTCTGTTCCAACCAGGAGCAGATATGATGTGCAATCTGAACTATGGATTTTACCTTCTTACCTCCCTGCCTGTTGATGTAAGTGTTGACAATTTCGTTGTCCATTCTTACCCCTATTGATTTCCCGATCACATGAGAGGACAACAACTAATTTGCCTAGCAAATTGCCATCAATTCTCCCCACTCGGAGGATTGTTGTACCTTATTTTGAAACCAATTCTGTTTTATTTTATTTTCCCCCTGAGTTGCACCCCAAGGCACTCGCGTCAGCTGTCATTATTGTATGGGCTCGATATTTGAATGGATTTCCCTTCAGTAAATTCTGTGGATTCAACCACCATTGAGAATCTAAGTTTATTTCCTCCATTACTTGAATCCTCAGTTTGTAGTTCTCTGAATGCAGAGACCAAAAGTCCAGTGGGTATGTTACCACAGATTTCTTGTAATGGCAAAACCAGGGAAGTATCGTTGATGTGGATGCCATTCAATCCCTGCACCCCGAGCCAATCTGGGAGTGTGGCCTGTGGTGATGATAGTAGCCTCTGCAATTGAAGTTACAAACTCAATATACTCTTCTCTGTTGGAAACACTTGACCCCTCTGAGTGTTTAACAGGTCTCGAATAAAATACTAGATGTTTTCATGTTGATGATGTACACTGTCAACCTCAGCCACTGGCAAATCTTGTTGAGGCTCAATTATCCCTTAAAAATGAACGATCAATGATGACCCAATTAATGAGATAAGGAAAGATTTGCATTCCTTTTAAATGCGGAAATACCACTTATGGAGCCAATACCTTGGTGAATATTCGAGGAAAAGTAGACATGCCGAGTGGCAGTGCTTTTAACAGATAATGTTATAAACCTCAGGAATTGTTCACCAGTCCAAAGAATCAGGACATAAAAATATGTGTTCTGAATTCCCAAAGGAATTTTTGATTGAAGAGTTACCATTTTGTAAGTGGGGTAAAGTTCAAACTTATGCAGTTCTTTTAGAAAGAGAACCGGTCTGAATATTCCATTCACTTTTGGAACAACAAAATTCTTGAATAAAATCACAATTATCTCTCTGCTGGTCCAGAACTGGAATCATCGCCCCTTTCTGAAGAAGAGTAATGATTCCCAGAATCATAGTCTATTTTGTCCCTCAATCGCAGAAGATATGCTGTTACAACACAAGGCATTTGAGCAAGTGATAAAAAGTCGAAGTCATAGCTGTTCTTTGCAATTAAAAGAACTTACTTGTTTGTTACCAGAGTCTCCATTGAGTATAGTACTGCATATTTCTTCCTCCCAATTCCTCCACAAAATAGTAATTGCTTTTGTTTTTGGTGAGGCTCATTGGATTGATATTGGGATTTGTCTGGCAAGGCAGCTCTCTGAGCTTGGCCTTGAATTAGGCGCCTAAAATATTTTAAAACTTGAGAAGTTCTTTTTTTGAATTTTCTGCCAGTTGAAACTTTACATGGTTGGAGCATCTTTCCTCAGCTGATTTTTGTAGCAGGTCATTAAGTTCCAAATAAAAAACCTTGGGTCCTTGAAAAGGCAAATGACTAAGATCTCTTTGTGAGTCTTCCTGTTTCTAAAGCTTCAACCAACGCTGTCTTCTAGCACTGTTTGATGCCCCGTTGATCACGTTGTTCATGCCAATGTCTATAAGAAGTTGAAAGATGTGTTGGATAGGAATTGTGCTTATAATTCTATTTTAGAAAGGATTTCTGTAGGATACAACTTCTCTTGTATATAATCAAAAAGTGCAGGGAAATATTTCAGTACAGCCTGTGAAGTACCCAATTGAATAGAAAGATTTACAGCAAACATGCTCTCTTAAATGCTGATCCAATCTTTCTATCAACAGCATTTTGCAGTGACACTGTGCCCTCGGCCTGGTTGCCCCCTCGCTCCCCGCCTGCTGCCTGCCACTTACCTGCTGCCTGCTGCCGATCCATCCCGGCGCCCCAGCCGCCGCAGGACCGCCCGCCTGATCGCCGATCCAGCCCGGCGCCCCAGCCGCCGCAGGGCCGGCCGCCTGGATTTCGCGCCGGTTTTGACGCGACCCCGCCCCCCGCCTACCGATAGGCCCACGCGCTCCCCGCCTCCCGCCTGACCCGCCCTCCAGGATCCCTTCTTATGACGCCCCCTCAGCGACCGCGCAGCGGACGGGCGCAGCGGGAGCACCGACTGAGCGCCGAAGGTGCGCCAAAGGTAAGCCCGTCTGCGCCCGTCCGCGCCTGGCCCGCGCCCAGCGCCAGGACCCCTGGCCTCCGCAGACCCCAGCCCACCCGCCGGACGTACGACGACGCCACCCTCATCCCACTCAACGACGGACGAGCCCCGGGATGCTACCGTGCCACCCCGAGACGCACCCACGGACCCTTCATCTGCCAGTCCTGCAAGTTCACCTGCATCCGGACCTGCCTCGCGCCAGCACCCGCCAAGACGAACACCAGCACCAACCACCTGAAGTGCATCCTGCTCAACACCCGCTCAGTCCACAGACACGCCATCGAACTCTGGAACCTCATCGACACCACAGCACCAGACGTTGCCTTCCTCACGGAGACCTGGATGAACGCCTCTTCAGCTCCCGACATCGCTATCGCCATCCCAGAGGGCTACAAGATCACCCGGAGGGACCGCACTGCCAACCAGATAGGAGGAGGCATCGCCATCATCCACAGGGACACCATCCGCATCACGACCAGCACAGACGACATCCTGACCACCGCCGAACACCTACACTTCCAGATCCACACCGACCCGAAGACCACCCTCAGAGGCACCCTGATCTACCGACCCCCTGGACCACGCACACGATTCAGCGAGGACATCGCCGACTTCGTCAGCCCGCATGCCCTCCCCTCCGCTGACTACATCCTCCTGGGGGACATCAACTTCCACCTGGAGAACAACAACGACCGCAACACCACCACCCTGCTGGACAACCTCGCCAACCTCGGACTCAAGCAGCTGGTGACCACCCCCACCCACCTCGCCGGACACACACTCGACGCCGTCTTCTCATCCAGCAAAGACATCACCTTCAGCCACGCCACTGGACTCCACTGGACGGACCACAGCTGCGTCCACTTCACCTTCAGAAGAACGACGACCCACCACCACCAGCAACAGGTTGCCCGAAGAAGCTGGAGCAAGATCACAGCCGACCAGCTCGCCGCTGCCCTGAGCCAGCACCCTCCCGCCAGCTCAGCGAACCCCAGCCAGGCCGCCGACAACCTCACGAAGTGGATCAGCAACTGCGCGGACGTACTCGCCCCACTGAAGACCCCGCCCAGCAGACCCGGCAGCAAGAAGGCCCCATGGTTCACCGACGAACTCAAGAGCTCCAAGAAGAACTGCCGAGCCCTCGAGAAAGCCTGGAGAAGGGAGCCAACACCGGACAACATGACCACCCTCAAGCTTGCCACCCGGAAGCACCACCAGCTGATCCGCGACACCAAGAAAACTGCATTCAAGGACCGACTGGACAACAACGCACACAACTGCAAGGAACTCTTCAACATCGTGAAAGAGCTCTCCAACCCCAACGCCGGAAACAACGACATCACCCCATCGCAAGAACTCTGCAACTCCCTCGCCTCCTACTTCCACAACAAGATCGCCGACATACACAACAGCTTCAACACCCAACCGACGAACGCCACGCCCGACTCAACCGAACCACCGCCCCCCACCACCACCCTCCGCGCCTGGACTCCTATCAGCACCGAAGACACCGTCCGCACGATGAACTCCATCCACTCCGGATCTCCGACCGACCCTTGCCCTCACCACGTCTTCAACAAGCCGACGCTGTCATCGCACCCCACCTGCGGGACATCATCAACACCTCATTCGACACCGCCACCTTCCCTGAGAGCTGGAAGCACGCCGAACTCAGCGCTCTACTCAAGAAACCAACAGCGGACCCCACCGAACTGAAGAATTACCGCCCCATCTCGCTCCTCCCGTTTCCAGCCAAAGTCATCGAGAAGACCGTCAACAAGCAGCTGGCCGCCTTCCTTGAGACGAACGGATCCCTCGACCCCTCACAGTCTGGCTTCCGAGCCAACCACAGCACCGAGACCGCCCTCATCGCTGCCACCGATGACATCCGAACCCTGATGGATAACGGAGAAACAGCGGCGCTCATCCTCCTAGACCTCTCCGCGGCCTTCGACACCGTCTGCCACCGCACCCTAGTGCAGCGCCTCTACGACGTCGGAATCCAGGAGAAGGCACTGGAATGGATCATCTCCTTCCTCGACGGAAGAACCCAGAGAGTCCGCCTACCTCCGTACAAATCAAAGGCCACCGAAGTCATCTGCGGCGTACCCCAAGGATCCTCGCTGAGCCCAACCCTCTTCAACGTCTACATGAGCCCCCTCGCGGCCATCGCACGCCAACACAACCTGAACATCATCTCCTACGCCGACGATACCCAGCTGATCCTCTCCCTTACCAACGACCCCGCCGCCGCCAGAGCCAACCTCCACGAAGGAATGAAAGAAGTAGCCGAGTGGATGTCGACCAGCCGCCTGAAGCTGAACTCGGACAAGACGGAAGTCCTCATCCTGGGACCCTCGCCCTCCGCCTGGGACGACTCCTGGTGGCCCCCCGCCCTTGGAACTGCACCCAAACCGACAGACCACGCACGCAACCTGGACTTCATCCTGGACTCCTCCCTCTCCATGACCAAGCAAGTCAACGCAGTCTCCTCGTCATGCTTCAACATCCTGCGCATGCTACGGAAAATCTTCCGGTGGATCCCCACCGAGACCAGGAAGACTGTCACCCAGGCCCTCGTCACCAACCGACTGGACTACGGCAACGCCCTCTACGCCGGAACCACCGCCAAGCTCCAGAAGAGACTCCAACAGATCCAGAACGCCTCAGCCAGACTCATCCTCGACATCCCACGACACAGCCACATCTCCGGACACCTAAGAGACCTGCACTGGCTCCCGGTCAACAAGAGAATCACCTTCCGTCTCCTCACCCACGCACACAAAGCCCTACACGATCAAGGCCCGAGCTACCTCAACAACCGCATCAACTTCTACGCTCCCAAACGACACCTCCGATCAGCCAGTCACGCCCTCGCCGCCGTCCCCCGCATCCGAAGAACGACAACAGGAGGAAGGTCCTTCTCCTACCTGGCTGCCAAGACCTGGAACTCCCTCCCGACCGACCTGCGCCTGACCCAAGACCACCTCGCCTTCAGGAAGAAGCTCAAGACCTGGCTGTTCGGGCAGTAGCAGCACCCCCCCCTAGCGCCTTGAGACCCTCCGGGTAAGTAGAGCGCTCTATAAATGTCTATGATTGATTGATTGATTGATTCCAAAGCCAAGGAAGTAGATGAAGCCTTGCTTGCTAGGATTGAGTTAACTTTAGGAATCTAGGGGAAAATGTCATAAAAATCTTCCAAGTGACGTTTTTCCCAGAACCTTGGGAAAGGTACCTATTCACTCCTTCAGTAAAATGTTTTTGATGACATCATGAAAAGGCAAGTCATCTAATAATGACAAAGCATTTTGTGCAAAAATACATCCTCTTTTTTTGTATAGGTATAACTCCCAATTTTAGAACCTCTATAATGTGCCCAAGAATTTCAGTTAGCTGTTACCTCTGCATTTATCTTCTTTTGGGACCATCCTCATTGTCCTTCTCAGCCCAGCAGATTGTTTTTGTCTCTTGTCCCAGGGATCTGACAGGGCAGCATTTGCAGCCTCTTTGATAAAGCATTTCAATTGACCTTTAGAAAGGGAAAATCTTTTCTCCTCAGTATCTGAAGGAACATGGTGCCTCTTCTCCAAAGGCTTAAAGTGCTCCATAGTAGCTTCTGTTGAGAACAGTGAATGTATTAAAAGTGGCATTCTATATATATTGGTTGCCTAGGAAACGTGAAGAACTCTTGTGAGAGTTCAACAGGACTTAGACCTTCAGTGTTCTGCATTCTTATCAGATGTGGGAGAAACTCGACACCGGGACTGCCCTATTAGCGACCACAGGGCACACTAATGAGGGCTCTTTTCACTTCCCACCGCAGGTCAGCATATGAGCAGGGAACCACCCACCTAGTGTTGCACCAATACACATACAAGTAAGGCTACCCTTCTT
The DNA here is from genome assembly GCF_964261635.1 of Lissotriton helveticus. Classification (NCBI taxonomy): domain Eukaryota; kingdom Metazoa; phylum Chordata; class Amphibia; order Caudata; family Salamandridae; genus Lissotriton; species Lissotriton helveticus. The sequence continues at coordinate 1,180,163,980 of NC_136061.1, forward strand.
ACTGGAAAAGGCTACCCTTCTTACTTGCCTCAGAGTTTGTGAGACTCCCAATCTTGAGTTAGCAACCCTCCATCAGGATTTGGCTACAACATTGGCACCCTTCTTTTACTCTGACAAACCAATGAAGAACAACTGAGCCAGGGGAAAAAATCCCTGGTATAACAGGACGTGTAGAGACGCTAAAAGTGCGCTCTTGACATTACTCAAAAAGGGCGACAGTGCATCTATTAGGGAAAGTAGGTCTTTTTTTAAAAAGGTGATGTTATGTGCAAATTTAGAATGGGAATTGGAAAGATGGGAGGCAATAAAAAACTCCTTAGACCAAAAAGACTTTAGAGCCTTTTGGAATTTGATCCAATCGGGATATGCAGAGGGCAAGTCTGCCATAGAGCCCAATATCTCTGAGGATGCTTGGCGCCTCCATCTTAAACAATTATATTCGAGCACAACAGAAGTTGAACCCACGAACGGTAACATATGTAATACCCAAATTTTAGCCGTTCCCAGGGATCTACCCTCTTGCACCTTGGCTGAGGTTTAATCCACAATTGCGAAGATACTACCAAACAAGGCCCCTGGCCTAGACAAAATCCCCGGGGACCTCTACAGAAGTGAACAGGCAGTGTTGGCCCCTTATCTTCAATTGCTTTTTAACGCGATCCTCAATGGGATGCCGCCCCCTGCCACATGGGCTGGGGCTGAGATCATCCCAATCTATAAAAAGGGGTCCCCAGCTGACCCTATTAACTATAGGCCGATAAGCCTGATAGATGTGTCTCAAAAGATCTATGCCAGAGTGCTACTAGCTAGGTTGCATGAGTGGATGGAGGATCATGATATTTTGACCCCCCTCCAAGCGGGTTTAGAAGTAAAACTTCGAAGATAGACCAGTTGTTCAGGTTACAACTGATCCACTGGAAGCATATAGTCTTGGAAGGTGGAAGTCTCTACCTCACGTTCGTGGACTTAAAATCAGCCTTCAATTTGGTTGACCGCGAACAATTGTGGGGTATTCTGTTAGACATGGGAGCACCACCGTATTCATGCCACCAGTTTAGGCTTCTCCACGAAGGTACATTTGCAAGGGTGAGGTTTGGCAAGAATGGCAATCTGACTTCTCCTTTTCCAGTTGAGAAGGGGGGAAAACAGGGGTGTGTGCTTGCACCGACCCTTTTCTCCCTCTTTCTCAACGGGTTAATCGAAGACCTTCTTGCAGTGAAAGATATAGACCCCCAAAACTGGCAAGCCGCAAAGTTCCTGCACTTATGTTTGCGGATGACACTCTGCTCCTCTCAAAATCACCTATGGGGATGCAGCGTGTCCTTGACACGCCTAATGTCCCGCTTAGAATGGATCTGGGCATCAGTCTCATAGCAGACTTGATTTGGTCGAGCCCACTGTTATATTGGCGACGTCTCTGGAGCACCCCAGAACTGGCTCACTATAGGGATGATTTGAAAGCTGTGCTGTTGACCTTGGGGGCTGGCAAGATCCCTTGGCTGGCCTTTATTAGGGACACAACTAGAGCATTGGGCTTGGGCGATTTATGGTCTATGCCTGAAGTTGCATGTGCTGAAATCTCAAAAAATCCTATGCACGTGCCTTGAAGGACTACAAACTTGCGCATATCGTGACAGTTGACTCTTCTAGTCTAATGCATGTTTTTTTCGATTTCAAGTGTCAATATGAATTCGAACAAGCAATAGATACTATACAACCAGTATTAGCTAAAAAAAATTATCTGCAATTTAGGTATGGGACCCTCCTGCTTAACGCCCGTACTAATAGGTGGGAAGGTGGGTCAGGCCGCCTTTGTCCCGGGTGATCAGTGGAGGAAGAAACCGCTACTCATGTGGTGTTCTTTTGTTCGGCAAATAAGAGTCCCAGATCTAAGTGGGTGATCCAATTTTGTAAAAACCAGGGCATCCGAAACTATAGAGAAATCTTTAGAATTTTAAAATCAGACATAGCCCCGGTTACTGTTGCTGTGATTTCGAAATTCTTATTTGCAATGTGGTCAAAAAGAACGTACCTTCTTGCCATCGGTTCTGCCTAAGCGTAAGATCTTTAGCCTTTTCATTTCCTATGTAGGGCAATGTGTAATAAATGAGGGTAATATTTGCAGTTTATCTATCCTTGTTGAGGGTGACGTGCTAACAAGGTGGGCAACTTTTGTTGGACACGTATATTACAAGGATGGAATCATACTAAATATTGGTGGGGGTTGATGTGCTTGTGATGTTTTTATCTGATGTTTTTATCTGATTTTTAACTGTATTTTAATATTCAGATGTTAAATTATATTCTTAAGATATATGTTTTAGACTTCCCATACTGCCTCTTACTAATGGTCGAACTCCCTAAATGAAATAACAGTATTTATTTAGTGTACGTATGTCCCTGCATCCCCGAATTGGTTTGTCTGGTGTTTTCTCTTATTTGGATGTTTTTTTTTTTTTTTTTTTTACATTTATGGCCATAATGGCCGAAATAAAGTTATTATGGATGGATGGAAGTAAGGCAGTGAAATTGTTAAAAAAGAAACTCCCAGCTTTTTCCAGCAACCCCTTACCATAACTTTGGAAGGACTTACAGCGCAAAAGCAGCAGGATGTCAGGACCAGGAACAGTTTAATGGTCATGCCATAAAAATTGTAGAATGACTTTTGGATGTCCTTCTCTTTTAATTTTACTAAATGCTTTATGGAAGTAGCTCCAAGGAGTGGAGCACCTCAAGTTTACAGAACTGGGACAAAGAGCATGGACGAGGGGGTAATGTTAGCAGGGAGATCCTTGTTTTTGCATTTCAAAGGCTATCTTTGTCCTCTCACCCACTAGGTTGTATAACCTGTGATTGCCTACATTGAAAAAAAGCCCGAAAGTCAGGATCTGAGGGCCTGATTATGATAGCGGAGAGACAGCCACCGTCAGCCAGTGGGTGGCGGTCCCACTGCCATCGGATGGTGGAGGTCAGCCCATCCCATTGCAATGGCAGGCAGATGATTAGTGGTCAGAAAGGCCAACCGCCATGCATCTGACAGGCTCAAGGAGCCCGTCGGTGCGTCTGAAGGACTTGATTCCCTACAACAGTGGCGGCGCCTGACCAGGCACCACCACAGGGATTACAATGTCCCTTTCCGCCGGCTGTTTCATGGCGATTAACCCACCCTGAAAAGGCAGGTGAAAAGGGACTTTGGGGGCCCTAGTGGGCCCCCCTTATCCCCTTGCTCTCAGCCTTGGGTTCTGTGCCCCCCTCCATATCCCTGCACAATTTGGAAGGCACTGCGTGGTGCCTACCACGTCGGGCAGGAATATGCAAAATGTCTAATTTGTGTACTGCGGCCTGTGCTTGCAGGCCGCAGCAAATGCCGAATACAAAACATACACATTGCGACCTCCTTGAAGGCGGTCACTTCGTAATCCCTATGGCGGGACCGCTGAAAGCTATTTGGGCGGTCCCAGTCCGAACAGGATGGCGGTCGAATGAAAGTCTGACCTCCATCATAATCAGGCCCTTGAATTCTATTTTTCATTTCACAAGGCTACCAAGTGGTTCTCTGGCATGTGCCATTCTTGACTTTTTGGGCAACAGTAGGTTTTATTTTGGCAATATCAGTTTAACACTTTTTATTAGGGGTTCAACAATTCTGTTGGGTAAGATGCCAGAACTGACAGGTGTTACCTATTACATGAAACCACTTGTCAGCTATATTTCAGAATTTAAAAAAAACTGTATTATCCATTTAAAAAAAAAGTTTTGTTTCACATATGAAGCCAAAAGTAAACTATGCTCACATAGTTTGTGAGGGTTCACACTTTCATTCCCATCATGTATTAAAACAAGCATTGGCAGTGCAATTTGTTTTTTCCTTGGTGTATTTTAAAGTTTTAGACTGAGCTTGAAAAGACAACAAAGCTACAACATGGGCAGCAACATGCAACCTTTCTTAGCACAAATAATAAGTAAATGACAGATAGTAGTAGGAGAAGGAACATTACATGATTCTCTCAAACATACTGTGGAGGTACAATACAGGGAGCTAACACACTAAAGAAGGAGTGAGACGAGTTTATACAAGAAGTACAAACCTCCTGGAAGAAACAGTCAAACATCTTGCAGAAGTGTGATACATTCATGTACTCATACAGCATAATGAACCCTCACCTGCCTAGTGTGGTTTGCTTGATAAATCGGTTCTACTTCTAGAAGTGGGATGGATATGAGAGTACTACTTTTAAATGGTTGTACAGTCTTCTGGTTATGTTACCTAATTTGGGTAAAGTTATATCCATTAAGTGGCTATTGATGTTCTCTAATTGTTAAACTTTCAGAAATACATACACATTATGTGTTTTTCAAGAGCTAAAACATTTTACTGGTGTTTACTTAGGGGGACAAATTCAAAAGAAACAATTGATGGACGGAATGCTGGACAACGCAAACATTCACCCCCAGTCCCAATGATCTGGGTTTAATCCATCATTCTTTTGCTCACCACACCACCCCAGTTTGGACCCAGCCATATGCAAATCAGTCTTGACCCTGTTGCTTATGGGAACAGTCCAGCCCGAACTGCCAAGCCAGGTCCTCCCTGTACTGGAAACAAGCATCGTGGGACCGGTTTCAGGGCATCACCCTTCATCAGCCAGGCTAACTTGAATCCAGTGGTGTAGTGAGCACGGAACCCACTTCTGGGCATACCCTTCCCACTTAGGGTGACAAATGCAAAAGAAACAATTGATGGACGGAATGCTGGACAATGCAAACATTCACCCCCAGTCACAAGGATCTTGATTTAATCCATCATGCTTTTGCTCACCACCCCAGTTTGAACCTAGCCATATGCAAATCAGTCTTGACCCTGTTCCTTATGGGAACAGTCCAGCCCAAACTGCCAAGCCAAGTCCTCCCTGGACCGGAAACAAGCAGACCAGTTTTAGGGCATCACCCTTCATCAGCCTGGCTAGCTTGAATCCAGTGGTGTAGTGAGCACGGGACCTACGTCTGGACATACCCTTTACACTTAGGGCGATAAATGCAAAAGAAACATTTGAGGGACAGAATGCTGGACAATGCAAACATTCACCCCCAGTCACAAGGATCTGGGTTTTGTCCATCATTCTTTTGCTCACCACACCACCCCAGTTTGGACCCAGCCATATGCTAATCAGTCTTGACCAGCTTGAACTGCAAAGCCAGGTCCTCCCTGTACCGGAAAGAAGCATCCGGGGACCGGTTTCAGGGCATCAGCCTTCATCAGCCAGGCTAGCTTGAATCCAGTGGTGTAGTGAGCATGGGACCCACGTTTGGGCATACCATTCTCTCTTAGGGCGACAAATGCAAAAGAAACAATTGATTGACGGAATACTGGACAATGCAAACATAGCTCCTAGAACATTTACAATTAGGGTATGAGTGAAAAGTGGGTGGCAGACAGATCTATGCAGAGTTTGTTTAAGTCACTGAGAGGAATGGATATGTGGATGAGTGAGTGAATATGTGAGTTCTGACACCATTTTCTCTTAGATGATATTCTATGTTAGCAACCTGAAAGTTCTGCTACTGCCACTCAGAGATCTGCTGTTTGTGTTGATTTTTTGGTTTTCCATATATTGAGAAGGAGCCATTACCTAGTTGGACAATGTTTTTAGAGCTTAAGCCACTATGCTATAGAGAGTCACGCAAGTCTCAGCCTCTTTGGAAAGGTTTTAAATCATATTGCACCAGGCTTGTGCAATCCCAACCTCGGAGACACGCCTGTTCAAAGTGTTGAGAGCCACCACTAGTCTAAAGACCGCCACAGCAATAATTTGGTACATATTTTGTTGTGATACATGGTCATCCCAGTCTGTGGGTGGTGTTAAAGATTCTTGCCTTGTCAGATATTTTTTGATCTCCCTCTGTTTCTTTCTCTTTATCAAGCAGGATGACAACTATCCAAAGTATTGTGTTTCTGATAGCTCTTTAGAACTTAGTCATAACATTACACAATGCATTTTGTTTACATTCCAAATTGTAACTGAGTCAGCAGTCATGGTTTTCATTGACAGTAACAAAAAAAAAAATCTTGCTCCCCTGATTACCTCTAGGCTGTGACTATACAACTCTCATGACTTTTTGTTGTAATTTCTGACATAACGAATATTCCTAATTCCTCTTTATAAGGAGGCTTTGTACCCAACCCTTAGTGACACAGGGCGTTATTGAGTATACACTCGAGAACAAGTCTCATCTGGAACTTAACCTTAGTGTCATTTCTTGCCCCACTCCCCTGTAGTCAGGGTGGTTAGTTAGGTAATGACACTGTTGCAGGGATTCTTCACATATACAGAATTATGTGCAGGATTATGGGACTTCGGTGTATAGGGACTGTGCCTTCCTACCGCCATGGTACCCACGAGCCCAAGACCGATTAGCTATAATGTCTCACTCGCCCTCCTACACAGTCACGGAAAAGCAAATGATTACACACCCCAGAACACAACACTGCTGTATCTCTCAGGAATCGCTGTAACAAGACATACCTTTTCGCTCACACTCTCATACCTGTCCACAATAAGATCTGACTAAGACACGAATATAGTTTAAAATGTTTATTTTAACTAAAGTGCATAAACATGAAGTATATGTGCCACAACAAGCTGAAAAAATGCATAACACAAATATCGTTAGCATTGTAGCTAGGCCATACATCATAAAGAGAGATACCATCTTATATAGACTATGGAGAAAGGACTATAGTGCCTAACCTCCATCCCCTTGGCTAGAAGGAGTGTTATTATATAATAGATGATCTCTGCGCTTTGAGAGCAGACCCCATACCTTAGACCATAGGTGGCATTTCTACATCGTAGGTGCGTGTTGCTCTTCTCCCTGGAAAGGTCCCTCTCCAAGGGTGTGTTACTGATAATATAAAAGTATGAGCTTCCAGCAGCACCTGCTCTAGTGTGTTTTGTTTAGGTGTTAGGGCCTGACCAGAACAGAATAACAAGGGGCATTGTTTATCGACCTTGCTCACAATGTCCAGACTAAACTCCAGGAACAAGTAGAGAACGAACACAGCAAACAGTTCTCATGTGAAAGGCATAAACAGAGAATTGCAAAAATAAAGTTCTGTAGTAACGTGCATAAAAGCAGCATCATAGTTGCAGGGCTCATGTTAACTTAGTAATGCCAACAATGTACCCATCTGACACGTGACAACACATTGGTTAAGGTACCAATCGTAGACATAAAAAGTTGAATTCACACCAAGGCGGTGCCAGATCTCATAGGGGAACAGTCTCAGACCAACCTAGATGCTCAACTATTATTCTAAAATGCAGATAGCACCACCACTTTGGTTGTTTAGGACCTCTCTGTGACAGTCAACACTGGTGAACATGATGTATTAATCAGCTGTCTATCCTCAGCACGGATCTTTGGGATTGTCTTGGACTTGTTGAACTTCTGTTCTGATGGCTGGATTGAAACTCTATCTATCTACAATTCATAAACAAAGAAAAGTCCAATTGCTGGCATATTCCAGAGGGTTGTTCCTTTTCATGTTTAATTCCAATTGTCAGCCTCTGGTATTCCTTGTTTAGTCATTTAATGTTCAATTCTGTTAATACTTTAACGAAACCCAGATTCTATTCCACCTGCACCAGGAATTGGAAGGCACACCATTTTGTTTTAAAAATTATTTTATAGATGTCCATCATTGGATGAGCAATATACTTAGGGGCGCTGATTCGCACCCCACCTGCCGCACTGCAAACATGGGGAACCTTCCCCCTACTTTCGTGTCCATTTTTGCAATGTAATCCAATGTACTCAAATGTAATCCTGGGACATTCATCGTAATCATTGTTTGTTCAAAACATTGTGCGGATTTTCAAAACACAGCTGAGACAGCATCCTTTCACCTCCAATCTTTATTTTAGCATCTTTAAAGGTCTACTGAGTGTCCATCCAGGCTTTTTCACAGTGACTCCATACATAAGAAGTGAAACGAAACAGAGTAGGCTCATCCTGTTATGCTCCCAATGCATTTCCAGCCTCATGGGCTCTTCGTGAGAGGTAACTGCAAGAAACAAAAGACAATTCTAGTAGTTGTTCCCAGTTGACCTCCACAGTTAAATCATAATCATACAAAAGCAATCATAGTGCGCACTCTGTGACCAAACCTACCGCCTCCCATTCATTTCATGTATCTCGTCCGACTAATCAAACAGAAAACAGTCCCCTCTCTTCCCTTTCCAGCTCAACGTGCCCTCTCTCACTAAACTCCCTGGACCAAACCAATAAAACTGAACAGAATTAACATTCCCTATTTTTTGTAAACCAAACACCCACTTTTAAACACTTAAATTACTTCTCCATTGTGACTCCTTGCCCACTCCCCATATTACAGTGCGCCCTCATACAAAATAGTTATAGAATACCTTGATGTAACTGCAGCAGGCAGCCTGACCTCCTCCTCCACCTTCCCCATTCTGTTAAATAACCCGTTAGAACCGTTGGATTTTAACCTCCTCTTAATCAACTTCCACCCAATGGAGAAGTAATTTAAGTGTTTAAAAGTGGGTGTTTGGGTGTTCCTGCCATCGTGCACAGAACGCGAGGATCAAACTGATGCTAATTCCCACTGAGACTCTTCTGAGCTTGTGCTGAAACTCCATCCGAGGATGGACAAGTTGTCGCTTACCATACCGAGCCGGTTTCCGCATTGAACTGTGATCAACTGACGTGGGACCGCAATTTTCCCTTAGACATCATCACTAACTGACTCTACTGCAGAAAAGGAAATCTTACTCCCCGCCCGGACCATCCCCAACCTCCTCAGTTTACCTACGACCAGCCCCCATGGCGGCAGTCATTAAACACCAGGCAATTGCATTCACAGTCCTGATGATGATCCCTTTGCATTAGGAGCTTGGGATCGAAACGTCGACTTTTTCTTTAACAAAGCCATAAGTTGACCATTGAGTATATCGTTTTGTGGCCTTTGTTAGGCAGAGCTTGCTGTATCAATTTAAACCAAGTGCAAGCCACCGTTGCTCCAAGTTATTGCCTGTCTATTGTTTGTCTCACCACAAAATTCTTCCCCCTCACTACCCTTCCCTGATTTTAGGTACAGGATTGTGCCTTGCTATAATCTGTATGTATATTGTTGCTCTTATTTCTGCATTGGATTATTAAATTTCCATGCCTGGTTGGGCATGCGAATACATATATAGCACTTATTTAAGTCTATATAATTTCTTTTCTGATCTCTTCTATGCTCAGGACCCTTGTTCTTTGTAATACGAATTGATACCCGCGGTCCTTAGTTACCTGGTGTACCATTTTTTGGACATGTACAATGTATCAGCGGGAACTGTGGTTTAATATGTTGCAAAATATTCTGAAGTAAATTAGAGAAATTAAATCCCCTCAAGAATCAACTCCGGCATCACTAAATTAAAAATAAGAATAATTTGATGCTATAGTTGAGTAGTTTGTGAATGGATTTTGAACAAATAGTTTCTGAAAATGAAGATAATAGTTCAGAATTTCAGGCAAATGTGTCTCAATTAAGTGAGAAAATGGCATCATTCAGATGCAAACCAGAAAATTCGGAGAACTGGTTACGCTGATCTAATCTCAGATTTGCAGGGGTTCCTGAGCATAGAGAAGACACTTGAAATACCACCAGATTATTAAAAATGTGCTAATAAAAAATCTGACCAGAAATGTTGGGGTGATCTCACTACAACTAAAATACTTCACACTCTATTACATCAACCACAAACAATTTTGGTAGACTTCTCAGATATTAGAAAAAAGAAACCTATTTTGACAAAAACAATAGCTGCTAAACTGTTTAGAGTTATCAAGAATATGATTTCAGTTCCCCCCCCCAGATATTACTACTGAAACTACCCATAGAATAAGCAAATGTAAATGTTTAATACCCTCTTTCTTAACATAAAGGATCTGGGTCTCCTTAACTCAACAAGCAAAACTAAAGGCCTTAGGGTAACAGAACAATTACAGTTTTACATGTATTGATTCTGCATGAAAGTTCTTCAGTGAGCTAAAAAGGTCTGAAGAAGTAACTTAGTATGTTTTTTTTCTTTATCTCTTTTTCCTGAAAACCTTGTGGATTGTTGAAGCTTTAGGGACTAGTGGAAAATCTCCTCACAGGTATAATAGGTTAAGCTAAGTGCTGTTAAATAGCTTAGGGGATAAGGAATGAACCTGTGAGATGGTCACGGCAGACACGGCTCTTAATAGCAGGTAATAGTGAGAGGGGAAGGAGAAAGATGAAAAATAAGTGAAGGGTTCAGCTCATAAATGGGGGCATATCCAGACATAAATATGGGAAAATTAAAAAAAATCTATTTAAGAATGTACAGCTGGAATTCTATTTCAGATTTTGCAGTAAATCCATGGATATAGTTTGAAATTATTGTTTTTGAAGGGTATCTTGTGTTACGGAACAGTTTGAATATTTCTCATAAAATAAAAGAAATACAGTGATGGCCTCACTTTAATATCATAAGCCAGATGTAATCATTTTTCTCATCAGTTTAAGCTGCCCAGAGAATGTTTGGCTTTCTGTTTAGGAGAGGGATAGATTTTCATATATTGGAATCCTCTTCTAATACAGAAGAAAACTAGCTGTAGGTTTATTTCTCATATTTAGAAAAGCTTATTGAAATTGTAAATCTGCATGGAACTTTTAAAGATAACCTCAACCCTCACAACAATTATTGGTTATATTAATAGATCTTAAAAGTATCGTAGTAATTGAGTGAGATTTTAACGTACTGCAGTCTACTGCGGTAGATTCCTCAAAGTTAAAAAACTGCCATAGTCATGACAAGATTAAAAGAAGAATTTGAGCCAAATAATGTACTTTTTTTTTTTTTTTTAAATATAGCTCAGCCTTAATTACTTAGACTTTTACTTGGTTTCATTAATGTTGACAAAAGGTGTATTCTCATTTATCTCTAATAGTTTGGCAGAACATAAAACTGTAGAATTGATGGTACAACCTGGGTTATAAAAGTCTCCTGCTAAAAGATTTTAGTTTAATCAAATTCTTCTGAAAGTCAAACAATGGGGGTCAGAAACAAGTAAATTGATTAGGGAGTTTTTTAGGATAAATATAAATTCCACTAATTTGGATGGGGTCTGAGATACCTCATAGGCTATACTAAGAGGGTCATTCTTGTCTCATTCCATATCAGGAAGGAGGGATTGTTGTTTTGGCTCTGTGTTGGCAGACACCATTAATGGTTGATAGTAACAGAAGGTAGGGCAAGGGCAGTAAGTATAGGTCTATTACTGATTAAAGGGTAGGTGCTGCTCAGCCTGATCACACCTATTTAGTGGGGGAGGGTAAATGGGCCTGATAATAGTCTGTTTAACAACACTGATTGCAGGGTAGTGTGTGTGTGTGTGATGTAAAGCACTCTGGCACCCTATATAATGAAAAAACACAATAAAAAAAGAGTAAGTGAAATTGTTATTTGGGTAATTACTCATACAGACAGATGCATCTGATATTCATACAGTGCATGCACATCTCTTATGTACATGTGTGGTACAAAGAAATTTCCTTCAAAACATAATGTCTGTTAGGTAGTTGAAGTGGTAACAAGCTGTGTTTCCTGCACTCGAAGTCTACAAATATAGGGCTAAATCCACAACCCTCGATGGTGCAGAACATTGGGGGTTACTTGCAGGAATACGTTTGTGGGGGAAGAAAACACGTTTTTTAGGATGCTGCTACGACTTCCTGCATGTGCACCCATGATTCCTATTACCATAAATTTGAATATGAAGCGTATAGACCATCAGGCCATATTGAGACTGTTGTTATTCTGGGTGCGTTTGTGGACCACTGTAGAACTTACAAGCTATAAGGAAGGGCTAGAAGAGATTTTAGGGCTAGATCAGTTTGCCAGCCTTCAGTGTGTCAAGCATGTCGGTTTTTGGTTTTGCAAACTTGTGTTGAACAATTATTGGGAAGCGCCCACTTTATTGACACCATCTTCAAAAAAGATTCTGAAAACCACATTTTGGGCATACATGCAAAACAGTGTCTTCTGTAGTCCAGAAATAGGCAGGTTGACAGCCCAGTTTGTTCTTATAAAACCACTCCCCTTTTTCGAGCAATATTTGGATGAAGTCCAACCGCAATTGTCAAAATCCCTGTACTTAAAGTTTCACTAAGGCATTCTGCAAGTACATTCCAACACAGCAAAATGGGGCCACAAAGATGGTGATGCCAATGACGACTACTGTCTTTTATGCCAACCTAACTCAGTAGAAAATGATTACCATATACTATTTTTTTGCCCTGCCTATGTCATTCCAAGGCGGAAATGGATTAAACCCATTTGTCAGTACTTGGGAATTAGGTCTTGCTCTGATGCCACAAGAGTCCTAAAACAGATACCTCACAGAAGTTTTTTTAGAATTAGCATATATTTATTTGCTGATAATTTATTAAGGAAAGAAAAAGGCATGGCATTCTAATGATGTAATTTTCATGTGCTCTCTCAAGCACTTTATTCTTTTCAGAATTCATGTAGAAAGCTTGAAATACTCATTTGCACCCTTTTCTGAATACTTTATGTGCTGCTTTAAATATCTATATGCACTTTTATAGTATTTACACTTTATTCCTTGCTTAGAATCTACGCAGAGAACTCTAAATATCTACATGTATTTCCCTAGCACTTGCACCTTTTCAATACTCTGCCTGGAACTTATATTCCTCTCTATGTTCTGATTTTACTTAACAATAAGCTTGGAAAAATGTTCTTAATTACATTTGCCCAAGGGCGTATAAGGAAATAATTATTTTAACTGTGTTTTATGTACTATGTATGAACTGTTTTATATTGGACCGTTTAAGGTTTTTTTTTAAACGAATAACGATTAATGAACAAACGAACGAGCTTAGTACTGTTGCTTACATCCATTGCATTAACATCTAGGTGTTAGGTCATAAGTTTCTCTAAGCCAGGATAATAATCAAACAGAGGGTTGATGGCCTTTTAAAACAGGCCTTTATTTTGAACCTTGCCAAATAACAAAGACTCCTCACTGCCTGCAGGTTGGTACTCAAAATAGAAAGCAGACAACGTGCAGGTGCTGCTGAATGTGTCCCTGAGTCAGCAAATTAAACTGGAACAAATTCTGCATATTTCACTGAAGCCTGGAAGTCCTTGATCTGGTTCGATGATAGCCGCCGGATCAGGATTGCGCGTGGATCCCCCTCATTTCCCATACTACTTTTGAGTGTGTCAGGAAGTGCTGCTCAATATGCTAATTGTCTTAGGTGTACTGCTGAATGTGCCAGTTCTGCTCAGGGTTACAGGACCTGGAGGACTATGGACTATGGACCATTGGACCAGGAGACCCTGATAAGCGGGACAGGGACTAGGAAGACCTGAGTGATAAGATCGAAGGCACCAGGTGTAACAGAGCAAGGAGGACTAGGCAAATCACAAAGATCAAGACCAGGAGGACTGCAAACAGGTCAAAGAGGGCCATGAAGATCAAGGACTAGAGAACCAGCGTATGGAGTACTTAGTGGGGCAGATTGACCAGAACCTTGAGTACCACGACCATGATAAAGAGAATCAGAGGTATCAAGACCATCCAAAGCCAGGAAGACCAACGGGGGATTGGACAAAGGTGGTCAGGATAACCAGGACCAAAACAACCAGGCTTTGGGGACCTGAACAAAGAGAATCGAGATCAGGAGGGCCAGGACCATTGGGTGCAGGACCAAGAGGTAAAGGAACAGAGCCAGAAGGACCACAACATCCCAAACCAGGAAGACAATCACCAGGAGAGCCAGACCTAGAAAGACAAGGAAACAGTTAGGCCTATAGGACCAGTAGGATCAGGGTCCACATTACTAGTTCATGACAGGTATAGGGTGAGTAGGACTAGGACTAGACCACTAGGTACAAGATGACCAAAAGGAATATAAAGAACCGAAAAATCCAGGCCCAGCTGTATCTGATTTAGAAGGACCAAGAAAGTCAGATTCCGGATGACCCCATATCAGGATTGCAAGGATCGCATAGGCCGCACTATGACAACTAAAAGGGTGGAGGGGACAAAGATAAGGAAACTAGACCGAGGAGGACCACTGTTAAGAGGACCGGGAAAGTGGTGATCAGGGTCAGAAGACCAGATCCAGGATGACCAAAAAAGCACCAGAACAAATATGACCAGTGGGACCAGGATTATTAACTAACAGATCAGGGGGCCTAGATAACCCAGGAACAATGGTCTATCCCAGATGTTGCAAGAGTTGATTGGAAATGGGTGTCATCGTGGAATGTGAGGCTTAAATTAGTGTGGGTTTTGTGTTTGGAGAATGGAGAGGGAGAATTATTGGTTGGGACGATAGAGTTTTGGAATTCTGGGAGAAAGGCATTTAACCTGAGTGGAGTCTGTAGGGGATGGGGGCTTTTAACCAGATAGGACTCTGATGCAGTGACCTGTAACTACAAAGATTTACCAGAGAGAGTCTAGAATCTAAGGGGGTTGTAGAGCTGACCCTGTGAACATGTACATCCTCAAAAGTAGGTATTCATTGAAAGGGTTAGGTTGTATTGGGAGTAGAAGAGACTGTGAGAGGCGTCTCGAAGACCCCGAACAGGAGGCCACCCTCCCCCGCACGTACCTCATCCGTTTCCACCTGGACTACAACCCCGCAGCCAAAGCGCCATAGCCGGGACAGGACCCGGAACACCAGCCACTACCAACGAAACCCCGCCCTTCTCTCTCCCGCAGGGACCAACCCGAGCACCAGGTCTGGAGGAATCATATCTCGCTGACCCCGGAAGTACCGCCCCAGAGGCAGCGTCAGCACAGGATAAAACCGAGGATCGCGGACATCACGCCGTCGGAGTTTCGTGGCAGGACCCTCTGGCTGGAGACGGAGAAGGAGAGCAGACGTGCGACGAAGACGTGTGGACTGAAGAGTGGTGGAGTCCTACGGAGGGGGCTGGAGAGCGGCCGTAACTCACTGGAGAGTTACGGCGGACCGCGTGAGTGCCTTTAACCTTCTTTTTCACTGCTCATTAGGAGTCCCTGTAAAGTCCCTGTAAATACTCCTCTTTTCTCCATAGTCTCACCTCCCCTGCACTGTACATTACTTGTAAAGCACCTCACAGCAGCCCCAACCATCCCACTCACGTCCCGCCTTGGCACCCTCTCTATTCCCCAACCTTTATTCCCTCCTCCCGGTACCCTCCTTTCCTCACTGCCTCTTTCCGCCCCCTCTCGCACTATCCGGGTGACGGTGAGCGGTATATACTGCGTTACGCTCTGGATAGGACTAACGGTCCCTTGTTTTTCCCTCTCTTACTGCCCTCCGTGGATCCTCCCCGTCATCGGAGCCGTCCCTGGAGTGCCTCAAGACCCCGAGCAGAACAGAAGACCAGGACCGGAGTTCATCGCCTGGAGCCTCCTTGTCTGCCCATTGTGACATTCCTTTTGTTCCTCAATAATAAATATCCAGTATTGCCCACTACATACGGCCTCCTCGCCTGCTTTTCCGGCCCGCTACGCTCACTCCACCACATCTGGTGTCAGAAGTGGGATCTGCTGGAAGCATGGAGGCCGTAGTCAGGAAGATGGCGGAATCCCAAGAACAGTTCGGTAAACTGATGGAACAGTTCCTAAAGACCGCTGAAGACGACAGAGGGCAGCTGCATGACGTCCTGAAGGGCCAGGGGGTGACCCACGAGCAAACCATGGTAAAGTTAACGGATGCCCTGGGGCAACAAAGGCCGGTGACCTCTCTCCCCTCCGTGGTCCTCCAAAAGTACGTCCCAGGGGACGATCCGGACTACTTTTTTACAAACTTTGAAAGAATAGCCCAAGCCGCCAACTGGCCAGTAGACCGTTGGGGCCAATACCTGGGGCCACTCCTCACCGGCGACCTACAGGCCGCCTATCAACAGGCCAACATACAAGGCAACAACCCATATGCGGACATTAAACGGTGTATCTTAGAACGTCTTGGCATTGACGACGATACCTATAGGGTGAAACTACGCCAAGCCAGGGAAAAACCACAAGAGAATCCAAGGGCCCTCTCATTCCGGATCCGAGATCTCGCAAACCGATGGCTACGGCCCGAGACCTCCACCAAGGAGAACATCATGGAAAAAATATATCTGGAACAATTCCTTACCTCCTTAAACCCGGCTACACAGCGCTGGGTGAGGCAGCACTCCAGACTCACCCTGGAGACGGCCATAGAGATAGCTTCCGCCTATAGCCGTGCTCAGGAGCTCCAACGGGGGAAGGAGGAACACCCCCACAGACACCCGTCTGCTATGACCACTCGCTCTACCCGGCCACCACCGGCTCGCCGACCTGAACCTACCCCCCTTCTTCCCTCCCCAGTCGTGTTCCGAACCCCTACCCCTGGACCCCAGTGTTATTCGTGTGGAGGGTTCGGACACATTGCCCGGATGTGCCCGCAGAAGGAGGAGCCGATGGAGGTCGGCTTTGTGAAGGAACTATCTGTGCACCCCTCCTGGGTACACACCCCCACCGTTCCACTGCCCTGTGTCAATTGACGGTCAACGCCTCATGGCCCTTTCCGACTCCGGTTGCCGTCAGTGTCCTAAGACCACAAGATCTTGCACACCCGGTCAGTAACCCTACGGGAGTCGTAGCCATCCAATGTGTCCATGGCGACACCAAACAGTACCCCACGACTCAGGTACGAGTTCAACATTCCAAGGACCCCGGTACTTGTCTCACTGTAGGGCTCGTACCCGCTCTTCCAGAACAAGCCATTCTAGGGAGCGATTATCCGGGACTACCTACGCTCCTTCAAGACACCTCCGATTCCCTGGCTCAGTGGTGGAAAGATGCTCCGTATCCAGGACAACCCAAGCTAGTACCGGCTCCCAAACCCCACAAACCTAAAAGCCAGAAAAGAAGAGAGAAGAGGGAATACGTCGGCGCTTATCCCGCTATCATTGAAGAACACCCTTGGCAGACTGACCGAGAGTTCAGGGCGGCACAGCAGGAGGACCCCCTCCTCCAGGAAGCCTGGGGAAGAGCCCTTGATCAAGAGGACCCCTTGCAAGTAGGTCCTTATTTCTATAAGAAAAACGGTCTACTATACCGAAAAGGGGGGCCCCAACAAAACGCACAGTTACTTATCCCCGGTCCCTTCCAGGACAAAGTCCTCTTCCTGGCGCACAGTCATCTTCTAGGGGGTCACTTCGGGGACGAGAAGACCAGCCAAGCCGTCCTAGAGAAATTCTATTGGCCGGGGGTATATCAAAGAATCAAAACCTACTGCCGTGAATGCGTAGTATGCCAGAAAAACAGCCGTCACAGACCTCCCCGGGTTCCGTTACAACCCCTCCCTCTCATAGACGTCCCCTTCAGCCGCATTGGGATGGATATTATTGGGCCCCTCTTGCCCTCCCGTAGCGGGTGTCGCTATGCGCTGGTCATAGTGGACTATGCCACCCGCTTTCCGGAGGCCATACCCCTACGCCAACCCACCACCCAGAATATAGCAAAGGCCCTGATCTCCTTATTTTCTCGGGTTGGGTTCCCCCGGGAAATACTGACCGACCAGGGTACACCTTTTGTTTCTGCCCTTATGAAACGTGTCTGTTCTGAACTCGGGATTAAGCAAATCAGAACGTCTGCATATCACCCGCAAACGGACGGATTGGTGGAGCGTTACAACGCCACTTTGAAGCAGACTCTGAAGAAGCTCCTGGGCCTGGAAGCAAAAAGATGGGAAGAGATGCTTCCTTTAGCCTTATTCGCAATCCGCTGCAAAACGCAGAGCAGCACCGGATACTCCCCATATGAATTACTGTACGGGCGTCCCCCTCGTACCCTGCTAGACATGGCGCGGGAGGCCTGGGAAGAAGAACCGGACCGCACTCGTCCGCTTCCCGAATACCTGGAGAACTTGAAATCTCACCTGCCCATGATCCGGGACATAGTCCGACAAAACCTAGGGAACGCCCAGGACAATCAAAAGAAGCAATATGACAAGGGCACTCGCAGCAGGGTCTTTGCTGTCCAGGATTTAGTGCTCCTCATGATGCCATCATCAGACCAGAAGCTTCTGGGACAGTGGCAAGGCCCCTACACTATCCTCCGGTAGGTGACCCCAGTCACCTATGAGGTGGAAATAGACCCCACACGTGGCACCTCCCAGATATTCCACGTGAACTTATTGAAAAAATGGGAAGGACCCCGTCCGGTGCTGACAGGAGCCTGCAAAAGTCTCCTCTTCTCTTTCGACCCCTGCCTAAACCCTGAACTAAACTCCGTACAAATCCAGGAACTGCGACAAACCCTAGAATCCGTGAAAGAAGTCTTCTCCTCTTCTCCGGGTCGAACCAACGTCACGGAACACACAATAGAAACAGAACCAGGGAAAGTTGTCCGACTGAGACCTTACAGAGTACCGGAGGCCCGCTGGACTGTTATCCGCCAGGAGGTAGAAGCCATGCAAAAGATGGGAATCATAGAGCCCTCAGTTAGCGAATGGAACTCCCCTATTGTGCTTGTGCCAAAACCTGACGGGTCGGTCCGTTTCTGCATTGATTTTCGGGAGGTCAACAAAGTGTCAAGCTTCGACTCCTATCCCTTGCCCCGGGTGGACGAAATGATTGAGAGGATAGGCAAGGCAAAGTATATTTCCACCCTCGACCTCTGCAAAGGGTACTGGCAGATACCCCTCAGGGAACAAGACAAAAAGAAGACTGCCTTTTCCACCCCTGAGGGGTTATACCAATTTTTAGTCATGGCGCCCCAGCCACCTTTCAACGGGCTATGAACCACGTCCTGCGGCCCCATTCCCAGTACGCGGGCGCCTATTTAGACGACATCATCATCTTTAGCGACAGCTGGCCCCAGCATTTGAGGCATCTTGTCAGCATCGTCTCCTCCTTGGGTTCGTTCGGATTTGCCATCAATCCAGCCAAAACTACCCTAGCGGCGAAAACAGTCAAATACCTGGGGTTTCTTCTGGGGGATGGCCTGATAAGACCCCAAGAAAGCAAAACCGTGGCCATCCGGTCCCTTCCCTTTCCCCAAACAAAAAAGGACCTCCGAGCCTTTCTGGGGCTTCTCGGGTATTACAGGCGGTTTGTGCCCAGGTTTTCCCAGAGAGCTGCGGCCCTTACGGACCTGCTGAAGAAATCTAACCGTTCCGATGAACTGCTACGAAACCCCTCTCCTGAAGCATGGCATGCCTTCACGGACTTAAAAGACGCCTTGACTTCAAGTCCTGTCTTGGTACCCCCTGACTACTCGCGGCCTTTCATCCTGCAAACGGATGCTTCCGATCATGGGTTGGGGGCCGTGTTATCCCAAAAAGATTCCCTAGGCAACGAGCGACCCATACTCTATGTGAGCCGCAAATTGTTTCCCAGAGAAAAGCAATACGCTGTAGTTGAAAAGGAAGCCTTGGCCATAAAGTGGGCAGTAGACAATCTGCGGTACTACCTAGAGGGCAGAGACTTTGTCCTCTATACCGACCACGCCCCCTTGGAGTGGATGGCCCGGAACAAAGGTCAAAACGACAGGGTCCTACGATGGTTTCTGTCCCTACAGCCTTTTCACTTCCAAACAAAACACCGGAAAGGCTCAGACCAGGGTAATGCAGATTACCTTTCACGGCACCCTCATTCTCCGTCCAGTACAGGAAAGACAGCTAGGGGATGGGGATGTGAGACGGCGTCTCGAAGACCCCGAACAGGAGGCCACCCTCCCCCGCACGTACCTCATCCGTTTCCACCTGGACTACAACCCCGCAGCCAAAGCGCCATAGCCGGGACAGGACCCGGAACACCAGCCACTACCAATGAAACCCCGCCCTTCTCTCTCCCGCAGGGACCAACCCGAGCACCAGCTCTGGAGGAATCATATCTCGCTGACCCCGGAAGTACCGCCCCAGAGGCAGCGTCAGCACAGGATAAAACCGAGGATCGCGGACATCACGCCGTCGGAGTTTCGTGGCAGGACCCTCTTGCTGGAGACGGAGAAGGAGAGCAGACGTGCGACGAAGACGTGTGGACTGAAGAGTGGTGGAGTCCTACGGAGGTGTCTGGAGAGCGGCCGTAACTCACTGGAGAGTTACGGCGGACCGCGTGAGTGCCTTTAGCCTTCTTTTTCACTGCTCATTAGGAGTCCCTGTAAAGTCCCTGTAAATACTCCTCTTTTCTCCATAGTCTCACCTCCCCTGCACTGTACATTACTTGTAAAGCACCTCACAGCAGCCCCAACCATCCCACTCACGTCCCGCCTTGGCACCCTCTCTATTTCCCAACCTTTATTCCCTCCTCCCGGTACCCTCCTTTCCTCACTGCCTCTTTCCGCCCCCTCTCGCACTATCCGGGTGACGGTGAGCGGTATATACTGCGTTACGCTCTGGATAGGACTAACGGTCCCTTGTTTTTCACTCTCTTACTGCCCTCCGTGGATCCTCCCCGTCATCGGAGCCGTCCCTGGAGTGCCTCAAGACCCCGAGCAGAACAGAAGACCAGGACCGGAGTTCATCGCCTGGAGCCTCCTTGTCTGCCCATTGTGACATTCCTTTTGTTCCTCAATAATAAATATCCAGTATTGCCCACTACATACGGCCTCCTCGCCTGCTTTTCCGGCCCGCTACGCTCACTCCACCACAGAGACGTAACACAGTGAGAGTTCTACCAAGAGTGTTCAGAAACAAAGAACAAATCAGAAACATCACTAATAATAATACTTTCAGGTACTTCAGATGAGAGTCTAAATGCGTATGTACTTATACTATAAACGGTTACATAATCATAACAGCTGCAGGGTATCTTTGTGATGAGACAGAGATCATAAATCTAGAAACAGGGCCACCGCTTGGTCTAAAATGTATGAAAACACGAACTATCTAGAAAGGAAAGTGCAAAACACCCCTTGAGAGGCTTTAAAACCTTAGAAAATGGTTAGGACTTAAGAGCGGTGTATATCAGGAACACCAAGTGACATTATAAAACAGTGGCATGGCATGGTAGAACACGCACGGAAATGTTCGAAATTAGGCTGTATGAATGCAGTATCAGAATACAAATGCTAATAGCAAATCTAGAGAAAGCAGAAGAATCCTTCAGGAAGAAAGAGAGAATCTGATATTATGAGGAAAGTATAAGCTTAAGATTACATTCAACTCTATGATTTTAGTTACAGTGTGAGTTTTATGGCATTGAAACTGACCATTAAAGTGTAGAGGATGGATATAAGGACGATGCGACTGAATACAAGGCTTAAAAAAATCACACACAATTAAAATGTCAGGACAGAATGAGAACATCGGTATGATATGTCTAGAAAGACCACAATTTTTAGTATCCGAGTCCGAAACTAATTATATCATATGGTATTTGGAGACAGAGGTAGGCAAGGACTATTTGGGAAGTCTGGCACAAGAATCTGAGACAAATACACCACCCAGAGCTGCAGACAATTGCAATAAAGGCACCCTCGAACCACAGCAGGGAACCAAGTCCAACCCATTGTCCATAGTGAGAGAATTAGTCAGACAAAATACATCATGCAGCATCCAAAACAATTAGACACTAGGAACAGTAGAACTTTCCAGAACCGGAGCTACAGGCATGGCACAATGTAGACAATCTAAATAGCACAAACAGTCTAGAAACAAAGTGAGGGACCAGATGCCATACAACAAATACAGAAGCAAGGTTGGCGATAATATACAGCACATGAAATGTAAAACAAGACCAAACAAGGCACAATGCAAATCTTGGAAACACAGGCACAGAAATCTGGTGTAATGCAAATTTTGTAGAACAACACAACTGGAGAGAATCTAGAAACCATTTGTTCCAGACCCTTTAGTCCCTGAAACAATCACAATCATTATCTATAATCAGGAGCTGTACATGATACAGAAGTGTGGACCAGACAAATGACAAATTAGAATCAGGAGTAATACATAATCTAAAACTAGGAAACATCTGACCCAGCAATAATACAGAAATGCTAGAAAAAGTGTCCAGCTGAGATACAGCCTAGAGTCAGACATTGATTCAAAAATCAGATATAGCATTATCTGGAACAAATGATACCAAATCAGCTAAAATAGCGGGTATGATATTAGTCACATTCATTGGGGTGTTCCTGTTCCCTGAAGGTCCCCCTGGGAGATCTGATATTTATTGACCGGATGAGTGGCTAAATGTTAAGTATAGTCTTAATTGTTGCTCCTGGTTTCCCACACCAGAGGCTAGTCCTAGGCTTGTATCTTTGGAGTTCTGACTGTTGAAGTGCACATGCAAACAACTGGAAAGAAGATGGCGTACCAGCAGGAACCTCACAGACCGAGCAACCTTCAAATCAGGCCTCAACAATTGACACTGTCAGCTCGAAGCCGCAAAATGGGAACAATTCAGCACACCTAACACTATCACCTTTATGAACTCCATCCACTTGGGAGCAACCGCAGACCCATGTCCCCACCGGCTTTTTAAACCTTAGAGAAGACGAGATCAGCCACCAGCTTACCACCATTCTCAACACCTCCATAACCACAGTCACTTTTTTAATGCCTGGAAACACACGGAAGTGAAACCCCTTCTCATGAAACCTTCAGGAGGCCACAGCGAGCTCCAGAACTACAGTCCCATTTCTTTGCTCCCATTCTCCGCCTGAGACCTGGAGAAGGCCATCAAACTCCAACTCACCAAGCCTCTGGAGGGAAACAACCCTTTGGGCCCTTACCAATCAGGTTTCAGGGCCAACCGCAGCACCACAACGACCTGGTTGCTGCAACAGGTGACATTCACACCCTACTAGACAGAGAAGAAACAGTCGTCTGATCCTGCTTTCCCTCTCTAGGGTCTTCGACACCATCTCCCACCACACAATCTTCGATCGGGTGCACCAGATTGAAATCACAGGTGATGTCCTCAGATAGATGGCATCCTTTTTCACTGGACACACCTATAGATGCCATCTCCCTCCCTTCACCTCGCAACCCAAGCACACTATCTGCGCTGTACCCTAAGACTCATCCCTCAGTCTAACCCTCTTGAACATCTACATGATACCACTCGCAGACATCTTCAAATCGCACAACATCAACATCATATCCTATGCCGCCAATACCCAACTCATCCTCTTGCTCCCAGTGAACCCCACCTCAACGAAGACCAACTATACACAACTGTGTGAAGAATGTCTCAGACTGGATGAAGGACAACTGCCTGAAGCTCAACACAGACACAACTAACGTTCTGATCTTCGGCAGGCACATTGCCCTCTGGAATGACTCCTGGTGGCTGGCAGAGATCAGACCCACCCCCACACCAAAAGATCATGCTTGTAACCTCGGCATTATACTGGACAGGGAACTCTCCATGAAACATCAGGTCAACAATGTCTCCTCTACCAGCTTCTACATGCTTTGCATGCTCGAAAACGTTGTCAAGTGGCTCCCCATCAGCCCCAGGAAAATTGTGATGCAGACCCTCATCACAAGCTGACAGGACTTTGGCAACGCACCCCATGCAGGCACCGCCACCAAATTAATGCAAAGACTTCAGAAAATTCAGAACATAGCCTCCAGACTGATACTCAACCTGCCCCAAGTCGAAGCCAAATCACCCAGCATATGAAGGGCCTTCACTGGCTCCCCGTCGAGAAGAGATGCCAATTCAAGCTTCTGAAACATGACTACAAAGCCATCCATGACCAAGGACCCACCTACATGAAGTACCGCTTGCAGTTCCACCAACTTCCCAGGAATCTCAAGTTCTCAAACCTCGCACAGACATTATGCCTCTGCCACTGCCACTCGAGAGGACCCACCTTCCCCCACCTTGCCGCCAAACCCTGGAATGCCCTCCCCCTTCATACCAGCACTGCACCCTCCCTGTCTGACTCAGAAGGAAATCAAGGCCTGGCTCTTTGACTGACACATGCAGCGCATCACCTAGATACCCTCTTTGGTGAGAAGCCATGATATACAAGAAAGACTTGGTTGATTGATTGACTTCAGGACATGATTATTGTGATGTAGGCTTTGCAATTCTGCTTAGACAATGGTGAGGGTGCAGGCAATGTCTGCTGCGGATGGGATATCTTCAGAAAGGGTATGGGAGTGTCATTGGCGTCCTCAGACTCCATCTTTACTTGGGCAGACTCATTTTCCGTGGGCATGGCTTTCTGTCACACCAAGAACCACTCATCTGAATTTTTGGAACTTCTGTGGAAGCGAAGATCTTCAACCACTTCCCTTGAGGTTAATCCTTGGTGTCAGAAGAGATGATTGATTCTAACCTTGGTGGAAAGTTAGGCTGGAGAGAGAGAGTGATGGTTTTGGCGTACCTGGAGATCCAGTGAAAAGGATGGTGGTGGGTGTTAATCCTTCTGAGCACGACCCCTTGAGTTCTAGTGGCAAGGTGTAGTCCTTCAGTCAGGAGAGGTACTCTACATCAAGAACACAATCATGAATGCTTTACAATCTGCCTGAGGTGCCAGTCCTTAATGAAACAAGAATTACTATTAGAAATTCAAGTTCATAAGAAAGGCCCTTGAGCATTGACCTCATTTCTGAATCCAGGGCGCGTATCCTTTAACCTCTGCTCAGATGTTTACAAAATCTTTATCTTTCTTTAATGGTGTGCTAGTTCACAAGCCTAGTCCTTTTCCTTTAGCTAAGGATTTCTTATTCAAATTCAGATTGCTTGTGTATCTTTGAAGGAAAGGAGATACCAAAACTAGAAGCACCCAGTTAGGGCCAGAGTCTGAGCTCCGTGTATTGGGTCAGAAAAGCTAGAGTATTAGACAGTGAAAAGATGGTCGTAGTCAAGAGGATGCGGGCATGGCGGAGTTGGCTGATCAACCGCCGTGTAGAGCGTAGAATCCACAGAGTGACTGGGCGACCCGAAGCATACTTTGCTACAGTTTTTGAACCTGGGATTGGTTACCTTTACTAAAGCGATGTGTGAGAGTGTTCCACACAGACGTACCTCGCCATTTATAAGAATCTCTCCTTTTTGGGAGATCTTTTGAAGGGTGCCGCCAGATTGGATCTACCTCAGTTTTCTTATCACGCTATCATGAGATGGCCAGAGTTGTTGGAAGGCCGAAACGCGACCGCGTCGACACTTTCTATAAAGAGGAGTCTGATTTAACCTTGAAATCAAAGTGGAATTATACCTTTTGACGCATTCCTTATATTTAGGTTCAATATCTTCCGTTTTGAACCGATTGTGTCTGACTACCTCGGAGTGTACTTCCTAGAATTAATAGGAGGACACCTAGCTTTTGCTTTAATAATTTTTTCTGGGTGAAGAAGGATTTTGTTTGTGATTATGTACTGCCTGTCATTTGAGATCTAGCTATTTTGTTCGACGCCCGATGGAGCTACCTGGTTTAGCTATAGGGGAGACAGGCCGTGGATTCCCTCCTTGGACGTCACCTACCCAGTCGGTCTTTAGACAGACTTCCTTTCATCCCTCTTGTCGTCTCCTCCCGCTTCCTCCCTCTATTTATTTCTCTCCTCTCTCAATGTACTGAGACTGAACTATTTTGCCTGATGCCCGATGGAGCTACCTGGTTTAGCTATAGGGGAGATGGGCCGTGGATTCCCTCCTTTGGTCGTCACCTACCCAATCAGTCTTTGGACAGACTAGCTTTCGTCTCTCCTTGTTGTCTCTTCCCTTATCCTCCCTTTTTCACCTCCCCTGCCCCCTCCACCACTTTTATCTCTCCTTTCCCACCTCTCCTAATTGTATTGCCTATTTTTTTGATGTATTGTGTAATTGTTGATCTTTTTCTCTTACATTGTTGATTCTCATGTAAAGCGCTCTGATACCTTCGGGTCTAGCCAGCGCTATATATAACTCTTTAAATAAATAAATTAATTTTGTGCATTTTGTCCTTTGTTGTTGTTGTATATAGCTGTGTACATATGAATGTATATTTGTGCATAATGTAAATTTGAAATCCACTGAAACTACTGAATAATGATTTCGTGTGATTCCGATAATTAAAATGAGTAATCACGTCTTCCATTAGTCGTGATAGTATGTTCATCTATAAAATAGCAGGTTAGTGGACAAGTGCCACCAGTATAGGAGTATTAGCATTCCCCTATTAGTTAATTATTCAGATATCTATTCCTCCTTTCCCATTTTTCCAGTTTGCTTGGAGTTGGCTGATCAATCATGTTCCAAGATTCAAGATTGTTGGAGGCTGTCTCAAAGGGACAGAGTTCCAAGAGGAGATGTAGGCTACCAGCTTCCAGGTGAAGATGCCCAGGTTATTTTTTGTTGAATAGCTCTCTTTCAGACAGATTGAAGAAGCAAAGCAAGGGACTAAGCTTGAAAGCATTTTTTATAGCCTGTCATGCAAATAATAATCTGGAACCTTCTTGAAGATTGCTAAGCATTCCCTGACAAGTAGAAGGCTCTCTTTAGCAAGAGACTGAGACAGAAAATGGAGGCCTTTAATTAGATGGCAGGGAAGGTGAACAAACAACAAGCATGTATATCAGGTAACCTTAAGGGCAGCAGGAAACAGAGGCTGTGAACTAATCTGGGGCAGGACATGGAGATCTTTAATTAGATGGCAGGCCTGCTGAACAAATAAACAAAAAGCAAACATGGTAGTAACCTTGAGAACAGCAGAAAACTAAATATTTTAACTAATTTGGGCCAGTAAATAGATGGCAGAGAAGCTGAACAAATAAAAAACAACCAAACATCAGGCAACATTGAGGGGTCAGGAGGAAACAGAGGCTTTTCACTAATCAGCACCACATATTTGTTCAAGCAGATTTTCCGAGCATTTGTACCTGGTTAAACGGATCTTGAAACTATGCACTCAAGCTAAAGTAAACAGCATGCCTAAATAAAGTGCACAACAGAGAACATGGCACCTGCCCAACTAGAAAACAATGAAAGAGTGTAGCAGAGTACCTGGCACCTGTCAACTATGAAACAGTGGAAAGTACATAGCAGAGTACATAGCACCTGCCGAACTAGAAAACAGTGACAGCAATAAGGAACAATCTGGGATATGGCAATTTGTTTCTTAATTCTCACTCAAGGGTGGTGTACTCAATCTCTTTTATGAAGGCATCAGTGGAAACAGGATACATCTGAAAGGTGCGTTTCCTTGTCTCAAATTCTGCATTCTTGTCCACTAGTGTGAGCTTGTGCTTCCACAAGAAGGGGACAATATCTGTCATTTGGGGCTGAACTCTTCGTTTTGGAGCAGGATGATATCTGCTTTGCTTTTTGGAGAAGCGTGGCTCAATGGTTAGAGCGGCAGACCCTGATGCAGAGATCTGGCCCGGGACCAGGGTTCAATTCCCGCCTCTGCGGCTCTTGGACTCAATATCCCCGGACCTGATAATTCTCGCCTCGGTGCCTAGTCTAATCATGGGTCCCACTCTGTAACTCTGGGCAATAGCTTGCTTAATCTCCACAATGGGCCCAGCAGCGCTTGGATGCCTGGCTTCACCTTGGGGGTGCCCAGGAGTGGACATTTCATGTGGAAAAGCCAGGAAGGGTTCCACAGCGGTATGAGTGCAGCGCCGGGACGCCCCGTCGCGTGGGCAGCCGTGCGCTTGACAAATACAACACATTTACATTTACATTTACATTTACATATGTCTGGTTTCTGTCTAGAGTCGCATGGTAGGCAAACAATGATGGACTGGAATGTGGACCTGAGTAATTATCAATTACTTTGATTAATTCAAGCATTCCACTGATCCCCTTTTTGCTTTCCTCAAACTGACACACAACATGCTGTGGGTATGCCAAGATTTGGGCCTTTCTTGTGCTTTCTGTGACATAGGAATCCAGCAGTACCTCACAGATGAGGGCTAAGTAGGCCGAATCCTGGCTAGTGCTTTCTGGGTTTCCATTGGAGGTGACCTAAACTGTTCCTATTGAAGCAGCATTAGGGCTGATTTGCTTAAGGCTGTTCTATGTCTGGAGTAGCATAGTGGATATTGGGAAAGAAAAGGTCCCCAGCATGGATCTAGAAACCATGTGCCCTGTGCAACAAGTTTTCCAAAGCAAGTTCTGGAGGTGTTTGACATTTTGCCGCACAGTGTGCACTGAGGACTTCCTGTGACATGTAAATTGACCCAGAGCGGTGATCTATGGTGTGGAGGAGCACACCAAGTGTGCCCTCTATCTCTCAGCATAACTACTGGCAGCTCACTGGGCTGTTGAAGAATGTAATTGGAGGTAGCAACAGAATATAGAGGCACAATGGTCCTTTCTACCTGTTACCAGCCAGAGAGAACGTCAAAGTACCCGCTCAGATGATTTAAAAATCTTTTGCCTGCGACCTGCAACTGGATCATTAGTTTAGTTCATGTAAAAAATGGATGCCACATGTGTATGTGTATCTCCTGTGTGGGTAGGTTGTGTGGTGAGTGTGTCAGTTACATGTGAGTATGGCCACACAGGATTCCTTGTTGATTTCCTAAGTTAAAGTGGTACTAAGGGCTCGATTACGATCGCGGTTTTTCCGCATCCTTCGGGCCGGCGAAAGCCACCGCCAGCCCGGAGGATGCGGGAAAACAGCTGCGGAGGCACAAAAGACCCACCGCCAAATTAGGATGGCGGTGGGTCTCAAAAACCGTTCGCAGCTTTTCCGCCACGGTCGCCTTCCGACCACGGCGGAAAAGCTCTAACATGGCTGGCGGTGTCTATCAGACACCGCCAGCCATATTAGGATGGCGGAAATCATATGCTTTTCCACGGCGGCTTTTCCGCCGTGAAAAAGCATACGGACATTGACTTCGGGGGCCCCTTGCGGGCCCCCTTGGTCAAGGGGGGGTCGGGGGGTGCACATGGGGGGTACCTATGGTACCCCCCTGCATTTGTATGCAGAAATCGGCAGGCACAAAAGACCCACCGCCAAATTAGGATGGCGGTGGGTCTCAAAAACCGTTCGCAGCTTTCCCGCCGCGGTCGCCTTCCTACCGCGGCGGAAAAGCTCTAACATGGCTGGCGGTGTCTATCAGACACCGCCAGCCATATTAGGATGGCGGAAATCATATGCTTTTCCACGGCGGCTTTTCCGCCGTGGAAAAGCATACGCACATTGACTTCGGGGGCCCCTTGTGGGTCCCCTTGGTGAAGGGGGGGTCAAGGGGTGCACATGGGGGGTACCTATGGTACCCCCCTGCATTTGTATGCAGAAATCGGCAGGCACCGCACGGTGCCTGCCGCTTTCTGCATACAAATGCAATGTATGCGTTTTTTACCATTGCAGCGGGTGCAGCTTGAAGCCGCGCCCGCCGCAATGGTAAAAATAGAGGATGTGACCGCCAGGGTGGCGGTCACATCCTAATTGCACAGGAGGGAACTCCGCAGGCAATGCGGAGGTTCCCTCCTACTTTATGGTGGCGGACGGACTCAGGTCCGTCCGCCATCATAATCGGCCCCATAATATGGAACAAATTCAAGGGTGTGGAAGACAGGGGACATAACATCTTTTTATAGTGCAGGGAAATTCCCTTTGGCTTTCCTACCTTTCTGAACCTTGGAATGCTAGTTCCCACAGGTCAAAAAGGTAGTTGAGCATCACAGCCTCTCCATTCTTATTTGCTGTTGTATTGGATTTTCTTAATATGAGGCTTCCAAATCAGCCCTAACTTCATTCTAAACCATGAAGACAAAGACTAGGGCTCCGCAAGTTCGGGAGGACTAAGCAAATGGCAAGAAATAGCCATAACTGCACGAACTCTGTCTTCAACCTTAGTATACCAATGGGATGGAAACTGACAGCTTGTGTTTCAACTATTCCCTACCAGTGAAGTCCCTCTCCTGTGCACACTGAGCCATAGTTGTGGTGGCTTAATGTCATCTCCACTTTACCAGGTTATGGACCAGTTGCCCTGCCTATGGTCTTTCTTGAGGAAAATAACTGACTGACTGGTCAGGGGTGGTGCGGATGTATACTTGCTGGAAGAAGAGGCTGTCTGAAAAAGAAGACTGCTGGGAAATGAGTCATGAGGTGCATAATGGTGCAGCTGCAAGATGTGAAAGGACCAACAATGCTAGGGCTGATGTTGAGGCCTGGGGACACTGTGACTCCTGTAGCTTGCCTTGATATTGAAGTGCCTGTGGCAACCAGTAGTGCATAGAGTTCACATATTGACAGTTTCTTTACCCCACATCAAAGTTCAGTGCATGTGATGTGATAGCTTCCTAAAGAAATGTGACTGCAAGTCAGCGGCCACACTCAAAAAATGTAAAGCTCCCAGAAGAGTTGAAATTGGCAATGAAATTGCATTCTACATTGGTGGAGACTTCTGACTTACTCTGTATCACCAGAGAATTTATGTTAAACAGTATTATTCAATGTCAATCATGGAACCAATTAACAACACCCCAACAAGTGAATAGTGTGGATGGGAGGGACGTGGTGACATTATCTGAAGGTGAGATTCCAATTAGAAAGTGCCTTATCTGAAGAGTCCAGGGTGTGCTACTGAATAGAAGTGTGCAGGGTTAATCGCCCCATAGTATGGAGAGAGAACCTTGATTTCGAATGAAGAAAAGAAAAAGAAAAAGAAAGAAAAATGTGTTAGCTTAAAGCGTTAAGAAACTAGTATTACAGTGCTGGCCATGCAACTTATCAGAAGTTTAATCATCATTGGCAGTGATTGAGTGCAGATATTTTAGTTTGATTAAAGCTATAAGGTATTTTCTATTAGTCATGCATTAAAAATGTATTCTGTTTAGTAACAGAACTCTTTCTGTTAGGTGTGTTCATTGTGACCTTGGCGAAGTCAAGTTGGGCTGTACCCGTAGAATAGGTAACTCTGCTTTGTTGGTGTATATCGAGTACATCAAGGTGATACAACTGGATTGGTACCTTCATGAGTAATAGATAAATTCCTTTTTTTGAGTAAGATCAGTTGTGTTTCAGTTGCTTTGAAGTAAAATTCTGTGAAGTTCTATTATGTTGGAGAATATAGAAAAAGAAAAAAAGGAAGACAAACATAAGAAAAGAGAACTATTCAGTATCTATGTGTCTAATAAGGCCTAATAGTACAACAGTTTGTGGATTAGAGGCAACATAAAAAAGGACAAATCAAGTGTACATATATAAGTCGATGAGATGGTTCCTGTGTTGAAAGTTTTCTTTTTATTAGTAAGATGTATTTAGTATGCACAGGATCAGGCAACAGCCAACGCATTTCGCCCATAGAAAAGGGCTTCTTCAGGGCAGTGATGGTAGATGAAAAAGGTACTTTTGGGGAAGTAACAAGGAGGCGCGTTGATAATAAAATCTGGTCAAGAGTTGAGAGCGTCCCGTGTAGAGGAAAAACTCTTCAAGAAAAACACAAGGGCATGCACGTAGCTCGGTCCAAGTAGGAGTGTAGTAGCCATGACCGGTGTACGTCAAGTTGCCAGAAATGCTGGTACTTCGTACCAGTGATGGTAGATGAAAAAGGACTTATGGGAAAGTAACAAGGAGGAGCGTTGATAATGAAATCTGGTCAAGAGTTGAGAGCGTCCCGTGTAGGGGAAAAACTCTTCAAGAAACGTTGCCAGTCAAGTTGCTAGAAATGCTGGTACGAACATTTCTGGCAACTACCAGCATTTCTGGCAACTTGACATACACCAGACACGGCTCCTACGCTCCGACTTGGACCAAGCTACGTGCAGACCCTTGTGTTTTTCTTTAAGAGTTTTTCCCCTACACGGGACGCTCTCAACTCTTGACCAGATTTCATTATCAATGCGCCTCCTTGTTACTTCCCCATATGTACCTTTTTCATCTACCATCATGGCCCTGAAGAAGCCCTTTTCTATGGGCGAAACGCGTTGGCTGTTGCCTGATCCTGTGCATACTAAATACATCTGACTAATAAAAAGAACACTTTCAACACAGGAACCATCTCATTGACTTATATATGTACACTTGATTTGTCCTTTTTTATGTTGCCTCTCATCCACAAACTGTTGTATTTATTTCATGATCTACCAGCAGCAGATCATTTGAGGTGGGAAATATAGACTAATAAGACTGTGACTAAATCTGGTAGTGCGGTTTGGTAGAACCCAGCTGCTTGTTCTAAGGCCTAATAGTATGTTTCATTTCTATTGGTATCTCTATTATTTGTCCATGTAACTCTCTTTCTTCAAAGATCTGATTTCTAAAGCTATTGTCACCACGTCCATCCCCTCCACACTATGCACTTGTTGTGGTGTTGTTAACTGGTTCCATGATTGACATTGATTAATACTGTTTAACATAAATTCTGTTACAGCCCTGAGAAAGCCCTGGTCGTACTAACCATACAGGGCAAAGCACGTGTTGGCTGCTACAATACTTACAATGTATTCAAATTCCAACCTGGATATGTGAGGATGTAACCGACAAAGTTTGCTTAAAATGAAAATATAAAAAGAATTATAAAACAAACCGTTTTTCTACAAATTGAATGGGATTCTTCTGTGGATTTTCATAGAAAAAAGTAATCAAGGAGGAGTAAATACTCACACCATTTTGCAAAACGAACTAAGTGAGGCTGGAAAGGTCCAGTGCCTCGAGTGAATCTCCTCCAACTGCTATAAACCTAAACTATTGGGCATTTTATCTGGGATCAGGATCCCTGGACCTTCCGCAGTACTAGGAACAACCAAGTCAGCACAACTGTTCCTGCAGGGCCAGGTAGGACGCCCACACCACCAGTAGCTGCTCCATCTCTGCTGTTGGCTGACAAGTGCAAGACAAAACATGTCAGTCTAAAAAAAACACATATGTACTATGCAGACGCCAGGCAGTGTAGGGAGAACTGTAAACTTGGGAAATACGTGTTTCTACGCGATCATTACTCAAAAGTAGGTTTGTGGGGGGCAGGTCTAGAGGGGCACCACAATTTCCTCCTCAAGGGCTATGGGTCAGGTTTTTCCCTCCTCAAGGGATACATTCCCAACTTTTCCTACCAATTTCATTTACTGTAATACAATACAGTGGTAGGGAAATAACCCTGTTGGCTAGTTTTCCCCAACACAGTGACTGATACTGAAGTTTCTGTGTTTTAGTTATCTGCACTTTTAAATTTATATGTACAATATTTTGTTTTGTGATGGAAGTAAAGCCCTTTTTAGGTCTCGCCTAGTGCAGCGCGCATGCGCTGCGGTAAGCAGAGGGACTATTGGAATCACTCCAGCTTCCAAGAGACTACTCCATGTGGGTCGGCCTCCTCCCACACATTCCATTGGCCTTTGCATGTGGCTTTCAAAAGTTGAAAGCCTGCAATTGGCCAAAGGCCGTATCATGTCCCGCCTTCACTCTAAATGTTAACTCCCATGGCCTAGGGTTCTCGGGAGCGAGCAGCTGTGTGGCCGGATGCCAGCTGCATACTTAACATTCCTTGCAGTATGCGCACAACACTTGCAGTCTTTTCCTATAAGTCAGGCCCAGAAGTAGCCTCTTTACCTATAGGACTGGCTCCAGTGCTCCTCTGAATTGCACGTTGTGTACGTCTGGCCAAGGTGCAGCGTTAGCTGTAAGACTTGCACAGGAGCAGTTCTGCATCTCTACCCTAACTGTACGTCTGGTCCAGGATCAGTTTTTAGTCTTCATTCTTCCTGTAAGTCCAGCACAGGAGGTGCGCTGTTTGCCTGTGGCTCTGGCTTGGAAACAGCTCTCAGTCTCACTCTCTGCACACAGAGCTCGGCCCCACAGGCATCCCCCGGGCAGAGTGCCTGAGCAGGTCCCACCGCACCCAGAGCCTCCCTGGACCCCTCTGGTGCAAGCAGAGACTGCCGTATTGATTGAGAGCTCTCGCTAAATAGCCATGTGTGTGCACTCCAAGCAGAGCCCATACACAAAGTTCTTCCATTCTGACTGCCAAATAATGTGGATGTTATGTGTCCCCCGGCCAAAACTGGCCAAGTGGCCCCAGGAATTGATAAAGAGCCTAAAAGGACCGGAGTCACTGTGTGGGGAAGGGTGCCATTAAGCCAAATACAGTGCTGCAATGCCAAAATCAGAACCTCAAGAGTCCTATAAGGCCAATAAACATTAGATGTTGTAGTGGGAGTGTATACATGGAACAAGTTATCATCTCCATTTACTGCCGGGAAAGTTACCCGAGAATAAAACACCTCTAAGTGTTAAGCTGGATCAGCCCCCACAACAAAAATAAGATCGACACCCGCATCAGGTACACCATATACTTGTAAATGACGATGCAGCGGTGCGCGACTATGAGCCGCAATGTCGACGTCAGCCATAAGGATTAGAAAAAAAGAACAACCTAATGCGTGGCAGCGCAATATAGGGCAGTAATTCAAACAAAAAAAAACTCTAATTATATCAAGCTTGAATAGACCTATAAAAACATCAATGTAGGTAGGCTATGCAGTCACAACTGTTTACCGGAAAACAGAAGTGAGGGTATTGTGGATAAACACCAGTACTACTCAAGAGCTTCTAAAATACGAACCAGAACAAACATTGGTTGCACCATGTTGCAGGGATTCTGTACATACACAGAGCTATGCACAGGAAACCAGGACCTCGGTGTGTAGTGGTGTACCAGAAAACCCACCTCAGTACCCAGAACCCCAATCCGACTAGCTATAGTGTCTAGTTTGTTCTCCGTACTACAGCGAAGCTACCAATTATTAGACATCCTAGAACATGTTACTCCGTCTCTCTCTCTCTCAAATACTCATACTTGTCCACAACGTGAGTAAACAGAGACACAATATAGTTTAAAATGTTTATTTTAACTAACGTGCTCTCCAATGCAGTATACTAGCCAACACAAGCAGCAAAATGCATAAGAACAATATAATCAGCATGGTTACGATTCCATAACGGGGCAATCATTTTATAATGATAGTGGAAACAGGGCTACAGCACCTTACCACCCTCCCCGTGCTCCTCTAGGCTTTGTCAGGGGGACCCCTTACCTCTAAGTTTAGATACAAGAAATCACATCTCAGGACAAGCACAGCTCTTCTCCATTGGGATAAATCTCTCCAACTGCTTTTTCATGCATGCATTGCCATATTAAAAGCACTCGACTTTCAATAGTGCAGCTGTGCTCTATGTTGTGTCTATGGGCGCGGGACTGACCAAAGTGAATCAACAGCATACATTGTTTTTCGACCTTGAACACGCTGTGCAGACTAGGAGTACAGTGTACAGCTAAATGTGTGAAGGGTAGACAGTTCTCATGCACAAATGCAGCAGCAGTTTATCCATGAGAATAAAGACATCAGGTAACATGCGCAAAAGAGGCAAGATGGATGCCAAGTATAAATGAACTAATGCTAACTTAGCAATGTCTGCAGTTAATTCTATGACCTCACTACAGTGGTTTTGAAATTGGAGGCATGGATGCAGTGTGAAATTTCGATTGGCATGCATTATGGGGTATGCAAGAATGGGGGTTACTTTAGCATGAGTGAATGTCGAGAAAACAGTTAAGAAGCTTGAAAAGTAGCTGAGAAAATACACAGGGTGCTGGAGCTAATAAACTTTAGAAGGATGGTTTACAAAGGTATTGGAAACGAGCAATCCAACAGTTTTGTGCACATTGGGGCCAAGTCAACATCAGGTGTTTTAATCAGTTTTCGAGGACGTAGTGGAGCTACAATCGGAGTTGATGCAATTCTATAAAATAAGGGCACTCAGCAGACTAAATCAGAGGTGGCGTTGCAGGTTGTTGCACGCCAAGAGTATGAAGAACGCGTATCATATGTTCTACCGAACCTACCAAAAAAGGACTGAGGTGACCAGCGTTTTCATGGAGAGGGGAAAATTCATATGCCCTTTTCTTTCACATTACGGTGTCCAAAAACATTATGTAAGGATTTAGCAATTGCTCCACAATCTAATTCGATTTTTTGTTGTTATCCAATTAAACAGCCGCCAGATCTAATCCAAGGCGCTATGTAACTTCCTGGTCTGTCTCAGAGTGCCACGTCGGACCTACCCCCACACACATTTCCCTAGTTTAGTGACACTTGGGCACCCACCACCTGGGATGTATTCATCCCTGCTCGCTCACAATGGTTCATTATACATTTTTAAACTGTCGATTGTTTTATAAGTTATTCCTCCTCTCCCCCATCCTTGTCTCCCTCCCCCTGACTAGAAAAGTGTTCCTTGCCTTTGGCAGCAAGCAGGTGATTTTGTATGTGCTGCACATTGGCACGTCCCATTTACGCTTCGCATCCCCCAACCCCCATCCTCCTCTCTGCGATGGATGCAACTAATTGCACTCAACTCCTTCTCAGTTGGGGCTGCAAGCTTCTCCCAGTCCCCTCTCTGTGCATTTTTGTGAATGGGGCTCATTATCTATGCAGGTTCCTCTCGTTGCATTCAAGCCTCTCTCCCTCCTATGCTCTTTTCCCTGTGGGGAGGTGGAGGGTCTCTCTTCTTAACCACAAACAGTTAACTAAAGAAGCATTGGATGAAAGATCCCTGGACCAGCAAGTGCTGTATACTTTCCCAAATGTGATTATCCTCTTTACTCTGCACCCATATGTGTTCGATCATATCTATTTAGTTGGGATTTTTGTTCTTCAAAATATAATGCTATTGATAGAGACGACCTGGAGTCTTTCGTCCATATTTTCAATACACAAAAACATACAAAATTATTTTTCCTGAGTTGGAGACAATGTGATTTCACCGTATCAGGGATAAGTAGTTTGATGGCCACATACAACCGATGAGCAAGTGTTTTATGGAGTAAATGAGCGTCTCCAAATATAGTATATTGCATTTTTCTAAATTTGTTGGGATGTATACATTACTTGCCATTACTAGTTCTCTATTTTGCTTATTAATACTTTCCTTCTTTCTCTCTTGCACTAGCACCAAAATGTGGCCCTGGTTCATCGCGCAGGTGCAGCTGTGATACTCTTGCACACTGTTTCCTAAAAAGCCATCATTTCAGCTGTGTAGTTGTTCTGCAGATTGTTTGAATATTTGGGTATAACGTTGCTTAGTGATCACTATTACCTTTATTACTATTGACTAAATATAGGAAGGCACCTTAGTAATACAGACCTGCAGTTGCTTCTTTGGTTCCAGTGGTAATTCCTCATTCCTAATCCTCTAGGCAGTGCTGCAGCTGTGTCTCTGTCCCCAGTGGTAATTCACCATTCACAGTCCTCCAGACAGTGCTGCAGTTGCTTTTCTGGTCCTCTGGAGTGGTAATTCCTCAGTCTTAGTGCTTTAGCCAGTACTGCTAGCTGCTTCTCTGGTTCCTGTGGTAATTCATCATTCTT
This sequence comes from Lissotriton helveticus, assembly GCF_964261635.1. Classification (NCBI taxonomy): domain Eukaryota; kingdom Metazoa; phylum Chordata; class Amphibia; order Caudata; family Salamandridae; genus Lissotriton; species Lissotriton helveticus. The sequence goes on from NC_136061.1 coordinate 1,180,201,278, forward strand.
ATTCCTCTAACAGTGCTGCAGCTGCTTCTCTGGTCCCATTGGTAATTCCTCATTCTTAGTCCTCTAGGCAGTGCTGCTGCTTCTCTGGTCCCATTGGTAATTCCTCTTTCTAAGTCCTGTAGGCTGTGCTGCAGGTTTGTCTCTGGTCACAGTGGTAATTCCTCATTTTAAGTCCTCTAGACAGTGCTGCAGCTGCTTCTCTGGTCCTGTCTGCAATTCCTCATTTTAAGTCCTCTAGGCAGTGCTAAAATTGTGTATCTGGTCACAGTGGTGATTCTCCATTCTCAGTCCTCTAAACTGTAATGATGTTATGTTATGTTAATTTAATTTGTAAAAAGGGCAACAGCTACCCAAAAGGGTTTTCCGGCTACAGCCTGAAAAGAACAGAAAGGGAGAAGAAAACTTATTGATTAACAGTCAAGTTTTATGCATTTACAGAAGGTCTCATACACAGTTTCGATGCAGATCGGTACAGGAAGAGAGTTCCATAAAGAGGGACCTGGATCGACCACCCATACGTGACAGTCTAATACTAGGGACTGAGAATTTCACCTGAGTGGCAGAGTGAAGGGAACGCGAGGCAAGTAAGGGGGGACCAGAACTTTTAGGTATTTAGGAGCCACTCCAGATTTAATCTTAAAAACATATAACTTAAGGCCTTAAATTTAATTTGGTTCTCTACCTTGAGTCAATAAAGGTCACGCAGAGAGCCAGAGATAGAAGCAGCTCGGCGGACCTGACCGAGAAGTCTGGTGGCTGAAATCTGCACCTCCTGCAGCTTTGCGTGTCACATCCTTGTTAGTCCCCAGATAAAGAATGTTGCCGTAATCCAGTCTGTAGGTTACAAGAGCCTGGACTACGGTTCTCTGGGTGGGCCTAGGCAACATCCAGAGAATCTTTTTAAGCCATTTCAGGATGGTGAAGCAGGTTGCAGCTACCTTCACGGCTTGTTGTCTCATAGATAATAAGTCATCAATGATGAAGCCTAGATTGCGAACTTGGCGGGAGGGCAGAGGAAGAGCACCCATTTCAGTGGGCCAGTGTTGGGGACCCCAGAGATTTTTGTTCTTCCTCAGAATCAGAACTTCGTTTTTTTTTTCTCCAGTGAGTCTGAGAAAATTGGCTTGCAACCAGGAAGCAATTTTACTCAATCCCAACTGGAGGGCAGATGTCTCAGACACCCTCTCAGTAGAGAGAGAGAGAAGATAGTCTGGGTGTCATCGGCATAGGAGAACAGGGACAACCCAGCCTCCTCTGCAATATCAGTCAGAGGCCTGACATACAAGTTGAAAAACAACGGGCTAAGAATGGAGCCCTGGGGTACCCCATAGGGAGAGAGATAAGTATCAGAGCTCGTCGTTGGGTAGAAGACCTCGAAAGTTCGGTCAGTGAGAAAAGAGATGAGCCAGTTCAGTGCCAGCCCAATAACTCCCAAAGATTGCAAGGCTTTCACTAAGACAGTATGAGACACAGTGTCGAAAGCTGCACTCAAGTCAAGTAATATGAGGGCCACCATGTCTCCAATATCTAAATGGTGTCGCAGCCGTTCCGTAACTCCAAGAAGGGTAGTTTCAGTCGAAAAGCCAGCTCTAAAGCGTGACTGGGATGGGTGTAAATAGTTTTGTGACTCAACGAACTGAGATAGCTGTAGATTAATGTGTCTTTCTAGAATTCTCGAAAAAGCCGGGAGCAGTGAAATAGGCCGGTAGTTAGAAGGCTGATCAGGATCAGCATTAGCCTTCTTCAGAAGAGGAAGCACCATTGCGTGTTTTACTAATTGTGGCGGATATGGCCGAATTGCAGTGGTAATATTTCCACCGTAAACCCAATTGGCATTATACATTTGGAATATACTGTGTTGGATCCATATAGGAAATATCGGAGAAGAAATATTATATAAACACTTAATAAGGTTTTTGGCTGAGATTATCAGGTGTAACGTTCGAACTATAACAATTGTTGACTAACAGCTGCTACTAACTGCTGTGTGAAGAATAAGCCAGTCAGTTAAACCTTTCCAGATATCCATATTGGATTTATTTGTTGTTTGGAAGGATCCTACTCTTATCAGTGGTACTCACTGTTGGTGCTGTCTACTACCATACACGCCCTGAAGAAGTTCTGGTGGTCAGAACGAAACGCGTTGGCTGATGATTCTTTTGATTATAAGAAAATTTAAAAAAAAGGAACTGAGAAAATATTGAGACTTTTTGCATTTGGATTTGGACTCTGAGAAAATTTGAACTGATTGTATATGATTGGAGTGGTGCCCTAAAACTGGATGATAAACATTTTGGATTCACGTCTCACCTGAGGTGCCCCTGGACAGAGGGTACCGGTTTTTCAAGTGGCACACTGGAAATACTTTTGAATTACTTTGAATTATTTCATATCTGTGGTTGATACGAGATTGGTGCTATATCTTGGTGCTATATCCACTGTCCACTCTCAAGGTTTCATTGCGTGTTTCCACTCTGGCGGAACCGTTACATCCTGTAAGGAGGCATTTAAAAGTTCCATGATTATCGTGAGTGAGGGCGACTCAAGCTACTGGAGCACCGAAATCAGAAGAGGGTCAAGGGGTGAGCCAAATTTAATACTAGCTAAGAGCCGTTTAACCCGTTGGCTCCTTCCGCGATTTCGCGGCAGTGCGGCCGTTTTAAAAAACAGGCAGGGCCGCGTCGGCCATTGGCCGACGGCAGCACCAGCGAGGTGGCGCTGCCGTCGGCCAATGGCCGACGTCAGCATGGAAGGGGTTAAAGGCGCTCATGTAAAAAACAATATAATTTAAAACGCCAATAGCTCTAACTTTAAAAACTGCGAGACCTATTGCATTGCAAATGCTTGTTTAACTTTCCATTCTGGCACAATATAATCCGAATTATGCAAAAGGGATATAAGTTTACAGTGAACTGTGTGTTTCTTCTAAATACTAATTGCAAACATATAAGACAAATGTGCGTGCCCAGCGAGCAGTCCAGTCGTGTTTGGCTGTAACCGCTTACAGACTGGTGGTATCATGCCATTTTCAATTCTGGCATCGTTTTTTTATACTTAACTTAATGAAGGTGGGAATTCAGTATTACAACCCAGAACTTCTAGATTGTAACCCAAGATGGCACTTCTAAGCCTTGTATCGGCCAGTATGGTAATAGGTGCTTATGATTGATTAATCGTTGCAGTACGTAGCTAAAGAGATAGCTTTGCATGACAGCTTGTGTCACATTACTGAGTGATGAAGCAGATACATACCTATCAGCAGGTTTGCTGGAAATGGGTTTCGAATCTTTCCTGAACGAACATTTGATCTTGAAGCATCATTAAAAGGGCATTTATTGTAACATAGCAACTTGTACAGATGATTTATTTTCAGCAGTAATCTGTTTATGTTGGATGCAGATGTACATTCTCTTGTTTTATTCATCATCCTATGATGCTTGAAGGCCTCTGTGCATAGGCTTCCTATTTTGCCACATTATTACCACTGCGATGTATAGAAATGGAGAAATGATAGCAGAAACTCAGCACAGAGAGGAAAGACCACATCAGTATGTACCAGCTCTCATATCTTGCCATTTTCGATTTTACGGCCTGTTGCCCTATTTTTTGTTCTATCATTTTGATCCTTAACCAGGATCTAGCTACCCACTTCCGTGCTCCCCAGATCAGAACTGGCTACTGCTAGGACAGGTGAGACCCCAGAAAAGACCCAAAGCCAAATCCTCCTCATACCAATTTGTGAAGCCATAGGCTAGTGGCAGTGACTAATCAATAATTGTTGGTATACTGTCTGGCTGTCCCAGGGTGAGGTCTGTAAAGTCCACTATCCCACTGTAACGTATTACCTTTAATCCTTATCCTAGTAGGTTGGGGAAGGTGAGAATATGATTTTGCAAGTGTTCTTTAGAAAATGGGTCTATATCTTTAAATGGTGGCTCTTTGCTTGCATGCACAAACCCCTTTAGGAGCCTTTTTTTGTTCCTTCTTCCTCCTCAAGGAAATCAACAAATCCTCCTACTCAAGCTACTGCTGTAGCACCACTAGGCCCATTTACTTTTGATTTTAAGTTTATCTGGCACTACACCTAAGTCTAATTTACTTGGTCCTCTGATGGATCTTGAACCATGCCGACTGGGGTGGGACATAGGGGATCCAATCCAGCTGTTTATTGAGGACCAGAAATCGGATAACTGATTTATAATCTAGTAATTAGATCCATGTAAATGACTCTCAATACTACACTAGCAGGTACATATCTATTACTGCTAAACCAAATCTTCTGAAGAAATTAAGGTGAGCTAGGATCATACAAACAAGTAGCTCAGTTTAAGCTATACTAAATAGCAACATTAGGACCTCTCTATTTGGAATCCCATCCCTCCTTCAGACTATGGAAACATACAATCAATTATTAGATACCATACACAGAGAGACAGAAACAGGATTTTTGAATGGTTAGATTTTATCAGTATCATTAGCAAGTAAATACACTAATATCAGGCATTAAGAGTCAAGAGTACCGAATAATCACTTTGTGCCATCAATTAACAAAGTTCTAGAAGGAGAGTTCAGGAAAGAACATGGATCATGTCAGCTAAAATATTCTCTCCCATGGGGGAAAGAAGTCCAGGAATAGCTCACACAGCGTGTGCACCGGCCAGGAGAGTCGCAAGTCCGAAAGTTGTCTCTCAGTCCGATAGGCAGCAGCGGCTCCTCCAAATAGGGTTCCAGGGCGTCAACCAATTTGCTCTGCTTTAATTAATTCCTTGGCATGATATAGCTTTTACATGAAAACAAACAATTTCTCTGATCGTTTGTTGTCATGTAAAAGCTGTAATATGAACTTGCCATCAGAAGAGGGCTCCACTGGCTGTATTGCGCATGTGTCAGGCGTGGGCTGTTACAGCCCGGCCTGACACAGACATAGTACATATCTGATGTGCTGCACTAGCGTCACGCAGTGCAGCATGGCAGATGATGGAGTTTTCGGGCTTGTCAGCCAAGAGCCCTCTCCCCCTATCAAAAGTCGAAATAGAGAAATAGGCCTCTCCTGGTACCTACATCCCTAGTCTGTCTTCTAATGAAGCAGCTCTTAAGTCTGGCTCTGCTGTGCTGTTTAGCCAGCATTAGGAGAGGAGGAGTGTGAGGGGGGAGAGGGGGGGGGGGGGGGAGTCTGAGACTGGCCTGCAGACAAAAAGTGTGCATGTTTTTGTCGAAGAGGAACAGGTAAGGTAGGTTTATCTTTTTAGCAGCCTCTAACTTAGTATTAGTGTATGTTTGTCTCTGTGTCACAGGGTGGATGTGAATGTCTGTGGAACTGTGTGCGCATCTACGTTTGTTTATACGTGGGAGTGCTTCTAAATGTTTGCAGTTTGAAAACCTAGGATGGGAGGTAATGGACCCTGGGGGCTGGCGAGGGGTGCAGCTAAAGCCACTGCTGTGATTTTACTCTCGTGGGACTTTTTGGGACTAGTTATTGCCCTTTTGGTAACATTTATATTGGCATCCAGATCCCATAATGCCAAGGACTGCTAGCTAGAAGCCAAGATTGGCGCATAACGTGATACCTATACATGACTTGCATTTCTGCTTTAGGCTGTTCACTGATTTAAAACCTGATTCGACGGAAGGTTGACTATTGTAGGAATTGATTAGGCCCTGACATGGCAGGTAACTGCACGTATTGTGGCCTGTGTTAGTGTGTCATTTGTTTACTGTCTGTTCGCTTCCACATGTTGTCATTACGGCAACAGAATGTTATATCTCAGGGAATGGGAATGCTTTATTTGTATTTTGTGCCATTTTAGTACGTTTTGACTTCTTGTAAACATAGTAAAACGTCTAAGTAATACTGCACTGTTTAGGGAAAAAAAACACACCTAAGTGGTGTGAGCAGAGAGATTAACCAAGAATCACTTGCTGCGTTGGAAGAAAAACAACAAAGGCCCCTTCTTTTCTGCTCGCCCTCCTAATGCAGTTTATTCCTTAACCTACAGATCTGCCTACCGATATACTGTCAGCAATACAGTGTAAACAAACAAAAGTTGACATTTCTGACAGCCCTAAAAGCAGACCTGCTTTATAGTCAACAATGAGAAATCTTAAAATATCTGCAAAAAGCACTGCTAGAAGCAGTATACTTGACAGGCTTATATTGTCAGCCTGAGAAGCAGAAATGGCTGGATGAGCCCTGCGGGATTGGAACCTGTGCTTCACGGGCCCTATGTGATTGAGAAGGCACATTATGTGCCCTACACTTTTACAGAGTTGCTGATACCCCTTTACCCTGGCTAAAAGAAGTGCTTACACTACTCATGAAAGAAATGCCATCCTGTAGATGAGGCTTTCATATGTTCTTGAATATTGCTTAGCTTTGCCAGCACACTTGCTATAAACGATACTGAAACATGCAGAGAATTATGAGTATTGACTCACTGAACACATTAGAACCCTGCAGAGAGAACCCAGTAGTGTCCCATTAAAACGTTTTGAATCTTGCTGCGAAGTGCTGGTGCTGACCAGTGGGGTCGTGCTGTCACATTAAAAGTAACAGAATCCTGTAGAGCAGTGGCAACATTGCCCATACATTGTACTCAATCCCTTGTGATAAGTGCCAGCGCTATCACAGTTAAAATAGAAATCATGTGGCGAATTGCCACCACTGTACAGTGCATTTGATTCCTGGTAAGATGAGTCTGAGCTGTTCCATAAAAGTAGTAGAATAATGATGAGAATTTCTACAGGTGTCCAATTAAAAGTATTAACTTGATCCATAGAAGTGCCTACACACTTTCCATCTGAAAACGTTGAAGCCTGCTGCTATATGCAAGGCCTGTCTCATTTGAAGCTCATGAACTCGTTGAGAAGCGCCAATACCACCTCATTAAGATATGTTAATTATACCTGGAAGCTCCCGTAACTGTCCCAATATACGTACCAAAACCTCTGAGACAATAATATTAATTTCATAACACAATTAGCAGAATTATTAGATGTCAGTTCTCTCCCATAAAAGTAGGAACATTTTCATGAGAAGGGGCTCTACTTTACCTTCAACCCTGCCTGTGTAAGCCATGTTAAAGCACAACTCCCTAATTGGGCTACAATGCATAACAGCCAACTGACCTGACGTCATGAAGGTTACGATCAGCCAATCCTTACTTTTTAGTCCACTACACTGACTTTTGATTTTGCTGTACAATTCCCTATTCCCATGTCCCAACATGCAGCGAGCAGTTGGCAAAAGATCCAGGAACCAGCTGAAGGTGATCACAATAATATATTAACAGCACTGTATTTTTGTGCTCTGCAGAATGTCTGGCAGATTGCCTTCAAAGACTGCATTGGGTGAAAAGAACGAAGGATCAACAATACAAATAGTCATCTCTTCTTGATAATGAAATACACATCTTGTGCAAAGTACCAAATGAACTGATGGAAAATAGAGACTCCTAAATATTCATAAGCTTATGGGGCCTTGAACACAACATTTGAAATGACCGAGCATCGCTAAGTAATTTGTTCCCATTCATTCTTTGGCCTCTACTTTCAAACTGCATACAAGTGTCCCTAATTTACTGAGAGTAGCTCTTCATGCTAGCCTCTATCGCCTGCGAACGGAATTGATGTATTTTTTTTAAATTGACACATTGACATTAGGCTGAACCACTGAGGCAGCCTTAGCCACCACATTTTATAAAAGGTACTCTAAGCACACCCTATAATAGATAAGCAGCCATCAGAATTTTATCAAAGGAAATGAGATGATTAGAAATGCCAGATTTACACAGGTGTTAGATCATGCTTAGTAAACCTCCATTGCTAAGTTTAAACAGTGTAACCAAATTCTGTTTTAACAAGCTCTTCCTGGCCCCCAGTGCTACTTCAATATGTTGTGAGCCCACATCTTTGTACTTTGGGAAATACAGGATCATCTTTCTGACCTGAGAGGGATATAATAAAAAACTACTCTAAAGGCGCACGTGGCTGGATCTCGGGCCAAACACAAATAAATAAGCACAGAAAAGCCCCATAAAAGACAATTAATACTACTCTGCACGCCATAATGGAGAAAGCGACCTAAGCACCCGGGCGACGCCGGAGCCTCATTTCTTACCAAGACCAGTTTGAGGCGATAAGAAGCCAGGAGTTATAAATGCACATCGACGCCACCTCGTAGCAGCAGACAATTTTAACACCGTGCTTTCAGTAGGGAGCCTGGGGAGTAAACCAAAAACACTGGCCAACGACACACAGGCAAAGGAGAGCATGACTGTTGCCCCAAGGGAACCCTAACTACTCTGCTCCCGGCGCCTGCAACGGTAGTGCTTCCTTGGACGGCACCCCCCCAGGCCGAGGCTGTATATGCACACAGATCAACTGATTGAAGACTCCGTAAACCAAGCAGAAAATATGAAGGCTGCTAATGTGCCCCTGGTGAATAAGTGCACCTTTGTTGTACGGACATTCTTTGACCAGTGCCCCACAGCCCACGCATTTCTGGCGAGGCGGGAAAACCGACAGGCCACGCGTGGTGTGAGGTCCCGCGGCAGGCAGCGGCGACTACCGACCAGCGCTAAATTAGTCGGACAAGGATGGGGGGCAGAGGTCCACGCACGACCTCTCAGGTAAAGCTAGATAAATACGCGTATGCAAGAGACTTTCCTGCTCTGCCGGAATGCACAAATATAACGGACATGTCCCCGGAAGGGGAAGGAGTGGGTAAAGTGACGCTGGAAGATATCATGACTGCTCTCACTAATGTACAATTGACGGTGTGTTCCATTTCCATTGATGTCTCTTTCCTGAGGGCCGACTTTCAAAAAATGACCGCCAGGGTCACGGAGGTAGAGCACGTGACCAAATCCCTATCTAAAGACATGGCCACACTGCTCCAAAAGCTCAGCCACCTGTAAGCAGAAAATAGACTGATGGCGGCAAAGCTGGATGACCAGGAATGGCGCTCCCGCCGCAATAACGTCAGAATCACAGGCATTCCCGAAAGCGCAGGGAGTGCAGCCATGGATCTTTATATTGAGGATCTCATAAAGATTTGGGAGGATTCTCAACCTTTTTCTCTGTGGAAAGATCACACAGGGTGCCAGGCGGTAGGCCCAAGCCTGTGGTGTACCGCAGACCAGTCATGGCCCGCATTTTCAACTTTCGCGATAGGGCTGCCATACTACAAACAGCAAGAGTGGCTCCACCGCTGCGCATTAAAAACTCGGTGGTGTCCTTTTTCCCAGATTACACGGCAGCGCTTACTAAACTAAGCAGAAGCTTCCTTGAGATAAAGAAAGAACTTAGACGAAGAAAACTACCTTACTCCATGCTATTTCCGGCGAAGATGCGGGTGGTAGCGGATGGAAAAACATGTTTTTTGATACACCGGAGGAAGTCCACGACTGGCTCGAAGGATGGCGGCGAGTGGAGGGGTCCAGAGGGTCGGAAAGACGCCAACAGCAGCAGAGGGTGGAAGCTGACTCCTGAGACCGCAGTGAAGAGCAGGAGGTAGACTGTGCGCAGCGGTCAGAGTCCGAGGAATGATGACAAGTGATAGTACGCAATTGGGACTCACCAAAACCAGGTGACGATTACATGGCTTAGGCATACATGTGGAGAGGAACCAAAGACCACGGCAGCAGAATTGCCGAAAAGATGCAGTAGAACTTTGTTGAAAGATTGTCTTTGGGGTGTGGATATACTACGCATTCTGCGGACTTCTCACCAACTACACGCAAGTACTGTTCATGGGATTGGGTATTAAGCACTCTGCAAAGTTGGGGGTGGCGTGTAGTTTTAATTCCGTCTAGCAGGGAGACAGGGTGGAGGGGCTGGGATTGTTCTTATGGTTTTGTTTTTTCCTTATTTCAGTTTCTAGAAAGGCACTCATGTATGAAGCATTCTTAGACATTGGTCGACAAATATATTGCACACATGACTCCGTAGCACTACTTCTACATTATGCCAGCTGTGACAGCATGGGACCCAACAGACCCTGATCCGAGGACGTTTCTAATGTCTCTAGTAGCTCCCCTGTCCTTGATTACATGAAACGTACATGGCCTGGGGGACAAAATAAAGAGAGCCTTAGTTTTACAATGTTTAAAATGGTGCTCCCCGACGGTGGTCCTGTTGCAAGAGACGCATCTCACCGGTACCACGTGTAAGGCGTTAGACAGGTGGGGGTTTTAAATTATTGCACATTTGCAGTGTCTTAGTCAGAAAACAGTCACCACTAATAATACATAAAACAAAGACAGACGACTACGGCCGCTTCGAAGGCCATTGTAGGTCAATGGGAGGGGCGATCTATCAGTATAGTGTCAGTCTACATTCCCCCAGCCCTTCATGCTGTAACGCTCCCAGCTCTTAGTGACTTTTTACTTGACCTTCTGGAGGGGGAACTGCTGATTGGGGGAAACTTTAATGCAACTATAGATGGGACCCTAGACTGATACCCCGTGAGGGCACACACAGATGGCATCTCTCACCTTGAGAGCTTTTTAGAGGCGCTTGGACTCACTGACATTTGGAGATGTCACCACCCCACAGTACGACAATTCATTTTCCACTCTGGGGTTCACAATAGCCTGTCCAGAATAGATTACTTTATCGCTTCAGCAGATAGTTTGAGAAATGTTGAAAATATAGAGATTAGGCCCATAGGTATCTCCGACCATTCTCCAGTGTTGTTAACATACACGTATCGCCACAGGGTGCGGCAGCGTGTCTATCCCATATACCCTGGTTATCTGCAGGTCCCCAAGATCAAGAAGGCTATCATTACTGCGACACAACACTACTTTCAAGAAAATGTCCTGTCGGTCCGCTCCCCGACTACCCTGTGGGAGGCCTACAAAACTGTTCTCAGAGGGCAGGCCATTGCTTCTATTACAGGTCATAAGCGGGAAAAGCAGCAGGAACTGCATGCTATGGAGTTAGAGCTACATAACGCTGATGCCCAACACTCCAACAACCCAACACCGGCTACGCCCCAGTCTTTGCGTCTTAAACAATAACAGCACAGGGAGTATCTTAGGGAAGCAACTAAGTTGCGACTGATGGCCACACAACATAAGGTATACAAAACCGGCGACAAGGCCGGGAAACTTCTAGCATGGCTTGATAAAAGGGAACAAGGGAAAAAATGGATGGCGCAGATCCGGACAAGGGAGGATCTGGTGACGACTGACCCGCGGACAATAGTACACACACTAGCACAACACTTTCAGGAGGTTTATACGTCATTCTCCGCTATGACTGTGAAAGAGGCGCTGAATTACATAAAATATATTGCTATGCCCAAACTCACACCGGAGGTGGCCCTTACGCTTGAGGCCGATCTTACGGTCGAAGAGCTGCAAGTGGCGATCGGTTCACTGCAATCTGGGAAAGCGGTAGGACCAAATGGTATACCTATTGAACTCTATAAAAAGACGGCTGGGACTATTGCCCCACACCTGCTGCAGATGTATTCCGATATTCTGCAGGCGGGTGACCTCCCACTAGATCAATGATTAGCCACCATTGTGGCGATCCCAAATCCTGGAAAGCCCACTGAAGAATGTACCTCGTATCGCCCAATATCTTTAATCAATGCAGAGGCTAAAATCCATCGAAACTCCTTGCGATCAGACTGACGCCACACCTTGTGACCCTAATACATCCGGACCAGTCTGGTTTCATGCCAGGCAGAAACACGGCTCTGAACCTGAGACACCTGCACAGTGTGATGGCCCTTATACCATATATTCAGGAACCAGCTGTCTTACTTTCCTTGGATGCACAAATGCCGTTCGATGTGGTTAAATGGCCCTTTCTATTCACTGTGCTTAATCACTTGGGCTTTGGCCCTAAATTCTGCGCATGCATACGTCTACTGTATACTAAACCGGTGGCACATGTTACGGCCAATTGTCACATTTCCAACGACTTTCCACTAACACGTGGCACACACCAAGGCTGCCCTCTGTCGCCACTGCTTTTTGCCCTTGTACTTGAGCCGCTGGCAGCGTGGATTAGGTGGGAGCCAATAATCCGAGGAATTAGATGGGCGGAAGGGTGGGAAGACCGCATCTCACTATATGCTGATGACGTATTATTATATATGCCCTCCCCTAGACGCTCCATACTGGTACTCTTGAATATATGTGAACTCTTTGGTCTGGCATCTGGGTACACCATAAACTGGTCCCAATCGTTCTTGTTTGTACTACATGGCCCACCACCTCAACTCCCAACAGATTACCCACTACAGATCACGGAAGACGCATTTAAATATTTAGGTATATACATAACAGAACAGCTAACCCAGATAACTTCTTCAAAAGAAATCTCATGCCTCCCGTGGAGCGTTTAAAAAGGGATGCAATACATTGGGGAACATTACCACTGACACTGCTGAGAAAGGCAGCGCTTTTTAAAATGATGGCGTTCCCTCGATTCCTGTACTCACTGGAAAATACACCGTTCCCAGTGCCACCAAGCTACTTCAAAACGATAGCAGCTCAGGTTTCTAGTCTGCTGTGGGGGAACAAACCAGCATGCATAGCGCAGGGCAAGTTGGTTAAAGGGTGGTATGACGGAGGAATAGCACTCCCAAACATACAATTATACTATTGGGCAGCTCAGTTGAAAGTCGTTAATCAATAGATACATGCCCCACAAGCGGACCCTGCACTCAAAGCAGACAGATTTGGATTAGGAGCAGAAGGTATGCTGTCTGCCCTTTATACCAAGAAGCAAGCCCTCTCGTTACTGGGGCCCACAAAACATACAGTTACCATATGGCATACAGCACATACTAAATTAGACTGGCAAGGGGTTTTAACCCAATGTACTTCTCTTTGGGATACACAGCGATTGGGAACGCATAGGAATTGTAAGGGGTTCGCTCAATGGGATGCAATCGGCATATCCACGGTGGGCGACATGTGGAGCAAGGGAGAAGTAATCACATTTGAACGTCTTAAACAACAGTATGAGCTGGCACCCTCCGAAATCTTTCGATATTTGTATTTGTATTTGTATTTTTTATTTGTATTGGATATTTGTAGAGCACAACTATCGCTCCGAAAGGAGCATCCTGGCGCTGGCTGGAAACTGAGAAATCAGATGCGGTTAGTGAGGCGGAATTAGATGGCGGCCATGACATACTCATCTGGGAGGCTGAAAATCCATGTTTTTAGCTGTTTTCTGAACTGAGTTTCTTTAGTTTGTGACCGCAGATGGTGCGGCATGGAATTCCATGCTCTGGAGGATAGATGGGTCAGGGTTTTACCCCCTTTAGTTTTTAGGTTGAATTTGGCAATTTTTAGCAGGTTGTTGTTGGAGGATCTCAGGGTCCTCAGGGGGATGTAGTGTGGGTAGCGTTTAATTAGATATTTGGGGCCAGTGCTGTGAAATGCCCTGAAAGCGATGATAAGGATTTTAAAAAAAGATCCTTTTGTGCAGAGGCAGCCAGTGGAGGGTTCTCAGAGCGGTAGAGGCCGAAGCCCTCCTGGGGAGTTTAAGCACCAGTCTAGCGTCGGAATGTTGGATGCTCTGGAGTTTTTTAAGTGTGATTTTCTTCACACCTGCTAATAGACCATTGCAGTAGTCGAGACGCGCTAAGATTAGTGCGACCGCTACCGCCTTTCTTGCCTCCGTTGGTAGAAGGTCAAAGAATTTTTTTAGGGATTTAATAATCCCGAAGCAACTTCCTGCCAGGTGCCTGGCGTGCTGATCGAAGGATAGATCAGTATCAAATAAGACTCCAAGGTTTTTAGCTGTTGTGACGGTCTGGGGGGGAGCGGTGGAATCCTCTGGCCACCAGAGATTAGGACAGAAGTTTACATTTTTCCCCATGGGGAGGATTTCTGTCTTGCTTGTATTGCACTTGAGGTGGTTAGTTTCCATCCACAGAAAGACATCTTTTAAGCAATTTTTGAGGTTTTGTTCGGCATTTGTTGTGTTATCATCTAATGGAACGACGAGTTGGGTGTCGTCGGCGTACGACACCCAACGACACCCAATATGCAGGTAAAACATGCATTGCAAGCTGCCTTACCACCTGGTACCGAGGTCCCAGAGGCCACACCCCTAGAGGATAAGCTACTGACAGACTGCATGCATAAGCGGGCTACCTCTCTCACCTACCGAAAACTAGTTAACAACAACTTGCGTGATCCTACTGTGGCTGTGGGAGAAATGGTACCGTGATGTGGGGGAACTTGACGACACCTACTGGCAGGAGGCAGTAGCTTCCCTGCGGGAGGTGGGAATACCTTCAAAACTCAAGTTGGTGCAGCTCAATATACTACATCGAACCTACTACACCAGGCCCACCCTTTACAAGATAGGTACAACATCACAGCCGTATTGCCTAAGGTGACGTGGGGAGAAGGGTACATTTTACCATACCTTGTGGCAATGCCCAGAGATCATGGAATATTGGGTAAAGGTGATGAGAACAATATCGCAAACAGAGGAAGTATCATTGGTGCCAGAAGCCAAGAGATATTTGCTAAATGTTTGGGAACCTAATGACCTTACTCGTCCAGCACAGTACTGGGCCACGTTGGGGATAATGGTTGCAAAACGTAATATCGCACAAAAATGCGGCTCGGCAGAATCGCCAATACTCGCCGCATGGTGCAAAGACATGGACAGAGCTATAGTGGCGAGAGAATGGTGTTCGACGGTTGCGGCCGTCCCAGAAAGTGGAGCAGGATTTGGGAGGCCTGGAATAAATTCAGGAGATACATATGTGAGTCGCCAAGGGTGCAGGCGGAAGAGGGCACTGATGGAGAAAATGAGTGAGGAACACAAGATTAATATAAGGGGTGCTGTTACTTACTATGCTGTGATAATTACCAATAAGCAAATGTTACAGGAATGTTTAATGCTGAAATGCAGTGTATGTGTATACTATCTGAATGATTTGTGCCTTGAATATAATGAATATAATAAAAAGAATTTAAAAAAAGAAAAAAAACTACTCTGAACTTGTATATAGGCTGTGTTTCTGTACAACGTGGCTAAAACACATTGACAAAGCCAATACCCCTCACATAGGTTAGAACTAATGGCCCTGCCAATGCTTGATTTACCCTGACACCTCGTACACATATCTCTAGGGTAGGCCCTCCTCCATTCTGCATGAAACCCTCCTGGGAAGGGGTCCTGCGCCTCTGTGTAAGAATTTGTGCCCTACCACTTTTAAAGTTCACCAGCCACCACTGCCGATAGGAAGCAATCCTCAAGGGAAAAGTGTCAAAAAAGAATGTCAAATAAGAAGTGGGGCAAACAGTAGAATAGCTCAGATCATCAATCCAACAGATAATATTATTTCCCAGTTCCAGGGTGGTACCTCCTGGGTCACCCATCTGATCAGACCACTCGGTTCGCTGGTCTGTTCGTATAGGATGATTATAATGTAGCATAGAGAAGATATATTTTATGGCGAAAAGGTACAAATCATCACATAAGGTGTCGCAGTCTTCAAATTCTATATCTACAAACAATCGGCTTTCAGCACAGGTACATGAGTGAGTTGGAAAGGGCAATTTCTCATGTCAGATGTTCCAATGTATCAATTTAGTTGTAAATAGTTCTGGTAAGTGCATGGAAAACTGTCTTCGGAAACACATTTTCATTCTACACTGCAAATGTAGGAGACTTCCTTATGAGAACAAAATTGAGTATGAGAAAAAAATGCAAGCCTAAAGTGAATTTACTTCAGGATATATACAATATAAATTAATGGGAATATACTTTCCATTATAAAGTTTACATCTCTATGCTCTTTCTAAAGTCCCCTTTTGTATCGCTTTCTAAAGTCTAGGCAATTTGTAAAGTATTTGAATTCTATTGCAATTTGCACATTTAACCATGGCACATTACTGCATTTCAAAGGTGCCAACCAACATATAAAATCATTTCAAAATGTAAGACAACTACATTTTTCCTAGTAATTCTCATTAATACATGTATCAGGATCATTCTCTGAAAGTTTCAATGAAATTAGAATTAGCATTTACGTATAACACCATTTCTTTTTCTTGGTTGGTGTACAGTTTAACATGAGCAAGAATACTATTAAATCAACTCTTGCATAATCATTCATAAAGTTATCTAATCTACATGTAATACTGTTAATTCTTCATATATATCATTATCCAAAAAAACTGGTTAATAAAACTTCCACCACATGTGAGTCATCACTTTCATATTTCTATTTCATGTTAAAAAAATACCATGAAATCTTAGTAAACACAAACCTATGTTATTCATACGAGCAATTTATCTCTAGTCCACTCTTTTCTTCATGCTTTTACGATGCAGTTCCTTTATGATCTATTTCTCAAAACTCTTCAACATAAATGAGCATCAATTGTGCACGTTTGTCGTTTTCTTTTAGACGGTGTCAAAATGTGTTTTTTAAGTGTCAAGTAAGGATTCAGCAGTTTATCTGCTTCATCACTACCTAAAAATAAGCCGGTAGAATGTCCCAAGTTACAAGATCCTGTGACAATTCATACACAATGGTGAAAGGATAGCTGCCCTATTCTGCCTAGCAGCAAAATGATGCTGCTTTGGATATGTCGCCATTGACTCTAGAGTACACTCTTGTCTACTGAGGGCTGGAGAAAGCCTGGGAAGATGCAACCAGGCTGAATGGATGGTGCCTAATCTTGCAAGCCTGCTTTGAACCTGATTAGCATTCAACTACCAGCCAAATAGCCAATAAGCAAGGTATAAGCTAAGTAGTCTGTTAGTGCTTTCTGGGCTGGAGCTGGATGATGCCTATCTACTTAAGATAGGGACCAGGTCTGAATCCCCACGAGATTTTACTGGAAAAAGGATGCAATTTCACACAAATATATTGTTGACAATGATGTCCATAAAGAGGTCTAACACACAGTCGGTTTTTGTGCCCCAGGTCTTTTGACATGGAATGCTAAGTTCATCCTGTACACTATGGCCCATTATGGTAGGTAATAAAAAACACTTTGTTTGGGGTCAGAGTGAAAGATCCAACATAAATTAGGGAAGATGATGTGAAGGTTGAAATAAGTAGAATTTATTAAGAGGTAAGAAAATCCCATCCATCAACACAGAGTAGTCAGATGCAACTGACTTCTCATCATTCCCGGAATTCTATCACCAAGGTGAAGCGCCATGGAGCTGCTCAAAACAACACAACAAGACTAGGAAGGAGCCCTACATCTATATACAGTCTAACACATATGTACACATTATAAAGTGGTAAAGACATTATTACACATCTTCCCCCTTTAAACACAAAACAAAAAGAATAAGCATGTTAATTAAGAACATTATTCCATTACATAGTCACCAAAGTTTGGTGGTAATTTGATGGATCTGTTAGGTTTAACTTTAGTAGATAACTTACTTTCAACTTTAGGAAGAACATTTACAGGATCTTCATCAATCAAACGATTCTTGATGACAACTACTCTATTGAGGTTCCAAATTCTTCCATCCTCTGTCTTAATAGTATTAGAAAAAACTTGTATAACTCTATGCACCTTTCTAAATACATCAGAGGATTCACGCCCCATGGAAGCTCTTATCATAACACGATCACCTACATGTACATGAGTTTTCTTAACTTTTTAGTTTCATCAAACCTTGACTTACGTTCAATGATCTTGTGTTCTTCTTCAGACCGCCAATTCTCCTCTCACTTGTCACAATCATTCACGGTGTGAATAAGGTTATTAGGTCGTCTACCTTTGAGTAATGTAAAAGGTGTACAACATGTCGTACTATGAGGAGTAATCCTGTACATCTCAACAATTTCTTCAACACCTTTTTCCAATCAATATTATTCTGTTTGGACAGAGAAATAGATTCTTTGAGAACTCTAACAAAACGCTCAATCCGTTCCGTTACTCTCTGGGTGATATAAAGCAAAGCGTTTATGCCTAATTGAACATTTACTTAAGAAATCTTCCATCTCTTTGGATACAAATTGAACCCCATTGTCCGTGAGCAAAAACCCAGGAAAACCCTCTCTTGCAAAGACTTCCTTTAAGAACTTTACAGTATTTCTAGTATCAATACTTTTGGCTATTTTAATTTCTGTCCATCTAGAAAATAAGCACAAAGATATATAAATCTCCCTCATTGTTTTTTACTGGTCCTAAATTGTCAAGTGCTAACTCCTCCCAAGGTCCTTTAGGTCTTTCTCGTATAACCATAGGTTGTACTCTTGGCTTTAAAGATTTTTCACTCAACGCACAAGGAATTCATTCTCTCACTTTCCGCTCAATTTCTGTGTCCATTCCAGCCCACCAGTAACTTTGCCTGATTCTCTATTTCGTTTTTGAGATGCCTTGGTTTCCCTGATGTGCCAGATCAATTAGTTCTTTACGACAGCACTTTGGTGGAACCAATCTAGTACCTCTCAGAATCATACCATCAGACATGGGCATCTCAGGTCTTACATTCCAATATTTCTCAGAGACTCCTTGTTTCCTTTTCTGCCAACCATTATCGATAAAAGAACCTATCTCTTGAAGTTCTTGATCATTCTCACACTCATCACACCAGTTTTTCTCCTTAATACCATTGTTCTCAATTGCACAGTCCCATTCTAGCTCATCCACATCTGGATTCTCATCCCCTCCAACATGAGGTGTGACCAACCTAGAGAGTGCATCAGCCGTGCAATTCCGTATTCCAGGCAAATACTCTACTTTGAAATCATGCCCTTGAAGACCAGTCACCCATCTAGAAATCCTACTGGAGATCGCGTCAAACCCTTTCTTGTTGAATACTTCAACTAACGGTTTATGATCTGTGCGAACAATGAATCTAGTTCCCCATAATAGGTTTTGTAACTTTTTAGTGGCCTAATGCACCGCTAAAGCCTCCTTCTCAATCACTGAATAACGGACCTCAGCTCCTCTGAGACTCCTAGAGAGGAAAATAATAACTTTGGTTTCTCCATTGCACTCTTGTTGTAAAACTCCCCCCAGCCCTTTCAAACTTGCATCAGTTACAAGACAAGTATTGCCTTGGGGGTCAAAACTCCTAAGCTTGGGGGCATCGTTAAGTAACCTCTTAATCTCAATGAACTCTCTTTCGCACTCTTGACTCCCAATAAAATTTACTCCCTTACAAAGAAGAGTCCGCATGTTGATACATTTTTCCGCAAACCCTTTGACAAACTTGCTGTAATACTCAGCCATACCTAAGAACTTCATCAAATCCTCTTTATTATCAGTTGAAGCTAAACTATCAATAGAATCAACCAAATAACGCTTAGGTTCCACACCTTTCCCTGAGATGGAGTGTCCGAGATAATCAATTGACGATTTCCTGAACTTGCACTTATCTAATCTAACAGTAAAGTTATGCAGATTAAACTTCTCCAAGACTTCTTTAACCCCTTCGCTGCGGCGGCTATTCTGCCACAGCGCTAAGGGGGGGGGGGGCGCGCGGTGTTCTGGCGCTTGTGACGGAGCCACTCCGTCACGCCCCTCGAGTGGGCTGTGCTTGTGACGCAGCGGTTCCGTCACGGCCCCGCCCGCTCTTCAGAACGCTGAGCACAGGCGCGGAATTCGCGCCGCGTAGGCGCGGCGAGCAGGCCATGACGGAACCGCTCCGTCACCAGCACAGCCCACCCGTGGGGCGTGACGGAGCGGTTCCGTCACAAGCGTGGGAGGGGTTGAGCCTTAGATCATGCCCTTCATTATCCTTACCAAAAATCAAGACGTCATCTTGGTAAATTTTTATACCTTTCTGATTTTTCAAATCTCTCTCTAATGCTCTCTGAAAAACAGAGGCCGCCGAGACCAATCCGAAAGGCAAACTTTCAAATGTAAAGGTCCCAAAAGGCGTTAGGAATGACATATAATCCCTTGACTCTTCATCAAGCATGATTTGATGATACGCCGATTTTAAATCGACTGTCGAGAATACATTGGCGCCTTCCAAAAGCATGAGCATCTCTGAAATCTTGGGCAGTGGGTATTTATCTACAATAACCTGTTTGTCCATTTTACTGAGATCAATGCAGAGACAAAGGGACCCATCTGATTTGCGTGCGGCCACAACCAGAGCCAACCACTGAGTTCCTTCAATTTCTTCAATGATGCCATCCGCTTTTAATTTTTCTAATTGTGTAATCATTTCCTCTCTCACGGAAAGTGGAACTCCTCTCACCTTACTAGCATAGGGAATGGCTCCAGAAATCAACTTAATTTTATGGGAATAGTTCTTTAAACATCCTAGTTCATCTCTAAAAACTTTAGGAAATTCTATTTTAAGACCTGAGACAAACTCATCACTACTTTCTTGTGAGTTAACCTTATTGATGGTAAAATTCTCCTTTAAAATGATCGGTGGATCACTGTTGGGATCCAGCATTACTCCCAACTCTACTTGATGTATCCAACTCAAAATATTGTCACCTTTGAGGGACAAATACACCTTCCCAGATACATACCTGCCCTTATACTCAATAAGACCAATGAAGTACCCCAAGAGTTTTATCGGTTCCCCACCATAGGCATAAGGATTTATATCAGGTTTGTGAGGTATGATCTTGTCTTTCAAAAAAGTAATGAAAAACTTTCTTGAAATGATTGTAATCTTAGCACCTGAATCAAACAATACTTTCGTACTACAATGTTCCACAAGTATTTCACCAAAAGGTCCTTCCTTTTTTTTATTGCTTGAGATTTGCGAAACAATTTGTCCACAGTCACAATAAGAGTCTGAAAAATGTTCGCTTTTCACAGTTTTAGAAAACATGTTAACCTTTTTCTTAAAGCCTTTAGCCTTGCAGGAAGCAGTAAAATGACAATTTTTATTTTTGCAAATTCCACACTTTGCCTTTAGGGCAGGGCATTTCTTGTTGTTAGAAAAGTGATTTGGGCTCCTGCATCTAAAGCACTTAAAATTTGACTCTGATTTTTTTGAAAACCCTTTGCTCATGTCGAATTTGATATCCTTGGATTCATTTTTTCCCTTAGTATTCGATTTAGATTTAGAGTGAATTTTAACTTCATGAACAGAATCACTTTTATTTTCTAGTTTACTTATGACTTCAACACACTTAAGTGAATGTTCAAGTTGTTTAGCGATGCTAACTACCTCATCAAGTGAAGGTTCATCCTTTTGCCAGATGTCATCCCTCACCTTCTGTATGTTGCACCCCAACATAAACTGATTTCTTATCCTCTCTTCTAAAAGCAAACCAAATTTGCAAGAGGAGCCTAATTTCCTGAGTGCAGTAATATAATTTTCAATTGATTGACCCTCATTTTGGTTGCGCCTCCCAAGATGGTAAGGTTCCAGTATAGTACTGACCTTCGGGAGATAGTGTCTTTCTAGTTTTAAAATGCAGATTTCATACTCATTCAAAGTTGTATCATCAACTCGGGCAGATGATCGAAAACGTCTTGGCCCTCAGATCCTAGGCAGCGTAACAACAATGCAGTTCTCCTTTCAGCACTTAAATGTGTCCCGCATACCTTAGCAAAGAGCTCAAACACTTTCTGTCACCTAATGTTAAGGGGTCACATGCGGCCACAAGTTCGTCCTCTTGATTCGATATGTATCGCCCTGATGTTTGTATGGATGTTCTTGTTGGTATCGATGCTTGTTTAATATGGGAATCTTTAAGTTGATGGTAAGATGGTTTCATCAAGCTGCATAGTGTTGTGCTTCCTTTTAGCAGTCCATGTTGTATATTTACTTCGTTTTTTTTTTGTGATCAATGTAAGGAGAAGGAAATTCTTTGATCCATCCACTTTCCTTGGGTTAACATCAATTATCAAGAGGGGGTGGATCACTTGTCCTGCTGAACCCGGATTAATCGGTATTCGTTGCGTCCCTTGGTAAAAGAACCCTCATGCACTCGAGTTGTTCAACGTGAAGGAGCGGTATATCTTGTTTCTCCGCTAAGGCGAGTATCTGCATAATCATCGGCCTTTTTTGTATGCAGCCTCCACCAGGAGGTTTTTGATCCAAGGTTGTGCAGTAGTGTCCAGTGATAGTGGAAGTGGTGACAGTTAAAATAACACAGAATCCAGAGAACGTATTTTATTAGTCTGGGTTAAGGATTAATGAGGTTGAAAAACTTATTGGTATGCGTAATGGGAATTTTAGGATTCTCTACGCTACCTGTCTTCGTGATTATAAAAAGGTCGACATGTTTCAGCCCTTTCGTCAAAGGATCAATGGGCTTTCTTCAGGACCAGGGTGTACGTGTGGGAAGGAGATAACTTTATCCCTTCTTTTCAGAGTCACACTTTTGATGCCTATAAAAATAAATCAGTGTTACCTTGGAATTAGAGGAACGTCTTATCTTTATGTGAATACATTCTATATGTGAATGGTTAAAAACATTACATACTTCGCCTACCGCTAGCTTGCCAATGCTTCCACTTTAGGCAACCACATACTCTTATCAAGCCATCACAAGTTGAATTGTTCTAATTGTTCATACATTATATCGGTTATCTGTTAGTTCATAAATAGCTGATTGTCAGTGTTAATTTTAGAGATGTTGTTGTTCATCTAATACCCATATTCCTCTAAGTGTTATAGAGCCCAGAATTCTAATTTGAAGTGAATGACCAACAGATACAGTGAACTTTAAAGCTCCCGCTCACTCAGCATTTACATACATATGTCCTTCGGTACCCTTACTCTGTTTTTTTTTTTCTAGACCTTCGTCACCATACATAGTGATATCCATTCTCACACCCACTGTGGCAGTTTGGAAAGTTTCATGACTCGTATTAACATGCAATGATTGTTAGAGTTCGTATTATCTCGGTAAGCCCGTATAATTCGCAAGTTTAGACCAATTTCTAAGTGTAGAGGTCAAAAGAGGGCTATACTTTTCAAGGCGTTATACTTAATACGTTTGTTGCAGCCGTTTTGTAAGTTTGTATCATTGCACCTACCTCCTCACGTTTCATTACGTGTTTCCTCGGGTGCCCATAGAGTCACTTTGACGGCCTTTCTCTACAATTAATAAGAAGGGGGGTTGATAAGAACTGGAGTTAAAGTCATTTAAGTACTTATCTTATTACGAGGGTCCTTTCCGCTGTCCTTTACCTCAAGGTCCGTCACGCGCTGCTTGTGCTGACTCTGCCGATTGAGACCCGGTATGGTTTCTCGGCACGACGACACCCTTATCACTTTCAGGATCTTCATAGTAAATGAAGACAGACTCTATTGTTACATTGGTCAAAAAAAGAAAGACTAGCGTAATAGAAGTATTATAATGTGATATGGAAATTTCTCGCAATTACTCAGTTCTTCTCTGGGAGATTAAATATTTTTATTAAGATAATTCTGCGAACAGTTTATATATAGTATTTAGTTCGCTAATCTTTATGAAGTTATTTTATAACTTTATTTTGGAGAGATATTTAGGGGATTGCTGTATTTCTTCATTCTTAAATTAAAGAGTGGTCTGGTAGGAGCTCTATTTGTCTAACTAATACTTCAGTGATATGCTGTTCTTATCTGTATATTATTGATTACTGTAAGTGTTGATCATTCTCGTTAGCCCTAGTTAAGGAATTGATGATGTCTATGGATTCATACTTGCCCAAGGCACATTATCATTCAGCCCTCGTACATCTGTACCCAATCGATGTACCCATCTCTGTTCTTTTTCGAATAGGATACGTTCCGCATTGTGATCTCTTATCTGTAGTGTTTCAAGAATTAGCCACTGTATGTCATCCACTGTGTGACGCTTTTCCAGGTAGTGTGTGGCCATTTTTGTTGTCGTTTTTCTACAAATGACGTTACTGCGATGCTCGCAGATTCTTTGTTTCGCCTTGCGGCACGTCATTCCTATGTAGTTCAAGCTGCAGGGACATGTGATCATGTAGATCACATGACTTGTGTTACAGTTTGTGTATGTCCGTATTGTCCACTTGAAGTTTGGCAAAAGTTCCAACTCCTTCGTTGGTTTTGTTAACGGACATACTGAGCAGGTCCCGCAAGGGAAATGACCCATTATTGGTGGTAAGTCCCAAAGAGTGGTTTGACTTCGTGGGGCCTGTGGTTTGGGTCTTGTATGGACCAGTTGGTCCTTCAAGTTTGTTGTCCTTCTGTTGGCAAAGCGGGGTTTGGGCCAGTTGATACTTGCAGAGGTCAGAATTCGCCAATGTTTGTTTATTATTTTCTTGACTTTATTTGCCACTGGGCTGTATGTGGTGACACATGTAAGGAGATTTTCTCCTTCTGTTCTTGTTGTTTCTTCAAGGAGGTTCTCTCGGTTCTGATTTCTCGCTCTTTTTTTGCATTTTTTGATGGTTCTTTGTGGATAATCACGTGCTGCAAGTTTTGTGCACAGTTCAGTAGCCTGGCTTTGGTAGTCTGATATTCTACTGCAGTTCCTCCGCAACCGTAGAAACTGACTATAGGGGAGGTTTTCCCTTAGTGGGCAAGGATGGTAACTGTTAAATGACAGAAGGCTATTTTTGGCCGTTGGTTTGAAGAATGTTTTTGTATGTAGATGGTCATCCTCAACCCATATTGTAATGTCTAGAAAGTCAATACTTTTCTTGTCAGCAATGTAGGTAAATTTCAGCCATTCGTCTTGCATGTTCAACCAAGTGTGGAATTTGATCAAACTTTCATTATCACCCTCCCAAATTAAAAGGACATCGTCAATATAACGTCTCCAAAAATGTATCTGATGCAGGTGAGGGTTTTGATGCGCATGTACGAATTGTTTTTCAAAATTGCTGACGTAGAGTCCGGCCACACTTGGGGCAAAGGTACTTCCCATGGAAGTACCATGGCGTTGTTTGTACATTGTGTTCTCATATTCGAAGAAATTCTCCGTCAATGCCAAAATTACAACATTCAAGAACGAAGTGTTGAGGTGTCTTATAATTCCACTCTTGTTCAAATAGGAGATTCTCCAAAGTTTCCAATGTTTTCCTTTGTGGCAGGCTTGTATATAGACTTTCTACGTCCAATCCTACTAAGATCATTGTATCCTCTGAATAGGTTATCTGTGTAAGTTGATTCAAGAGGTCTCTCGTATCTTTTAAGTAGGTCGGTGTACGTTGTACCATTGGTTTTAGGTATTCATCTGCAAATTGTGATAATGGTTCCAGCACAGACCCAATGCCGGAAACAATGGGTCTGCCTGGTGGAGGTTGGCGGGCTTTGTGGATTTTTGGAAGGGAATAGAAATATGGTGTCCTTGGTGTTTTTGTCATGAGAAATTCTCCTTCTTTCTTTGTGATCCAATTATTGATTTCTGCTTCTTCTATCATTAAACCGATTGTTCGTTGTAACCTCGGGGTTGGGTCTATTATTATTACCTCATAGAATCGGTTATCCAAAAGGAGATCAAGGCATTGTTGTTGGTAGCTAGCTTTACTCAGCAGGACTATTCCACCCCCTTTGTCCGCTGGTTTTATCACAATTGTTTCGTCAGTCTTCAAATTGTTCAGTGCTTGGCGTTCAAGTCTGGTCATATTCTGAAAAGTTTTCGTGGAGTCATTGTTCAATGTGTCTAGTTCTTTCATCACGGCTTGTTCGAATGTTTCAATTTCCATTGGTACCTGGGAATTTAGTGGGCAGAATTTGGATTTTAAACGTAATTGAGTATCTCCCTCTTTTGGTGGTGGGGTCTGATTGGAGAAGAAGGCTTTCAGTTTTAATTTTCGACAAAATTCAGAAACCTCACATTTTGTTCTAAAAATGTCCACTGTTGGTGTCGGGACAAAGCCTAAGCCTTTATTTAGGACAGTTGTCTCATCTTGAGATAAGATCCGGTCTGACAAATTTACGACGAGGGAACTGTGCTTGGTCCTGCTTTGGCTTTCGTCACGCTCCTGGTTTGATATTGGCGTGTTTGGTCTGACCACGTCACTCCTCTGCGTCGTTGGTTCTGTGGGGCACGGCCTCCCCCTAAAAAAGGAACTCGTTGATTGTAGTTCTGTCCATTTCTTGGTTGATATTGTTGTGGATTCATCATTGGGGGGCCAGGAAAATATGGGTTCATCCATCCCTGAAAATGTGGATGGTACGGCTGAAAGGTTGGTGGACCCATTTGTTGTTGTGGCCACATATTTCGTCCTCTACGGTTGCCTCTCCGGTTGTAATTTCCTCTTCTATTTGTATTTTGTTGATCATCTCCACCAGAGTCACTGCCATCTCCAGATATGCTACTGTTTGAGCCATAGTTAGATGAGTTATCAGTAGTTTTATAGTCTTTACTGCTGTAAGGATGTATTTTCTCCAAGGAGAACTTCTTCAGTTCTTTTTCCAGTTTCTGCATCTTTGATTGTGTTAGAAATTCTTCCATTTCACTCATTTCTTTGTTTATTTTGTCCAAAGATGTTTTGTAAATTGTTACATGGACCATATTATTTAATTGAGTCTCTATTACTCGGATTTTGATTGTCAACTCATCTTTAAGTCTACTTGCTGTTTTTATAATTAGGACTAGATAGTCACGAGTACATTTCCAGGATATTGCAGACCAGTCCTTTCGGAAAGCCAAGTCTTTCAAAAATATGCGTGGTGAGTTTGTTACCCAAAGTCCTTGGGGAGCTGCATTTGCTCTCAAATATTCGGTCATGATGATCCCATGGACCATTGTTCTTACTTGTTCTTTTTTCAGATCCGTGAGTTCATCCCATTCGCTTGTGTTGGCTAGGGTTTGAGTCAGATTCCCCTCAGCTCGAAGCGGTGGGTTAGCTAGTATGGCATCGATTTCTTCAGTGGAGTAGCTCAGGCCAAAATTCTCTGCCATGTTCTTTCCAGGACAATGGCTACTCATACACTCGTTATTCTCAGTACCTATCAACCAGTAGTGTAGTTTTTGCTTTTTTTGCT